>NC_134795.1:25217439-25229939 GCF_046742065.1 Oratosquilla oratoria | reverse complement strand
ACACACACGCCCACGCACTTACACACACACACACACACACACACACACACACACACACACACACACACACACACACACACACACACACACACACACACACACATATATATATACGTATATATATATATATATATATATATATATATATATATATATACGTATATACATATATATATACATACATATACCAAAAGCTTTTTCCCCCTTATAAGGAAGATAGAAAAAAAGGCATAAAAACCACTCCCACCCATTCCAACCCTATCACACTCCACTCCCCTCCCGCCATTTCCCTCTCTCTTATCTTGGCAACTCCTGGATGACGGGTCATACCTGTATCTTGTCCACTGCCCTGGGTCAGAAGCAGTGTCGCAAGACACAGCACATCCATAGCAAGGCTGCTTCATAAATTCGGCGACCCCCCTTCTCCGTCTCCCCATGCACAAAAGGAGAAGACGGGGAGAAATCTCTTCGGGCTGCGTCAAATTTACTCACATATACTCCCTCACCCTCCATCCCTCATACATTCCACTTCATACATCACATCATCCATATACAACCATTCTCCATTAATTCCTGTCTTCTATCCTCTCCCGTCCTTCCTCAACAGACACTTCCCTTTTCCCCAATGCCCCTTTTACCCCATCCATCCATCTCATTCTAGGTCGTCCCCTCATATTCACTCCCTCCACATCTACCTTCCACACCTCTTTTAATAGTCTTTCATCACTCATTCTTTCCATGTGTCCAAACCATCCCAATACTCTTTCATCCACCCTATCTACCAACTCTCTTTCCACCCCTATTCTCCTCCTCACCTCCTCATTTCTCACTCCATCCAACCCTAGCATACTTCTCAGACACCTCATCTGAAATACATTCAAACTCCTATTCTCTTTCTCTCTTATGTTCCATGTTTCTGCCCCATACAGTGCTGTTGGTACAATTACTCCTTTATATAATCTCCTCTTAGCATCCACACACACACACACACACACACACACACACACACACACACACACACACACACACACACACACACACACACACACACACACACACACATATATATATATATATTATATATATATATGTATATTACACACACACCACACACACACACACACACACACACACACACACACACACACACACACACACACACACACACACACACACACACACACACACACACACACACACACACGGCTCGGTGGCGGATTGGTAAAGCACTGGCCTCACAAGCCAGAGAACCGGGGTTCGATTCCCGGCCGGGCGGAGATAAGTTGGGTTTGTCTCCTTTCACGTGTAACCCCTGTTCACCTAGCAGTGAGTAGGTACGGGACGTTAGTCAAGGAGTTGTGACCTTGCTGTCCCGGTGTGGTGTGTGAGTGGTCTCAGACCTACCCAGAGATCGGCAAATAATGAGCTCTGAGCTCACTACCGTAGGGTGGTGTCTGGCTGTCTCGACAGAGACTGGAGCAGATCCGAGGTGAATACACACACACACGCACACACACACACACACACACACACGCACACGCACACGCACACGCACACACACACACTCACACACACTCACACTCACACTCACACACACACACATATATATATATATATATATATATATATATATATATGAATCATGCATGCATAATTGTATATATACATACATCATTAGTGTACAGTAGTGCCGTATTATAACATTTACAAGGTGGATCAAACCTGAGCTTTAGAATCGGTATGCCCTTCCTCTTAGCAAATGTATTACAAAGGTTATGAAAGGATTGAAACCTGACACAATACTTGCATGCAGGAAGTGAACGCTCGCTGCAGGGACTGACTGAGGTTGTCTGAAATCCCTCAACTTCAGGTTCTTCCCTGGACCAAACAAAGTGGTCCACCATCTGCCAGAAGAAAACATACAAAGACATAATCGTGGACAAAGGTATGAGCTTTCGAAAAAATCAAATTACTCTGGCCTGAATATAATTAGTTGCATACGCTATTGGAAATCTATTTTTCGAGCCCAAACGCCAAGCTACGCGTGTAGAGGAAACCATTTCCAATCCCATGAAACACAATATCTGAAACGCAATACGAATAAAAAAGAAAAACATTCGCTCGCTCGAATAAAGCCTTTTTCCTTCAGTACTGCGCTTCGCCAAGTTTCGCTCTCCTTTCCTTTCTTTCGTTCAGCCTCTCTTTTATGTTTTGCTCCATATCTCTTCGGTCCTTTCTTCCAATGCATTTGTTATCATTCTTTATCTATTTTATTTACGCTTCAACTATTCTGGGCCCGAAAGAAGACTGCTATCAGAAGCATTTCGGTGGCCAGAAGCTCCAGATTAATAACATGATTCTTGCGTTACGCAGCCGAGGTCACGTGACCGTAAGAGGGGACTAAAAAGAGCTCGTAAGGATGGCGTGAAAGGGATTAAAAGAAAATGGCCCAGAGGAAAATAAGCAAAAACCGAAAGCACATCCCATTACAAAAGAGGACGAGGCTCCAATATCAAAAGCAAGACCTGTGTGGATCTGGGCCGTAGGGGTACCAAGTTAGACCCCTGTGGTATTGATTGTGGGAAGCTTATAGAACCAGTACCACAAGGAGGGGGTGTTGGGTTGTGGATAAAGAGGGGGAGCTCTAGATCGAGGAAAAGGGACGGAGGAACGAGGAGGGAAGAGGGAGGACAAAGGAAGGAGGGGGGAGGAAGGAAAAGGAAGAAGAGAGAAGGGAAGAGGAAGGAGGGGATGGAGAAAAGAGAAAGGAGAAAAGGAGGAAGGAGAGAGGGGGGAGAAAAAAGGAGGGATCAAAAGAAGGGAAGAGAGAGGAGGGATAGAGGAGGGAGGAGGAAGGAGGTAGGAGGGAAGAGAGAGGAGGGAGGAAGGGAGAGGGAGGAGGGAGGAAGGGGCAGGGAGGAAAGAAGAGGGGGAGGGAGGAGAGAGAAAAAAGAGAGAGGAGGGAGTAAAAGGAGGGAGGAAAAAGGAGGGAGGAAGAAGGAGGGAGGAGGGAGTAAAATGAGGGAGGAGGGAGGAAGAGAGAAGGAGGAGGGAGTAAAAGGAGGGATGAGGGAGGAGGGAGGAAGGAGGAAGGAGGAAGAAGGAGGGAGGAGGGAGTAGGGAGGGCGGAGGAGGGAGTAGGGGAGGGTTGAGGAGGGTGGAGGGAGGAAGGAGAAGGGAGAAGGAGGAGGGAGGATGGAGGAGGGAGGAGGGAGGAGGGAGGAGGGAGGAGGGTGAAGGGAGAAGGGAGGAGGGAGGAGGAGGAGGGAGGCGGGAGGAGGGGGAGGGAGGAGGGATAAGGGGAAGGGTAGGGAGAATGGGAGGGAGGAGGGAGGAGGGAGGAGGGAGGAGGGAGAAGGGAGGAGGGAGGAGGGAGGAGGGAGGAGGGAGGGGAGAGGAGGGAGGAAGGAGGATGGAAGGGTTATGGATGAGAGTGGTGGGAGGAGGAAGGAGGGAGGAGGGAGGAGGGAGGGAGGATAAGTGAGAAGGGAGTAGGGAGGGAGGAGGGAGGGTAGGTGGGAGGAGAGAAGAGGGAGGAGGATGGGATGAGGAGGAAAGACAGAAAAGCAAGTAGGAAGGAAAGAAATATGTAATAAAGAAAGAATAAAGAAAGTAGAAGGAGTATGGAAGAGAAGGAAAGGAGGAGATGGAAGGTAGTGAACTTTTCTACGTAAGGTCCTCAAATTACTACAATAATATATGAAACGCCCTTGGCAAGCTTATATTTTCAAACAAAAACATCTATTTCGTTAATTTTCTTCTCACTTCTGTAATCCATTTCGTATAATAACGTCAGATTAGCCCCGCCCATTTCCCTCATCCGGACACGTGATTGGTTCGCATAGGTTCGGATAGATGACGAAATACAACCTTTCGCGTGTTAAAGATACCCTGATGTTTTGGGGGATAGTGTACAGTACAGCGCCTTCAAGATTTCCTCCCTAAACGGAAGGTAACTAATCCTCGTACTCAGAAAGAAACCAAAAAGGTCTTTTCCAAGAAAGATGACGAGTTATCTTTCGGAGAACCGTTTCCTCGCTCTTCGTCGTACTTGAGGAACCAAAGCAACTCTGCGTTGAGGTTCTGGTTCGGAGTGTGCTGTGCTGGAATCACCCTCATCTGTGGGCGCCGTTGCCGTGGAACGTTATTCCGTTCTTCATGTTATTCCCTCGATCTTTGTTCGATATTTCTCTGGAAAATGAGATTGGGTGAGTGAGGAACAGTAAGGAAGGAGGAATGGGGGAAAAAAAGTACGTGGAGAAAAGTGAGGGGGAAAGAGGGAAGGTTGCAAATGAGGGAACAGAACAAATGGCAAAGGAGATAAGAGGAGATAGTAAGAAGAGATGAAGGAAAAGAAGGGATGTGAGTGATAAAAAGATAAAGAAACGAAAGGAGTAAGGGACGATATAATGTGAATGTAGGAATGAAAAAATAAGGAAAGGAGAAAGGAGAGGGAGATGAAAATGAAAAACAAACTGGGAAAGAATAGATGAAAGAAGGAAGGCTCAACAAAAAAAGACAAACGAGAAAGAAAGTAGAAGGGAATATTTGATGAAGAAAAGTGTGAGGAGGAGCGTGACAAGAAAGAGGAGAAACAAGGAAAGGAGGAATAAAATATAAGAGCAGGAGTAAAAATAACTGAGATAAAATAAAAAAAGAATAGAGAGGAATTTAGGTAAGTGGGTGATGCAATATTAGAAGAATACGAATAAGAAGAAAAAAGAAAACAAAGAAGATGACAAAGAAAAATAGTAATGAAAAAAAAAACACATGAAAAATAAGAAAAAGAATATAAAGAAAAAAAGAGGGAGGAGGAAGAGGAGGAGGAGAAAAAGAATAAGAAGAAGGAGGAAAAGGAATAGGAGACGGAGAAGGAAAAGGAGACGGAGAAGGAGAAGGAGGAGGAGGAGGAAGAGGAGGAGGAAGAGGAGGAGGAAGAGGAGGAGGAAGAGGAGGAGGAAGAGGAGGAAGAGGAGGAGGAGAAGGAGGAGAAGGAGTAGGAGGAGGAGGAGAAGGAGTAGGAGGAGGAGGAGAAGGAGGAGGAGGAGAAGGAGGAGGAGGAGAAGGAGGAGGAGGAGAAGGAGGAGAAGGAGGAGAAGAAGAAGAAGAAGAAGAAGAAGAAGAAGAAGAAGAAGAAGAAGAAGAAGAAGAAGAAGAAGAAGAAGAAGAAGAAGAAGAAGAAGAAGAAAAAGAAGAAATAAAGAAAAAAAAGAAGAAAAAGAAAAAAGAAAAAAAAGAAGAAAAAAGAAGAAAAAGAAGCAAAAAGGAAAAAAAAGAAAAAAAGAAGAAAAAGAAAAAGAAGAAGAAAAAAGAAGAAAAAAGAAGAAGAAAAAAGAAGAGGAAAAAAGAAGAAGAAAACAGAAGAAAAAAAGAAAAAAGAAGAAAAAGAAGTAGAAGAAGAAGAAGAAGAAGAAGAAGAAGAAGAAGAAGAAGAAGAAGAAGAAGAAGAAGAAGAAGAAGAAGAAGAAGAAGAAGAAGAAGAAGAAGAAGAAGAAGAAGTGGAAGTAGTAGAGGCAGAAGAAGGAAGAAAAGAAGAGGAAGAGGAAGAACAAGAAGAAGCCAAAAGAGAGAAAAAAATAAAATAGGGAAAAGGATATTTAAAAGAATAACCAAGTAGAAAAAAAAACAAGAAAATGGAGAAGATGACTCAAGAAAGGAACATGAAATATAGAGAACGGAAAAAAGTGGCACTGATAGAAAGAGGAAATTAGATGAACTAAGTAGGATTCGCCTTGGAGATAGGGCTGGCAAAAAAAAAAAAAAAAAAAAAAAAAAACTATCATATTTGACCCTTTCCTTACCGGTGTAATGTTTCTTTTTATTCCGTTTGTCGCCAGAATATTTCATTCACCTCCGTTATACATCCTTGGCACAGAAGAAGCATACATCTATCTCGATGAATCCTTAATATATCGTTTTTTTTTTCTTGGGTATTTGCTGCGCAAGACTATTACATTTATTTCCAAGGCATCCCTTTGGTAAACGTTAGGAGATTAAAAAGGTCAATAAATAAACAAAATGGAGGATATGAGAAGAGTATGAGAGTAGACAGAGATAAGAATATAAAGAAATATGAAAATAAGGTAGTGATAGATATCAATTTACAAGAATTAATAATAAAATAGAGGTATAAGACAAGAAAAATACTATAACAAGATAATGAAAATATGACTTTATGAAAATATAAGAAAGACGAAGAAAATTAGTAGAAGAGGAAATGCATACAAAGTAAAGGGACCAGAATGCAGAGAAAGAGAAGAAGGAGAATATTTAAGGAATAGGAGGAGATGGAGAAGATTATAAAAGAAAATACAACAGGAAATTCAACAAGAGGATGCAGAAGAATCATGTAGATGGAAGATAATAGACAAAGTAGAAATGAGAGGATATTACGACCGTGAATGAGAAACGTACAAATGGCTGCCCGATCAGACTCCAGCTACGAGGAGGAAAGGGAGAGAGAAAAGTTTTGAACCAAAACCCAAAAGCTTGGAGACTCGCAAAGCACCAAAGCAAATCAACAGGGTGAGAAATTTTGCCGCAGAATACGGCCACAGGTGAGAGTGAGTGAGTGAGTGAGTGGTTTAGTGCGTGAGTGAACGAGTGAGTGAGTGAGTGAGTGAGTGAGTGAGTGAGTGCGTGAGTGAATGAGTGAGTGAGCGAGTGAGTGAGTGAGTGAGTGAATGAGTGAGTGAGCGAGTGAGTGAGTGAGTGAATGAGAGTGAGTGAATGATCGAATGAGAGAGAGAGAGAGAGAGAGAGAGAGAGAGAGAGAGAGAGAGAGAGAGAGAGAGACAGACAGACAGACAGACAGACAGACATATAGACAGACAGACAGATAGACGGACATATAGACAGAGAGACGGACATATAGACAGACAGACAGACAGAGACAGATAGAAAGAGAGAGAGCAAAAGAGAAACATGCAGAAAGAGAGAGGATGGAGGGAGAGAGGAGGGAGGGAGAGAGACTGTGGGATTCGGAATTTAATTAAGAACGAGTACAAAAATAATAATAGGGAAAATAAAAAAAAAGAGGAAATGAGAAATAAGAGAAATGAAAAAGAAAACTTAAATGAAAGACGACAATAGAAAATGACAAAAGCGAAAGAGTGAGATGGAGAAAGTATATGCTCTAATAAAAAGAGAAAAAAGAAAACAACAGAGAAATGGTTAGAAATCATGAGGTAAGGGAAATTAGGAAGAAAGAAAAAGAAACAATGATAAAGAAAGATTAAGATTAAAAGACAGATGAAAAATAGAAAAATGAAAGAAAAAAATGAATAATGGGAATAGGAAAAAATAACTAGAGAAGAAAACAAAGCAGATTAATCGAAAATATAAGAGGGATAGGAAAACAGAAATGGTAAGACCAATTTAAAAAGTAAATGAAGAAAGAGAAAGTCATTAAAAAAGAAAAGAAAAATAATAATAACAAAACTAATCACAAAAACAGCAATAACGAAAAGACGAGGTAAAGAATGGAGAGAAGACACAAGGAAAAGAGAGAAAGGGAATGAGAAAACACATCTCAATGCAGTACTGAAGAAGTTCTAGCGAATCTCCTCCAGCTTTCACCTTCCTCGTCTTCCCTCTTACCTTTCTTTCCTCTTTCTCCTCTCAGAGGAGATTTCTATGGCTTTGAGGAGACAACTGATCTACTGCTTCACTGTCACCTGTTCGAGATACCTGGTTACAAGTTGTTTCAATTGTTAAAAAATGAAAAGTTAAAGAGAACATTAAATTACTGGCGCTTTCGTTACGAGAGGTTCATCGTGGTGAACGATATAGTTAGGCGGCGTTTAGAGTAAAAGATAAAGTACGAATTGGTAAGGAGCATCAGTTGAGACTAGTTTTAATTTGGTAATGCCATGTCTCTTTTGAGTAGTCATTTGAGAGATCTTATTCCACTTAAGAGTTCATCTCATAACAAAATATATTCATTTATGTTGACTTGTCGCCACTTTATATGTACCTGTAAATTATTTCATTCAGCCAAAATGAAGCATTAGGAAACGGGTAATTTGATCATGTTTCCCTTTGATATGTTGAAGATAATTGAAAAATATCTGAATAATTATGCAAATACTCAGGTTAATGAATGAAATTACGTATCTTCAGCCAGAATAAACTAGTTTAAGAAGACAGCTGGTAATACAGGTTTAAACTTTTAACAAGAAAGATTTTTTTGCAACGCATTAAAATCGTTGACCACCAAAAAACCATTAGGAAAGTTTTAGACTTTCAGAGACCTGACATTATTTTCCAAATATATTTAACCGCCTCTACTGGTGTGCTCTTTCATATTCAAATTCAGTGAACATCCAGCCATGAATGGCATTAAAAACTCTACGGTTACGCTTTGTCATATTTGGCAGAAAATGACATCGTTCGGGTGAGGTTGACGATTTAAAAAAAGGCTAATGTTTTCATCATAAGATTACATTTTCGTAAAATTGTAACGATGCTCAAAGTGCTTAGAAGGTCCAATTGTATGACGGTGGACATTTATTCTTAATATCGGTTTAACTGCATGGTAGATGAAAGCTGTTTCCGTTCTGAATTTGGTGAAATTTTGTAGTCCAACGACGCTTTGTGGCCACGAAAAGGCATCATAGTATATGTATTATACACATGAACACAAAAAATTACAAACATATAATGCATATGTGCACGTGCGAATGTGTGTGTATCATTCATCAATAATTAACTAATGAATTTCTGATAGATCCAGAAATCTAATTTTACACTTCTTGTTGGTATGTATGATTGGTTATGATCAATTCATAATCTAGACACAGGGTTCTAATTAGGTTGAACATTGTTTTTCCATTCATGAGCATTTGCCTGTAAATGCATATATTGCACTTTTGTTCAGTTAAAGACATCTTATCCTCAGATTATACTTTTATATTTTGCTGTCAATAATATGGAACGCTGTTATTTTGTTCCTATTTCATTGTAAAAGATACGTTGAACACGTCGTTGGTGACTGACCAGTATAAAGTATATGAACTCAATTCTACTTACACAATTTCATTTCCTCACTGCTCCTAATTATCTGCGAAATTAAAAGTTTATTAGTCATTATGAACAAGATATCAGTAGAAAGATGAATCGAAAATGAATTCAGACAGGATTATTCAAAATGTAATGTCACCATGACAAACCAGACTTCGTCAAAGGTGAGGCATATGTTTGCGTCATGGACTAAATGTAATGTGATTCTGAGATCAACTGTTGATTTAGAAATGCAGTCATGTCACACGATTCCACTGATTACACTCCAGCGATTAATTAAGCACTTGTGCATTAGTAGGATTTATACAATTTATTGCTCGAACCAATCTACTTATTTAATCTATCTAGATTAATCATCTATCTAATCAACTCGTTTTGATTGTGTGTATACTTATTTACTTCTCAACTTATCCACTTAGTTTAGGTTTTTTAAATATATCTTTTTTATTTAGATAAATAATCATAGGTATCTCTTTCTTGACTGAATATGATGTAATTTTATATTATGACACCAACAAGCATTTACCACCAACTCTACATCGTGACACTAAATTTTCTTCTTGACCTCGAAATGTTGATAACAAATGAATTCTATTTTCCCACATATATCCAAGCTCATAGGGCAAAGGTGACGGCTTGGGTACCTCTTCTTCTGATCTATTCTATTTTGTTTTCTATTCCGTCTCACTCTATTCTATTTCCTTTCATTTTATTCTATTCTATTATATTCTGTTCTATCATATTCCATTCATTTTATTCTACTCTATTATAAGAGAATCATATTCTACTCTTTTCTATGCTATCCATTTTGCTCTATTCTGCTTTACTCTTATCTATTCTATTACATTCTATTCTATCCAAATTTATTTTCTTCCGTTTTATATACACGATCTTATTCATCTAGAGGCAAGAGCTAATGTTAAAGATATTAACAAAATATATCAAACCTATTCTTTACCTCCTAAGAGGTGGAAAGGCCATGAGAGAAAGTCTACATAAGGTCAGAATAAAGTGATAAGGATCCATTCATAGTGAAGTTCATAAGAACCATTGGGCTACATTATAAAGGATTACAAAGACGGAGCATGCCGACAGGAGAACTTTTGGTCCATAACTAGATTGGATGCGGAAAAAATTATGAAAAAAAAAAAAAAAATTATATATATATATATATATATATATATGCGGAAAAACCACCAAGGAAAAAGAAAAACTGATGACCAAGCGCTTTCGTCTATTCAGACATCCTCAGGGTACATAGAAAAGAAAAAGTACACAAGAATATATACAAAGAGTATGAGGTCAGGGAAGGAACCAGGAGAGGTTGCGAGGATCTAATGTCAACCTGACCCGTTCGCGGCAGCGGACGTTTGGGCTACTACTTTTTTCACAATAAAATTGTCTAACTTATACATACCATGACTTAAATTTAAGTTATTGACAAATGTATCTTTGTCATAGAAGAAAATGATCATTTACCTTTCCTTGATGTTATGATTTACAGAAAGGAAAGGTCCTTCAAATTTGATGTCTATAGAAAACCCACCAATGTTCTTTCATACGTACATTTTTATTCGTCTCATCATTGCAGGACAAAGATGTCAGTGTTGTCATCAATGTTTCTGAGAGCCCATAGAATTTGCAGTCCGGAGTTTTTGGATGATGAACTCTTAAGAATATCTAACATAGCTTCAAAATTAAAATATCCTAAGCACCTCGTGGAGATTTCTTATAAATCGGCTAAGAAATCTTTCTACGAGGAAAAAGCTAGTAAAACTTTTAATGTAAAGAACCTACTTGTACTGCCTTTCAACGAGAATTTCGTCAAACTACCACATATTCTTAAGACTTTCAACATTCAAGTAGCATTTAAGAACTCCAATACAGTTAGAAGTCTTTTAATTAAAAACTCTCCATATAAGGAAGAAGGATGTATATATTCAATTCCATGTAAAAATTGCGACAAATGCTATATTGGTCAGACTGGAAAAGAATTAAAAGTAAGGTTAAAACAACATCAGTATAGCGTCAAGAGTGGGCAAATGTCTAATGCCTTATTTATTCACCTAAGGGATTTTAATCATTGTATAAATTGGGAGGGTGCTAAAGAAATTGTTAAAGATAAGTCATATTTGACGAGAAATATAATAGAATCCAGTCTGATCAAAGATACATTTGTCAATAACTTAAATTTAAGTCATGGTATGTATAAGTTAGACAATTTTATTGTGAAAAAAGTAGTAGCCCAAACGTCCGCTGCCGCGAACGGGTCAGGTTGACATTAGATCCTCGCAACCTCTCCTGGTTCCTTCCCTGACCTCATACTCTTTGTATATATTCTTGTGTACTTTTTCTTTTCTATGTACCCTGAGGATGTCTGAATAGACGAAAGCGCTTGGTCATCAGTTTTTCTTTTTCCTTGGTGGTTTTTCCGCATATTTAGAATCACGAGTTTATGTGATTTCTCATGCATATATATATATATATATATACATATATACATATATGTATATATGCATATACATATATATATATATATAATATAGAGAATAATAAATAAATGCATAGGTATAGTTAAATAATAAACAAACAGGTAAATAGTAAATAATAATAAATTCACAGATAACTAATAATATACTACTAATATCACTAATGTCAGGCGGCTTTATTCAAGTTAAAGAGATCTGTTCTCTTTTGGTTCATTTGATTACATAAGATATTAGGTAGCTTATTTCATGAAAAGGGGAAAAAAGGAAATGAGAAGAAACACAAGGAATAAAAAAATACGAATGAATAGGAGGCAATACAAACGATACATAGATATTAAATAAGGACATTAAGAATATAGAAAAAAGTAAAAAAAAATATATATAGAAAAAAGAAAAAAGGTAATATGTATGTATATATATATATATATATATATATATATATATATATATATATATATACATGTAAGACAATAATAGAAATTTAGGCAAATAAAAGAAAAAGAGAATAAAAAGGAAAAGAGAAAGTAAAACGAAAAGAAAACGAAAAAAGTAAAATATTCCCCCACCCCCAAAAAAAAGAAAACATGAAATATAGTTGAGGAAGATAAAGCAAAATCTTATAAGAAAATAAAACAATGAAAATAAAAGGAAAAAAAAATAAAAGAAAGATTTGAGCAAAAGAGAAACAAGCAATAGAAATGAAATGAAATAAAAGAAAGTAAATGGAAAGGAAAAGTGGAAAGGAAACTAAACAAAAAATCTAAAACAAAAAGAAAAGAAAGAAAATATTAGTAACAAGAACAATGAAATAAAAAGAAAAATAGTGTAAAATTCACAATAAAAACAAGAAGTATAAAGAAAAGAAAATAGGAGGGTATAGAAGAAAGGAAAATAAATACAATAAATAAAAGGGGAAATAAGAATAACGAAATGAAAATAGAAAACCAAAACAGGAAAGACAGGAAAAGGAAAAAAAGCAAAAGAAAAAGA
>NC_134795.1:25204939-25212439 GCF_046742065.1 Oratosquilla oratoria | reverse complement strand
GGGTGATCATGTTGAGGCAACATAGCAGGACTCACAGTAATGGATTTGAACTGGACAAATTTAGATATAGGAAAGAAATAGGCAAGAATTATTTTAATAATAGGGAAGTCAACGAATGGAGTAGACTTAGAAACTATGTAGTGAACGCTGAAACTATTGGTTGTTTAAAGAAATGGTTAGACAACTTTACGGATAGGGATGAAAGGTGGTAATAGACATGGAACTGCCTAGTGTAGGCCTTATGGTCTCTTGTAGTCTCCTTTATTCTTATGTTTATTTGCAAAATTCCTTGCAAAATGTGTAACAAATTCTATATAGTTCAAACCCTTAAACATAAGAATTGTACAGCACAAGAGAAATATAAGTGATTGAAACGAGTCTAGTAGCATATTCAAACATATTAAAAGATATAATTATCCTGTGGACTGGACCAACGCCTAATCCATTTCTTTCGGTGATAATATGATGGTAAGAAACTTAATAGAATGTAGTTTAATCCACACTACCCAGGATCATGATATAAATCTACATCAAGGTTTGTAAAAATAGGATAATTTCATGTGTCAAGAAATATGTAAACTGTTAAGAATGTAATACTTAGATCTTGAGTGGCTTCTTGTGACCTCAAGATGCCCCAAACACCATGGGGTCTAGCCTAATGTATAGTTCGTCGTTTAGGTCACTCCAGGGGGCCCCAAAGCGGGACCGGCATCTCGCCTTATTTCCTTCCCGCATCTCTTTTTGTATATGCATATACATGTTCCTTTAATACTTTCTGTCCATGTACTTTGACCTGAAGATGGAATATACGAAAGCGCTCTGCTTCTTTTAATTTCTCTTTCCCAGTGGTCACTCATATGTATATATAAACATATATATATATATATATATATATATATATGTACATGTATATACATATTACATATATATATGTACATATATATACATATGTACATATATATACATATATACATATATATATATACATATATACATATATATATTACATATATATACATATAGATATATAAATATATATACATATATATATATATATATACATACATATACATATATATATATATGAGTGGTAGGGTGGTGAGTTTAAACGCCAAGAATCCGTTGAATTTTTAATTTCTGACGTTTCGTCCAACTAGGACTTCTTCAGAGTGTACACAAATAGAACAATGACAACTTATATACCCGCACAGCTCACCCCGTTCCCCCTCGGTCAATGCTGCTGCCATCTCTCTTTCGTCTTGCCTCATGGATGATTAGTCCGCTTGCTATCCTCGCCAGCTTGACGAAACCGTCCCGATGGTTGCTGCATGGGAGTGAGGTAATGTATGCTGCCTCAATTGTCCTCCTTTCCTTTCTATCGAGTCCAGTATGGAGCACCTCTGTTTTTTCCCAATCCGGCAAGTGGCCAAATTTGTCGATGTGTACCACTAAAGAGTTAGACGTCCGGTGGGCTTTGATGTCATTTTTGTGCTCAGTTGTCCGCTTGTGAATTCCTCTGCTAGTTTCGCCATAGTAACTAGCGGGGCAGGTTTTACAAGGAATTCTATAAATTAAACTGTTGTCTTCGTTTTCTATTTTGTTTCTAATTTTATTTCTCACAACGTCGCCAATTTTTACCCCCGTGCTGAATGCCAGTTTCAGGCCTGCCTTGGTGAGACTTTGTTCCATGACGTTTGAGCACTTGGAGTTGGGAACAGACAGATACCCACGGTTCTCATCATTAGCCTCTTTTCCTTTGACACCCCTATTTCTTATTTGTAACGCCTTTTCCTTATTTCTATATAAAAAGCCTGCTGGGTAATATAATTTTTTGAAAATATTAAAAATGCAATTAATTTCCTCCTGGAGAAATTCCTCACTACATATCCTAAATGCTCTCAGGAAAAAGCCTATAACGATTCCACTTTTTATTTTGTTGTGGTGTGCGGAGAAGAAATGCACGATGTCGTTTTTGTTTGTGCATTTTCTGTGGACTGAAAATGCTGTCTTGTTACCACGTCTCCATACTACTGTGTCTAGAAAGGCCAGATGGTTATCTTTCTCACGTTCCATTGTGAATTGGATGTCACGTACTATCTTGTTTAACTCTTGTAACTTAACATCCAAATCAGTATCTGCGGGTGCGACGACGAGTACATCATCCACATACCGCATCCAGGTGGAGTCTTGGCCCATTATTCCTATGAAATTGTCTTTCTCTAGTACCTCCATGTACAGAGAGGCTAACACGGCACTGAGAGGACTTCCCATAGCAAGCCCACGACACTGAATATATTCTTCGTTGTTGAAGATTAGAGGACCAAATTTTATACAAAGGGAAATTAGTTTTAAATAATCCTTCTTACCTACAGGCAAATCCTCGTCTTTTACGTCCTTGACTACCTCCTCAGCAGCTTTTAATGCCCCGTCAATAGAAACATTCGTAAAAAGGCTGGTTATATCATACGAAACCATGGTCTTATCTGATAGATCTACGTCCTTCAACCTGTCGATCAGGTCACTTGAGTTTTTAAGGTGGGCTTTGCTCAATGATCCTAATCTGGCAGACAAGGGTTTGGCCAGGTATCGGGCCAATTTGTGTGCAAAGCCCACCTTAAAAACTCAAGTGACCTGATCGACAGGTTGAAGGACGTAGATCTATCAGATAAGACCATGGTTTCGTATGATATAACCAGCCTTTTTACGAATGTTTCTATTGACGGGGCATTAAAAGCTGCTGAGGAGGTAGTCAAGGACGTAAAAGACGAGGATTTGCCTGTAGGTAAGAAGGATTATTTAAAACTAATTTCCCTTTGTATAAAATTTGGTCCTCTAATCTTCAACAACGAAGAATATATTCAGTGTCGTGGGCTTGCTATGGGAAGTCCTCTCAGTGCCGTGTTAGCCTCTCTGTACATGGAGGTACTAGAGAAAGACAATTTCATAGGAATAATGGGCCAAGACTCCACCTGGATGCGGTATGTGGATGATGTACTCGTCGTCGCACCCGCAGATACTGATTTGGATGTTAAGTTACAAGAGTTAAACAAGATAGTACGTGACATCCAATTCACAATGGAACGTGAGAAAGATAACCATCTGGCCTTTCTAGACACAGTAGTATGGAGACGTGGTAACAAGACAGCATTTTCAGTCCACAGAAAATGCACAAACAAAAACGACATCGTGCATTTCTTCTCCGCACACCACAACAAAATAAAAAGTGGAATCGTTATAGGCTTTTTCCTGAGAGCATTTAGGATATGTAGTGAGGAATTTCTCCAGGAGGAAATTAATTGCATTTTTAATATTTTCAAAAAATTATATTACCCAGCAGGCTTTTTATATAGAAATAAGGAAAAGGCGTTACAAATAAGAAATAGGGGTGTCAAAGGAAAAGAGGCTAATGATGAGAACCGTGGGTATCTGTCTGTTCCCAACTCCAAGTGCTCAAACGTCATGGAACAAAGTCTCACCAAGGCAGGCCTGAAACTGGCATTCAGCACGGGGGTAAAAATTGGCGACGTTGTGAGAAATAAAATTAGAAACAAAATAGAAAACGAAGACAACAGTTTAATTTATAGAATTCCTTGTAAAACCTGCCCCGCTAGTTACTATGGCGAAACTAGCAGAGGAATTCACAAGCGGACAACTGAGCACAAAAATGACATCAAAGCCCACCGGACGTCTAACTCTTTAGTGGTACACATCGACAAATTTGGCCACTTGCCGGATTGGGAAAAAACAGAGGTGCTCCATACTGGACTCGATAGAAAGGAAAGGAGGACAATTGAGGCAGCATACATTACCTCACTCCCATGCAGCAACCATCGGGACGGTTTCGTCAAGCTGGCGAGGATAGCAAGCGGACTAATCATCCATGAGGCAAGACGAAAGAGAGATGGCAGCAGCATTGACCGAGGGGGAACGGGGTGAGCTGTGCGGGTATATAAGTTGTCATTGTTCTATTTGTGTACACTCTGAAGAAGTCCTAGTTGGACGAAACGTCAGAAATTAAAACTTCAACGGATTCTTGGCGTTTAAACTCACCACCCTACCACTCATTCTGTCTTCACACCTCAACATATATATATATACATATATACACATATATACATATACACATATATATATATACATATATATATATACATATATATATACATATATATATATACATATATATATACATACATATATATATACATATACATACATATATATATACATACATATATATATACATATATACATATATATATACATACATATATATATATATATACATACATATATATATATATACATACATATATATATACATATATATATATATATATATATATATATAAATATATGTATGTATATATATAAACATATATATATACATATATACATATATATACATATATATGTATATATATATATATATACAGACATATATATATATACATTAGACATATATACATATACATATATATATATATATACATATATGTATATATATATATACATATATATGTATATATACACATATATATATACACATATATGTATATACATATATATATATTATATATATACACATATATATATATATATATATATATATAATATATATATATATATATATATATATATATATATATATATATAATCCCACTGGTGAAAAATGTAGTGAAAAATTTATAAATCACAACTAGTACCACAATCGCAAGAACGAAAGAATGGAATAAGCGAATTTATATATTTCGATTACAAATGCAGTCCTCTTCAGAAGTACAAGGTGGAATGAGGGTGCTATCTTAAATAGCAACCTCTTACAAAGGGAAAGGAACTAAGGTAGGGGTAAATATCACTACCTTCCCTCGCTCGTGACCTGAGGGTGACCAGAGGTCGGGTCAAGGGGAGGAGGAGGATACATGTTTACAATCTGTTGTGTGATGAATAGTCCCGATATTATGTCCTGGGTCCACTGACCCTTCGAAATATTCATAATGGGTAGATAATCTAATAAAGTAGATTCCACCATTTTCTTTCTAAACCCACAACCAGATATGTAAATAAGTTCAGATTTGTTCCAATCCATCCGGTTATTTTATTCATTCACGCGTTGGAACACGGCTGAACTCTCTTGCCCATACCTGATTGATCTTTTATGATCGTTCAGCCTTGTCCTTAGGTCTCTTCCCGTCTGACCGATGTAAACTAGATTACAATCTTTACACGGAAGGGAGTAAACACCTGGGATATGATCCTCTTTCAACTTCTGATGAACATTGACAATTTCTTTTTTTTTATCAATAGTACTCGGGTAATTATGAATTAAATTTACCTTGTCTGTGGGAAGATATGTTGATGATTTTTTCACCCTTTGGGATGAGAGTTGGGGTGCCTCTCATGTTTTTCTACAAAAAACTTAATCAGTTAACGACCAGTATCAATTTTAAAGTGGAATGGGAAAACGATGGTAAAATTTCATTTTTTTGACACTTTAATCATGCGGAATGGAAGCAGGTTAGTCACACAAGAACATATGAATTCATGCTGACTATCATTTATTTAACGCTACTTTCTAAATGGTGTTCGCTAGCATCTCTGATGATATTATTCATAATTTTCCCTACGACTAAGTTAAGCTTATAAGCCTGTAGTTCACTGTCTTATTTTTGTTATCCTTTTTGAATATGGGGGTAACGTTAGCTAACTTCCATTCTCTTGGGACATCTCCGGATATGATTGTTTTTTTGGAAAATAATTCTCACGGAACAACAATCTCATTTTTCATTTCCTTCGATGCAAACCGTCAGACCCAGTTGTTTTATTATCTTTGAGTTTTTCTATACAAATTTTAACTTTTTCTCTTTTTATATTTACAGTAGCGAGTAAGTTCTCCCTATAATTATCACAGGCTTCAGGTAGGACTTCACTGTAGGGTGTTTTGTTTACAAAGGCTGAGCTAAATTAGTTGTTTAAAGTATCGCCAATTCCTTCATTCCAATATTCAAGTTGACCGTCAGCAGATAATAGTGGGCCAATTTGATTCCTAATAACGTTTTAATATCTAATGTAAGTATAAAATTCTTTCTGTGTATGTGCGTGTCTGCATGCGTGTGTGTATGTGTATGTGTGTGTGTGTGTTTGTGTGTGTGTTTGTGTGTGTTTGTGTGTGTGTGTATGTGTGTGTGTGTGTGTGTGTGTGTGTGTGTGTGTGTGTGTGTGTGTGTGTGTGTGTGTGTGTGTGTGTGTGTGTGTGTGTGTGTGTGTGTGTGTGTGTGTGTGTGTGTGTGTGTGTGTGTGTGATTCACCACGGTTTTGGATCACGTGTTGGACTCGTGACCGACAAATATTTCTCTCCCGGAAGAGAGCTCAGAGCTCATAAATGACCACTCTATGGGTAATGCTATGACCTTTACATACACACCCTTCAAATCCCCGCCCACGAGAATTGAGTAACGACTCGCAGCGCAGTGATACTGAAATTGTTTCAGCCCTGGATGGAATTCTAACCCGGACCACCGTAGTGACGGCCGGGAGCTCTAACCACTACGCCGTCAATGTGTGTGTGTGTGTGTGTGTGTGTGTGTGTGTGTGTGTGTGTGTGTGTGTGTGTGTGTGTGTGTGTGTGTGTGTGTGTGTGTGTGTGTGTATTTGTGTGTGTGTGTGGTGTGTGTGGTGTGTGTGTGTGGTGTGTGTGTATGTTTACTTGTTTGTACATGCAAATTAATTATATATCATATACATATAATACATATTCCCATTCCCCTTCATATCTACGAATTCTTACACATTTGCTAACACATTTAAGTAAATTCGTGTATTATTCTCCCATTTTTACGAGCATATGCGTAAGCATTTAACTTGCGCTTACATGCGTGTACGTATTCGTGTGTGTCAACCAGCTTTCCGGGAAGGCTTAATCTCTGAATACGTCCTTCTGGAAGTTGGTAACACACTCATCCGGTTAGCTCTATTGTCTGGGCTCCCAGACTCGATCGTGAGGCTGTTAATTCACTGATGGGAGTAATATACAGAGTGACGAGCACCGCAGAAGGGGATAGAGCTCAAGACATGAGTGGAGTCAGCTTGTCAGGCAGCACGGGAGTGATTTACGTGAGTTAGGTGAGGTGAGACCGGAAGCGTCAGCTATTGTGATCATTCATTCAGATGTAGGTCATTCAGTGGTTCTGATTTTAGTGGAGAATGGTATAGGGAATAGTGATGATATCCTTTTGCGAATTAATATAACCAGCCAATTATTTTTCAGTCAGTGGTTCTAATTGAGTGTGAATTTCATATAAGTAATTAGGGCAATATCTTGCTCCTTATTTCGAAGATGTAGATTATAATGAAGTAATACTAGTAATTATGGTAATATCATTTGTTTATATTTCATTGTCACGTAGTAATTTGAAATAATTCAAGCAACAATGAATATAACATGACGAAGTAATGATGAAAAGTAATTATAGTGATATTAGGAAGAACAGGTATTATTTC
>NC_134795.1:25197439-25199939 GCF_046742065.1 Oratosquilla oratoria | reverse complement strand
TTTTCAGTGCCAGCGCTTTCTCACCAACATCATGGCTTGTCGTCGACCTGGCCCTTTGTGCTTATGGGGCCTCAGGGATAAAAAAACATTTGTATACAGATTTTTTTTTACCTGCATTGCTTACGAGCACAACCACGGTATGTGTGCATGTACGTATGTGTGGATGTATGTCTGTATGTGCGTGTGTGTGCATGTATGTGTGCATATATGTGTGGATTTATCTGTGCATGTACATGTGCATGTATGTATGTATACACTGGGTATGTATGTATGTATGTATGTATGAATGCGTGTATGTATTTATATATGTATGTATGTATGTATGTATGTATGAATGCATGTATGTATTTACATATGTATGTATGTATGTATGAATGTATGTATTTATATATGTATGTATGTATGTATGTATGTATGTATGTATGTATGTATGTATGTATGTGCATATGTATGGATGTGCATATATATGTAATATTATGTATTACCTATGTATGTATGTATGTATGTATGTATGTATGTATGTATGTATGTATGTATGTATGTGTGTATGTATATCTGTATGTATGTACGTATGTACGTGTGTATGTATCTATGTATGTATGTATGTATGTATGTATGTACGTACGTATGTACGTGTGTATGTATGTATGTATGTATGTATGTATGTATGTATGTATGTATGTATGTATGTATGTATGTATGTATGGATGGATGGATGGATGGATAGATGCATGTGTGTATGGATGTGTGTATATATGTAATTATGTTTGTATAGATGTGCATATATATGTAATATTATATATTACGTATGTATGTATATATGTATGTATGTATTAATGCATGTATCTATGTATGTATTAATGCATGTATGTATGTATGTATTAATGCATGTATGTATGTATGTATTAATGCATGTATGTATGTATGTATTAATGCATGTATGTATGTATGTATGTATGTATGTATGTATGTGTATATATATATATGTATGTATGTATATATATGTATATATGTATGTATGTATGCATGTATGTATGTATGCATGTATGTACGTATGTATCTATGTATGTATCTATGTATGTGTATGTGTTTATGCATGTAAACTAATCACTTAGCTGAAACAAATAAGATAACTTAATTCCATATTTTCTTACAAAGAACCTTCTCTAGACCTCAATGAATTCACTTGGGTGAAAAATGCGTTTATTCTTTTTAACACTTTGTACCCGTATGACACTAGTTAGAATCCACAAACTACCTACTGAGCTGGAAAACGGAATCTCTCTTCAACACAAAAGGAGTATTCGTATTTGGGTAAATCGCCTGACGTTAATCAAGATAAAAGTATAAGGATCTTACGTCCCTCTCTTTCCGGTCTGCAACGGATCAAAGGAGATCTAATCCTCTTTCTACCAAAGGGTTACGAAAAAGCTGACATAAATCATCGGGGATTAAACAGGATAATATTACTAGGTAACTCTGAGCATGAACGGGATTAATTGAGGAGTTTAATCCTCCTGTTACTGGAGAAGCTCCTTACGAAGAGTTAATAACTGCTCTTAGTCACGTAGAAATATTTAACCTTCAATTTTTACAAATTTATGTCTATATTATATTTCATTTGGTTTTGATCTGAGTTTACGGCCGAGTTTGAGCCCAACATCTGCCGATGACTGATACTTACTCGAGTAGAGTAAATATAACATTTGTCGCAGTTGAGCACCTCCTTCTATGAGTTTCAGATCCTCAACAGAAAGTTTCTAGGTTCTTTTGAGGTCCCTAGAATCTTCTAGAAGGAATCAGACACTAAAAACTAGTGTTTATTGATATACATCAGACGATTTTATTCAATCTTAAAGTGATATTCAAATTGGGTCTAAGAAGTAGTATTGCATTGACATGGGCGTTAGTGGCTGACTGTGTTAACACACACTTAGCTGTTTAAGGTAAAATACATTTTACAAAGTCTTCCTGGTATTCTATTACATACGTGTATGCCTGCTAAACTAGAGTTATTTATGTTATACAATAACGAAATGACTACACACACACACAGAATACCCAAGAGAAAAATTTGGCGTCATATTACATAAAGTAGTCACGAAGAATGCGAATATTTATTTTGTTAATACTTATTTTTTACTTTTACTTTTTAGTAAAAGTAAAAGATAGAATGGGCTACCTCCCATGTAAGGAGGAAGAAAGGCTTTGGTATATGTATGTATGCACTTATCTTTTTATTTTACGTGCTAAAATGTGCACATTCTACACAAAGTGGCACCTTTCTTTTGTCCTAGATGTTACTTTATCTATAATTGTGTCACCCTGTCGGACAATGAGATACGAAAGACAACAAATGAACAAGTCGACAAAATGTTCAACATTAATGTGGATAGGAGGTAAAGGGAACACGGACTGAGGGAAATACTTTTATTCCTGACTAGTTTCGCCTGAGTGGCTTCTTCAGAGGAACATAGTTTGAAGTCAAGTTGGTCAATAT
>NC_134795.1:25182439-25187439 GCF_046742065.1 Oratosquilla oratoria | reverse complement strand
ACTTGGAGGGAAGTCTTGGGCAGAGATGGATAAGCCAAAAGCGATTAAGTAGATTATAAAGAGATTACAACTTAAGTCTTTGATTAGAGCAATAGCCAACGACTTTATTCAGCTAAGGGATGGTTTATTTTCTGAACGAATAAAGATGACAGGCTTTAGTAATTTTCTTTTTTTAATAATATTAGAACTCAGAGATTAAATGAAAGATTAATACATAAATTTCAACCAATGGTATCTTATCGAATACAATAGTACAAGAGCTTATCAAGTTATCATTTAATGAACTAGACGATATCAAAAACAAGACCTCGGGATACCTTTGCAGTAAAGCAAAAAATCTTAATCTGGTTTAGAAAGAAAAAGTTCTTATAAATCTAACTTGTTGAATAACGAAGAACCATGTATGATACACACGCATACGCACACACACACACACACACACACACACACACACACGCACACGCACACGCACACGCACACACACACACACACACACACACACACACACACACATATATATATGTATGTATGACTATACTTATATTATATTATATCATATACACTTAAACCCGTATACTACATTAGTTTTAGAGATAGTTTTAGGGTTCAGATAGTGTACTACCACGAGGATTTTTCTTTTGTAGTGGGGTGGTAGTTCTTAGTAAAAATGTCTTTTATTAGTTTTTCATCTCTTTCATATGCCTCTGTGAGGATGTTATGGTAATAGCTGCATTTTTTTTAGGGGGGGAGAAAAATGGTCACATGATAACTTATTACAAACTAGATCAAAATCTTTGTTGGAAAATCCTTTATTTACTAAAATTTGGCTCACGTGTTTCTGCGTGTAGGGGCTGCCATGTGAAGAACACTTTGATAGTTCTATGAACATTAACTCTGATAACACTACGTTTATAATTATATGAGCAATCACTTTCACCGTTAAGACATTTGTCTGTGTTAGTAGGCTTTCAATAAACACTGGTGGCAAATTCCCCTCGAAAAAAAATCCACTAAATTATCTAGGAACGGGAGTTTGCCACCCTTATTCAATTCAATCGTGAGATATTTTCTGGAGGTGAAGTCTAAGTTTCTCAACAAGGGTGTCGGATTGCGCACCTACAAAAGATTTCGTCGTTGCATCTGCAGTAGACTTGAGGTTTTACGTCCTCGTCTCGGAACACAGTTTCTTCGACAGAAGACATGAAGGCTTGAGGGGAGAGGACTCCGAAGGGAGATCCCATTGTAATCCCATTATGTTGGACATATAATTTCCCTTCCGGAAATTTGAAGGGGGTCTCGGTGGTGCAAATTTTCATCATCTCTTCCATGATATGTCTGGGAATCGTAGGAGAAAAGATATAAGTGAGTTCGTAGACATGCTGGAGAATGATGTTAATAGTTCTAAGAACTAGAACATTAGAAAATAAAGTAACAACATCCAAATAAGTCAAAAAGCAATCAGGTTTAACACGTACGATATAAATAAAGTCATCAGTAGATTTTAAAGAATAAATGTTGGGGATATATGGGGAAATGATCTTATGCAATTTTTTAGCTACATTATAAGAAGGGCCTTAGGGGATTTCCTTTCATGTGGGTTTTCATATTCCCATAAAGATAAGCTGGGGAATAATCACCAAATAAAGAGACAAACTTAATACCTCCTATTTTAGTATTTCCCTACTAGAATCAGTTCATTTAACCTAGTTTTTAAGTGTATAATTGGGTTATGGGCGATGCGTATATGGAATTAAAAACTAGGTTAAAGTATTTAAATTTGGGATTAAAACAAGGTTAAAATATATAAATTTGGGATTAAAAACTAGGTTAAATATATTCAAAACGAAAAACACTTTTCGAATATGTACCGGAATACTGAAAAGCTCTTTAGGGATACAGAAGCTTTGGAATTCGAAACTTGTCTTTCCATAAACAGGATTCGATTTTTTTTCTATAAAGGTTTCCAATATAGGGAACTATCTATGAATTAGTTAACTTTCTCAGCACGGTCGCCTCTTTTGGAAAGTCTGGCCTACCTGGCTGGCTTCAGACGAGTTTATACAATTGAGTGTGATGGTATGAGAGGGATGAGGTAAAACGTGGAAGAAACTTCAGCTTTCCACGAAGTCGTAGACTATGTCCTCACTCAGGTGATTCTGTTTGTTTTAGCCTTTAGTGTCCTGGCCGAGACAAAGATGCATGCAAGTGTGAAGCTGCCACAAAAGATATTGTTATAACCAAACTTTGTAGGAAAGAGGATTAACCAGTTTATGACTGATGGCACGTATAGACTTAAAGCCCTGAACACAGTGGGTTACTTTAGTGATTTTGTTCCAGATATCATTAGGCGGTTTTATTTCTATCAGGGGAAATGTTGGAGTCTTTCTTCATTGTCACGCAATGGCTATGTGAAAATTTGTAAATTTTGCCTCAAGTGTAGACAATAATAGAATTAGTCATTGCAAACATTGCATTGTAAATTAGAATATATAAAACAGTGCAAATGTACTTGCAGAGCATTTAGCCTTTCCCAATTGAATAACCCTTTTTTTTATTCTGACTACTATTAGATATTTTTGTTTGACTAAGTAGGACTCATTTAGTAGAGAAGACATATTGTACCTGGACTGACACCTTTTAGCCCACAAAATTTCTTATTCTTGTCCCTGACATCCCTTTGAAATGAAATGAAAACGATGTATAAAGTAACACTCCGAGTGCACGTAAATGAATATGGAGTAGGTGCAGTAAAGCTGAAGGATAGGAGTGGTTTCTGAAGAGTTTGCATGACGGGATTTTATCTAATGACCTGTGGATAAATGGTGCGAGTGTCTGTTGATGTCATTTCACGGTTTCCTCTGTGATCTTGTTTTTTAACTTATTGTCAGTTTATTCCTTATGAGAGCTTATGTAGCAAAATTTTTGGGTGAGGAAATCCATACTCATACTCACTTACTCACTCTTTTATTCAGGCACCCAGTCACTCACGCAGTCACTAACATAATCACTCACTCACACAAACAAACACACATACACATACACACACACGAACACACACATACACACACACACACACACACACACACACACACACACACACACACACACACACACACACACACACACACACACACACACACACACACACACACACAAATACACACGCACGCGCGCACCCCAATACAGTCACACACTACAAAAGAGAGAAAAGATGTGAAGAGGGACAGGGAGAAAGATAGACAGATATATAGAGACAGAGACACAGAGACAGAGATAGAGACAAAAGAGAGACAAAAACAGAGACGAAGACAGAGACAGAACAGAGACAAAAACAGAGACAGAGACAGAGACAGAGATAGAGACAGAGATAGAGACAGAGACAGAGGCAAATAGACAGAGTAAGAGAGATTTGTGTACAATTGTGTAATGCGTTGTCGAACTTGGGACTATGACAATTCATTATAATGACCGTTTATAGCAAAAAATCTAAACGAAATGATAACTAGTAAATTCCACTCGAGATACTTCGGAATATCAGTTGAACAGCTGAATTTTCTTTTTCGATAATACGTTTTGCATTTGAAACAGCAATTACTACTTAAATGCTGAAATAGAACATGAAAAATATACTATTTTCTCAATGTAACAATTCTTTTTCCAATGCTATTTTAAGTCATGTATTTTTATTATGTTGCTGTTTTTTCAACCAGGTTGTATCCTTTGAATTTTTTTTATTTTTTTTTTAAAGAAACCTAATCCTTTCAACGAAATTTCTGAATGCTGCAATGTACATAAAATACAATTTTCGTTTCAGTTCACCAGCAGGCGTTTTCTTCAGTTATATAAAATCATATGATTGTGGAATATTTCTCAACAAATAACCTAATGGTACGTAGTGCACATACAAATTGTATTCTTTGTTATCACTATTTCCAGTAAAAGATGTATCTCATTCTATTGCTACAATCGTCTGATTGTAATAGCAAATTTTTACTCTTATAATTGGCGCGATAAAAAGAAAAAGAAAAGAAAAGAAAGAAAAGGAGAGAAAAAGAAGCGAGCAATAAAAGAAGTTGCCCAAAATTTCGAGAAGAGAAAACTGCACCAAATAAAAATACGTAAAAAGTCAAGCTAGGAGGGGGAAAAAAAGAAAAAAGAAAAAAGTAAAAGAACATTGGATCAAGTAGAGAGAAGATAAAAGTAGATTTCGTGGTGTGAGAAAAGATGAACAAGAGCAAAAATAAAGAGTAAAGAAGAATAAAACAAAGTTTAGGCGATGATACACTTATTGGATATTTTGGTAATAGTATTCATGGTCTTCGTGGTAATGGTGTTGTATATTAGAGTACCAGCGCCATTTAAGTGGTGATAGTCGTGGGTATAATGTTTTAAGTTTTAGTATAGTGGTAGTAATATTGACAGAAGTGGTGGGTATAGAAATTGTATTGGTGGTGGTTTTGGTTGGGGTGGTGGTAGTAGTGGTGGTGGTGGCGGTGGTGGTGGTGTTAGCGACGGTGGTTGTGGATGGTGGTGGTGATATTTATACTCGTGGTAATAGAAATACAATGTGATGTTGATAGTAACAGTAATGGTGATCGTGATAGTATAGATGATGATGATGATGATGATGATGATGATGATGATGATGATGATGATGATGATGATGATGATGATGATGATGATGATGATGATGATGATGATGATGATGATGATGATGATGGCGATGGTGATGGTGATGATGATGATGATGATGATGATGATGATGATGATGATGATGATGATGATGATGATGATGATGATGATGATGATGATGATGATGATGATGATGATGATGATGATGATGATGATGATGATGATGATGATGATGATGATGATGATGATGATGATGATGATGATGATGACAGTAATAGTTATATTGATCGTGGCAGTGACCATGACCGTGACAGTGACAGTGACAGTGACTGTGACTGTGACTGTGACTGTGACTGTGACTGTGACTG
>NC_134795.1:25157439-25177439 GCF_046742065.1 Oratosquilla oratoria | reverse complement strand
CACATAAAATTCTTTCATATTATAAATCAGTTTTTTTTAATCGTATCAATATCATTTTGGATTTTTTTAGTAAAAACGCGAACACATATACGCACGCCAACGCCAACATGTAAGCCCACACATATTAACACACACATACACCCACAAACACACACACACACACAAACACAAAACACACACATGTATTTACTTTGATCAAATTTATTCATGAAATGGGATAAAAGCGAACCTCAGATAAAAGATAAAATATGATTTTTATATTAGTGATTTCATATTTTCTAGCGTCATGCGACTTTATCAGCCTTCAATATGCAATAGTTCTTCAGTAAAAGCCCTGAATTATATATGTATATATGTATATATATATATACACACACACACACACACACACACACACACACACACACACACACACACACACACACACACACACACACACACACACACACACACATACACACACACACACATATATATACACACACACACACACACACACACACACACACACACACACACACACACACACACACACACATATATATATATATATATATATATATATGTATATACATATATGTATATATATATATACATATACACCATACACATACATATATATATATATATATATATATATATATATATATATATATATATACTAAAAAGAACACTGGTACGTGTGTTCATTTATGCAAAGTAGACCACTTGGAAAAAGAAACTAACGAAGCAGAGCGCTTTCGTATATTACATCTTCAGTGCAAAAAGTACTTTTTGCACTGAAGATGTAGTATACGTAAGCGCTCTGCTTCGTTAGTTTCTTTTTCCAAGTGGTCTACTTTGCATATATATGTATATATTTATGTATATATATATGTATATATATACATATTATATATATATATATACATATACATATACATACTTCATTGAAAGTGATGGCTATTTGTGTATTTATAATTTTCTTAAATGTATTATCCATATGTCTTTCTATGGGTATGTTCCTTTGAATGTAGGTTTATGACTTCACCTGATGTCAGGTGGTATGAAAGGCAGATAACCCCATTATCATTATGCCAATATATCTGGAGGGGAGGGCTTTACATTTCTCTCGTGCACAAGTAAACCTATAGATGACATGTGATTTCCGAGACTTCTTTCTCTCTTGGGGGGGGGGGCTGTTTTTTAAGGAGGGGTTGGTCTTCCTTGTCTTATAATAAATCACCAAGTTAATTATTTTCTCACGGTTGACTGGTTTAATGTTCCTCTCTATAATCTGTTTCATTATACGTTCATCTTCCTTATAAGCTGATGAAAATGTAGATTTTGTTATTTTTTATATTTTGATTATTTTCATCATCTATGTACTAGTCGTCCATTATTTTCTTGATCTGGAGGTTAATATCTTTATCACTGAAGCTATTATTGATTAGTACTTCGGTGGATGCTCGATTTCATTGTGTACTTGTTTCCATGTGCTACAGTGGGTGAGTGCTCTTCGGATGAAGCACTGATGGTAGAGTCCTTATATCTCTGAGGGCATTCACTAGAACCATTAAGGCAGTGTAGTTGGTTTGTGGATTTAGTGTACACTTATGTGTTAAAAGAATATTCAGATTATTTCAATAGAATATCAAGGAAAGGCAAAGTTCCGTGAGCATTATCTTCCACAGTGAAGTGAGATTAGAGGTCTCCTGTAGTAGGTGTCGGATTTTTTCAGTTTCATTACTGTTCTTGGTCTTTATGAAAAATTATCCAATTTGTACAATCTATGACTTAAATCTAAATTGTTAACAAATGTATCCTTGATTAGACTGGTCTCTATGATATTTCTATTTCCAGAAATTCTAATACAGTCAAAAGTCTTTTAATTAAGAATTCACCTGAAAATAAGGAAGGTTGTGTATATAAATTTCCATGTAAAGATTGCAATAAATACTATATTGGTCATACTGGAAAGGAATTAAATGTTAGATTAAAACAACGTAAGTATAGCGTCAGAAGTGGACAAATGTCCAATGCGATATTTGTTCAACTTATTGATTTCAGCAATTGCATTAATTGGCAGGAAGCTAAATTGCTGAGAGTAATTCATATTTGAATAAGAACATCACAGTCCAGTCTGATCACGGATACATTTGTCAACAATATAAATTTAAGTCATGGATTATAGATATTGGATGATTTCATTATTAAGACAATTGTATCCCAAACTCTCTAGAATCTGAGTCCATTACCCTAATACTGTACACAAACAAATTGTTAATGTCTATCAACGGTTAAGGGGAGTTGAGGATCCAGGAGTTTATAGCCTACCTTGGAAAAATGATTTAGTGTAACTTGGCCGAACCGGCAGGGATCTTAACACCAGGTTAACGGAGCACAAAAGATCCATTAGATATGCCCAGGAAAATTCCGCTGTGTTCCAACACGTCAGCACCAAAAATCATAGTCTTGACTGGGACAAGGCCAAAATTTTGTTTAAGTCCAACTGCAGCTTCAGGAGAAAAATTGTTGAATCCGCCTTAATAGAAGAATGTCCGAACTTGAACATCTCCAAAGGCCAATGGTCCCCGGACATAATCTCACGGCTAGCTGTGAGCCGTTTGGTTAAAAATCTTTACCCTCCTGACCCCGCTCCTTCACCACTCCTGACCCCGCTTCCCTTCTGACCTCACACCTCTGCCCACATATCCCCTCCCTTCTGACTGCACCCTGCGCGACGGATTGCCATGTTTTTATCTATGCTTGTTCCCCATCCCCTCACATCTCTATTGTGTTTATACCTCTATCATTTCTTGTAACCTGTACTTTCCTGAAGAGGGCTATAGCTATTAGCCGAAATATAGAAGTTATACTTTCTTCTAAGTTTCCTTTTATTCCGACTGTGGGTTCTTCGTGATTATATATATATATATATATATATATATATATATATATATATGTGTGTGTGTGTGTGTGTGTGTGTGTGTGTGTGTGTGTGTGTGTATACATGTACATCTATTACATATATATATATATATACAGTATATGTATATATATATATATATGTGTGTGTGTGTGTGTATACATGTGCATATATGCATATATATGTATATATACATATATATATATATATATATATATATTTATATATGTATATATATATATATTATATACAGACAATCTGGCCGTGCTGAAATGGTCGATATAAACTGAATGTAAATTCAGTCAAGGCAGGCCGAAACACTCGTCCCATCCGAAAGTGTCAGTAAGCTATAATAATCTTCACCTGAATATCTGAAATTCACTGATAATCTGAAATTCCTGCACGGCTGAGAGAACACATTCGAGACCATCTTCTCTTCTCTCCCTCCCTCCCTTCCTCCCTTCCTTCCTTCCTTCCTTCCATCCTTCCTTTTCTCTTCTTTCCCTCCCCTCTCGTCAGACTTTCACTGCCCCTCCACTTGTTCCTTCATCCTCCCTGTCCCAGTATCATCGCTCACAAATCATTACCACTTTCGTAGGAAACGATGCAGATAATTGACGAAGCGAGCCGAAGCGAGGACAAGTGAGGCGAAGCAATGAGAAGCTAACCTGGCTTCTCATTGGTTCCAATGGCTCCAATGAGCAGAAATGAGCAGTGATGCTCAGGACTCTGGCTCGACTTGGCACAATAGAAACCAAAAATAATCGAACCCTATCTTTCTTTTTCTACTTCTAAAGTATCTTTTCTTTAATTTTCTTGTCCCTAACACCAGACAGTTTCATCCGACCTAGAGAAAGACTTTTATACTTTTGTAAGTTGGAGAATATAAACGCCAGGCAAGTTTATTCTGCTACGAAAAAAGCTACCTGGTCTTATATAGATTGAAATACACTGATTTAGAGCAAATATCTTCAATCGATTTCCTGTGAATTTAGAATATGTTATAAACCGAAGTGTAATACTATTTTATCTATAGCATTTACCTATTTATTTATTTAATCATAAATATAATCATATATGTTTATTGGTTTCATACATCTATTTTAGTATTTTTTCTAATCTACTCATTTATCATATTATAAATTTTTGTCGATTTCATCTATTAATTCAATTATTTGTTATTGCTTATTAAATACCTTTCTGTTTACATTTCATTTTATACATAATGGTAAAGATTTTTGATTTTCAAAACGGAGTTCATGAATATATATAATATAAAAAATTTATTTCAAGAGATACCCAGATCGAAAACAGAACATTTTAAAAATCTGTCTTGCTTGACATATATTGGTATAAGAGGACATTTTTTCTAATCAAGGTCCCACGAATATTTTACATGATCAGTGAGAAACTCTAAAGGCTCTACAAACCGAAGACAAACAAGACGATCGGAAACAGAATTCCATAACCAAAGGGTTCTTTTTCATTGATTTCAAAGGAGAGAATGAATGAAGAAAAAATAACACATGCAAAACGATAATCTATGTCTTAAATAGATTATTTTTTGTAGAGGATAGGAGATTTTATAAAACAAAAGGGATACGTTTTAGAAGGATTCGGGTCTCAACCGAAAGGAAATTGATTCAAACTGGAGTCGACACCACCTCAGTTTAACAAAAATCATCTGTCGAAAGGATAAGCTAACGTGCGTAGTATATGTGTGTAATCAAGCTGAAGCTGTCTATAGCAAGAAGACAAATGACAGAAGTGCCAGATTGATTTTTTTTTCTCAAAAATATGCAACAATTTCGAATTATTATTGCCAACCTTGTCTCCCCCCCCAAAAAAAAAAAAAAAAAATTCTTGGTCCAATGTGTGCTATGACTGTTATTGTGAAGAAGTGACGGTTGAATTCGAAATTCAAATTGTAACGTATTTCGATGCCTTCCGACGTTTCTCAAAAATGTGCGTTTCTTCAAATATCAAATTAACTTCGATTTTATTTGGGAGAATGTTCACAGTTGTTCCCATTTTACCAAAACGTATATAATAAACATGTTTATGAGTATGCTATGTCAATACCTTATCAATATGTGCACAAATATATTATTCATGATATGCAGTATAAATAGAAATAAACAGTACACACATATGCACATGTACACATACATGCACTCTCTCTCTCTCGCTCTCTCTCTCCCTCTCTCTCTCTCTCTCTCTCTCTCTCTCTCTCTCTCTCTCTCTCTCTCTCTCTCTCTCTCTCTCTCTCTCTCTCTCTCTCTCTCTCTCTCTCTCTCTCTCTCTCTCTCTCTCTCTCACACACACACACACACACACACACACACACACACACACACACACACACACACACACACATATATATATATATATACACACACACACAGATACGCACACAGACACGGCCACACACAAAGACACAGACACAAAGATACAGACAGACACACATGGATAAACAGACAGATACACATATACACACACAGAAAGAGACAGAGAGACAGAGTCAGAGGGACAGAGAGAGAGGAAGAGAGAGAGATGAAGAGAGAGAGAGAGAGAGAGAGAGAGAGAGAGAGAGAGAGAGAGAGAGAGAGAGAGAGAGAGAGAGAGAGAGAGAGAGAGAGAGAGAGAGAGAATTTTTCTGTTCTCCATAGGCATTATTGCCTTTTGCATGGTCATGGGCTTCCCCTCCGTGCTCCTAATTCCATCACTACTGCTTTCCGTGTATCTACCCTAGTTCCAGTCACACACGCAATTCGCCATTCTTTTCCTTTTCGTCCTTTCGAAATACTCGTGATATACCTAGAAATTCTATTTATCTTGCTTTAGACACTTGTTACTTTTCTACTTTCAATTCTTCAACTGTTACCTTCCACGTTCTACCACTTCCCTCCTCCTCCCCTCAACTCTCCTTAAACACTTTGTCTATTTTCTATTTCTCTCAATTCTTCATCTATTCCCCCTTCCACTACTTCCACACTTGCCCACTTTGCCACTCATATCACTCTCTTCCAACTCTCTTTCAACTCTCATTTCTATGACCGCTTCATTTCTGCTCTTCTCCATTTACTCTTACTTCACCCCCCCCCCCCCAACCAGACCTATTTTTGCCGTTACCACTGAATGGACTCAAAATGATGCGCCCACTCCTCTCGACGCATTCGCTCGTTCCTCCACTTCAATTTTCATCTCCGCCACCTGATCGTTTCTTTCTTCACGCGTTCGTACGTTCTGGCTGGATGTCCCACATCTTTTTTATAAGTTACGTTTTCCCTTCTATTTGATATAGTACCTCAACATGCATCTGCTGTACCCAGTGTTTCTGTTCATGAATCAATATTTACTACTTTGAAATGTGTATCCTCGATTTTATGTCACCGAAAACCAGTGGAACCAAAAACCACTCCTTTTGATGTCTTCGCCTTATGTTAGCCGGACGCGCCTACGTACAATCTCAAACTCCAAACATCTTAAAATTCAACATTTCCATGCAGCAATTATTTTTAATTTTTTTCACTCATATGTTGTGTTTGAATTGGCGTGTCTGTTCTCTTCACGATTCACATAAAGCCAACAATAGCTCATATCCAACAAAAAACTGTTTACTTGATTTTGCCCCTGACGTCTGAGCACATAGAGCAGAAGTAACGAGTTCGGTTGTAGCTAAGTGCCTCCTGGTGTGAGCTTTTCACCTTCACATTTCCTGCGACAAGATCACCACAAATCTCTGATAGGTCGTAATGTGGTTGATAGTTGGGAACTATAAACCTAGAATGTACATGTTCCAATCTCCATAGCATTAGCTTGGTAAGACAGAAATAACCCAGAAAGTGAGATTATGAAGATCAGAAAGGATTTATAATATCATATATATACACACACACACATATATATATATATATAAATATATATATATATATATATATATTATATATATATACATATATATATTATATAATATGTATACATATAATTATATATATATATATATATATATATATATATATATATATATGAAATTTATCATTTGGGTTGAACGCAAAGAAGAACAATATGAATAAGTCATGAGGTGTTCATAGGCAACACAGAAGTCGATTATCAACAGGGACGAAAATCAAGCTGTAAATCTCAATAAAGATCTAAAAAAAAGAAAGAATTTACACACACACACACACACACACACACACACACACACACACACACACACACACACACACACACACACACACACACACACACGGACACACACACACGGACACACACACACGGACACACACACAAGCCTGTAGATGGTTATTATCTTTCTTGATATTCTCGAGTGCAGGCGCAAGTCCAGGAAAGCCTAATAATTGTAGATCCAAAACCTCGTCCAAACCGCACATCCCACAATTCTCGCATTAGTCTTCCGGAGCACCTCCACCGCACCGCCGCTGGAAAGCCCAGTTAGTTTTCATTATGACTCTTCGAATCATAACGGGGCGGACGTGCGAACTCGGAGCCCCGTTTAGTCATGCAGAAGCCTTCTCATGCAGTGTTATAATTTCTTTGTGAAATGTTCCTTTTCAAAAAAAAAGAAAAAAAAAAAAAAAAAAAAAAGCTGAAAATGAGGTCGGATGATCAGTATAGAATTGGAACTATCTACACAAGTTAGTCCTTGTTCGTGGTTGAATATATCAACACTCTCTGTACGGTGTTTGTATTGTTTCCATTCATTCATCTTCCTACGGTGAAAAATATTACAGAGCTACCTCTACTGACATTCCTGAACAGTGAGTTAATTTATTTTGATTCCGGCTACCGTGAGGCAATTTTATTCATTTTACTCATTCTATACACAATTTAATGTAAATAACAATGAAATAAGTATTTGGATAGTAGTAATATGTTCCTAACTTATGTCGAATGTTTGCTGCCTATTTTTATATTTGTTTATTTACTTATGTATTTATTCATTTACCTATTTCATTGATCAGTTTGTATTTTTATTCATTATTAATATTTTACAATTTTATTTATCTATATATTCATTCATCCATTTTTCTATCTATCTATCTTTTTATTATTTTAGTTCTACCTAGTTTATTTTTTTATTTTTCTTTAACAGAAGTGGGATTTCCTGGGCGTAAGACAGCAACTTCTTCTATACAGAACGATTAATTCGGTTTAACGTTATGAAACTCCATCCTATCCGGAGGCTAAAACGGTAACCCTTACAGAGGACTTAGTAGTGTGGTTATCAGTGTTCAACTCGCCAGTTCAAAGCTCAAACCGCCGTTACCTCGAATAACTCGACGTAATGAACAGATTAATTATAGACATTCCCACGAGGTAAATAAAATCGCTCAGATTCAGATTATGAATCACAACACGACGGTAAAGAAGAAAGGCAATTCCATTCAGCTTATGAAAGCCTCATGCAATCATGGGGATCACAAATATTCTTGAATAAATCGGTTTCCGCTTATTGGAACTTATTAGTTTCCGTGAAGCAATTTTTTTTTCAGCCATTGCTAAGTGGACAAGAAAGTTCATAATTCTTGGTTCGGTTCTCTCAGTTGCACATGAAAAACATGGTGGAGTGAATGGGTCTCATCTGGTATATCACGGATACGCTCTTAGGGAGTGATCCTGATTTAATACATCTTCATCAGAACCTATTCCTTACGTACCAGTGGTCCTGTTCGTTTTAACTTGGCTCCACCAGGTCGTCTTCTTCTTCTTCTTCTTCTTCTTATTCCTCTTCTTCTTTTTCTTACTCTTATTCTACTTCTTCTTCCTCTTCTTCTTCTACTTCTTCTTCCTCTTCTTCCTCTTCTTCCTCTTCTTCCTCTTCTTCTTTTTCTTCTTCCTCTTCTTCTTCTACTTCTTCTTCTTCTTCCTCTTCTTCTTTTTCTTCTTCTTCTTCTTTTTTTTGTGGTGGTGGTGGTGGTGAATGGTTACTGAATTTATTTCCATATCATTTACCTTACCAGTTATCTAATTTTTTCACCTTTTTATCTATCAATTTATCTGTATTGTATTTCCGCAACACCAACTTTGGTTAATGAATCCCTGTATGCTGTAGCCCTTCCGTACCGGTTAGTTCTTTTCCTTTAAATGTGGTTGTCGGCAGGTAATTTAATTCATCTGTCACACTCCACCTAGGTTGATCCTTTTCGTGCTAGGTTAGAATTTTACCATTTCATTTATTAGTTATATATTCATCTAATAAGTTTTTTGTTTTTCTGTTCATCTATTTTCGTTTGTTCTATTTTATTAGTTCACTTTAATCGTCTATTTTTTACTTATTTATTCATATATTTATCTATCAGTCCATATATTGACTCATTCATTTATTAGCTTGCGTCTTTATTTATTTCTTCATCTATTTTCAGTTTATTTATATATTCATTCGTCTATTTATTTATTATGGTTTTGTTTCTGTCCTTCATTAAGATCAAAGTAATTTCATCCATCAGGCTTAGTTCAAACAGTTCAAAATCTTTACACTATCAATTGTACGCTATAATTCATTGGCATCATATTACACAATTCTTTAGTTCTTTCTCATTATTCCTCTCAGAGATGAACGTTTTTGGTCTTATTTTATTCAATTTCTGAGTCATTTCTTTAATTTTGGTGGAACTCCATTGATGGTAATGGAAACAGGAACAACTCCCCTCGCCCCAGTCACCTGACTAAGACACCGCAACCTTCTCCGAAGACGACCCAGTTGCTGCATTTCCTGCATTCGTTTCCCCGGGGCAGCCGTCCGCATTCGCTCCGCGGCAAAGACCAGTTAATCTTCATTATGCTCTTTGAGCCATAACGGAGCTGGACGCGTGAAACTTGGGCCCCGTTTAGTCACGCGTAAGCTTTCTGTAATGGAACCCAGATGACGTCACTCGCGCATCGCAATAGCTTTAGGCTCTTACCGGGATCGTCTTCTTGGCCCTCCGCACTACCAACCACCTTCCTCTTCTTTTCTTACACCTCCTTCTCTTGTTCTCTCACTCTTTATAATTAAGTTTCGCCTTTCCTCTTTCATACCTCATTAATCTTATCTTCCTTCTCCTCTTCTACTCCAATTTCACTTCACCTCCTCTTCCTCCTCCTCGTCTTCCTTGAGCCTCATTCTCTCCACCAACCCGCATTTCTCCTAAAGTAGCGCTTTATACTTTCCCCAATTGCCTAAAGTTTCCATTTGATTCCAAAAGTTTCTGCTTTCTTCTTATATTATATAATAAACATTATTACTTTTGTAAGACAGAGTACTTTGAAAATGTGAATATGTATAAGTAATTTACGTATATATATATATATATATATATATATATATATATATTATATATATATATATAATGTATATATATTGTATATATATACATATATTATATATATATATATCATATATGTATGTATATATACATATATATTATATATGTATATGTATATTATATATGTATATATATATATATATATATATTATATATGTGTGTATATATGTCTATATATATATATACATATATATATACATATATATATATGTATTATATGTACATATATATATATATATATGCATATACATATATGTATAATGTTTATATATATATATATATATATATACATATATATACATATATATATTTTCTAAACAGAAATGTAGTGGCACATTTATAAATAACACACAGGAAACCCACAGTCGGAGAAAATAAACTTCGAATAAAGAAGAATCCTATATTTCGCCTATCAACTGAAGAGGGCTACAGTTGATAGCCGAAATATATAGGAATCTTCTTTATTCGAATTTTATTTTCTCCGACTGTGGGTTTTCTGTGTGTAATATATATATATACATGTGTGTGTGTGTGTGTGTGTGTGTGTACGTCGTTTTTTGTTTATAAATTCTTTTATCTAATTCCCTTGATGACTTGGCATAATATGCCAAAAATCCCGTGCAATAGTTGCACAATGCCATATCATGGCGAGTCAAGGAGATTAGAATATATATATATATATATATTGTATACATTATATATATATATATATATATGTATGTATACATACGCACACACACACACACACACACACACACACACACACACACACACACACACACACACACACACACACACACACACACACACACACACAAATATATATATATATATATGTGTGTGTGTGTGTGTGTACATCCGTATATATAAAATTTTATTTTTTCTTATACTGTGTGTATGTTTGTGCTTGTGTGTGTGTGTGTGTGTGTGTGTGTGTGTGTGTGTACGCGTATATGTGTATGTGGGCGTGTGCTTATGTGTATGTGTGCTCGTGTGCGTGCCCGTGATGCGGAAAAAAGTTAAGTCTTTGATGCCAAGTCACCGTGGCACCGGCATTCTCTTCCACCGGAAGCTGGTGGGATTCTCCCCGCGACGTCGTCGTGAAGCGCAAGAACACTTCGAAGACGAGATTTTTAGCCAAAACGAGATGACCCGTGACGGAAGATCCTTCTTCGTGGCTTCATTACTTCATGATGCACTACCAGACTCAACCTCAGTGACATGATAAGTCACAGGACGCCTGTTCTTCGTTTACTAAAGATTAAACTGCTATAACGAGACTTCTTACAATAGGTTTACTCCGATGCTTCCTAGTTTATCTTGTGTTGATTAAAATTGTCTTCAGCTGATTAAAATCGCCTGGTGGTAGCCAAGATGGACATATATGTCCAATAGAGGGTATTCAGTGTTAAAATGTTAGCTGAGATTCTGTGAGATAAATATACCCACCCTCCACCCCCGCCCCACTATGGAGATGACCTGTATCAGGACATTATCTCGTTCGACTTAATGTTTTTCTTCAGGTATGTATGTATGTGTGTGTATGTATATATATATATATATATATATATATATGTATATACATATATATATATATATGTATATATATATATATATATTGTCAGTGTATTTGGGCAGGAGTTTTTCTCTAATGCATGTTTCATTAGAATAATAAGGTATATGGAAAATAATAAGGTATATGGAAAATACCTTTAAGAAAATTAATGCACAACTAGCCATCACTTTTAATGAAACACACACACACACACACATATATATATATACATATATATATATATATATATATATATATATATATATATATATATTATATATATATATATGGCCTGACAACTTTATCTATGTAAGGGTGCAAACTAGGAAAAATCGGGTATTGGCCAAGAAAGAGCTCATTTTATGTGATGCTGTCTATTGGCAGAATAAAATTGTCTGGCTTTACCCAGACAAAGGCATCATCGATTCGAAGATGTTGCTCCTTCAAGAGTGACAGCACACTAAGCAATTCCCGGTAACATGCTACTTGATATTGCCACTGCTTGAGTAGACCCTATTTCAGCTACGATATCTTCTTTTTCAAATTTACAAATGTCAAATTACCCCTGCGTTAAATACAGTAGACGCAGTGAGAACCTAAATGCTGAACTAAGAGAATTCAAACCTATTCGAATGTCAGACACATTGTTGAAATGTTCTTACGAACGTCTAGAATATTATAGCTGAAGTTATTTCCACTCAAACGAAGTGTCAAAAGCAAGTAACATGTTAGCCTAGCGTGCTGACACCTTAACTGAGGTTCCCAGAGCGCAAGACATCATGGAACAACATTACTGGGGGGATTTAAGAATGAAAAGATCACTAGCGTATGACGCTTTATCTAAGTGAAAATACCCGCTGCGGAAAAAAGATGAATATTGTGATCAATAAATCATAATATTTGAAGAATGAACCAAAACCTCAAATCAACAGCAGCTGTGAATGGCGTGAACGATACGCTCATTTTACTTCGTCTAGTTTTCAATATAACCAGACCATAACAATTCGAGTGCATAGCAAGAAAAGATAAATTGTACTTGCGTATCTTACTGTGTAGGAAGAAATGACAGATGATGCCCTCCACTGTAAATGAAACAGAGAAATGCATGAACAAATATAAGCAAATAAATAAACAAAATTACGATAGAAAATAAATATATAAACTGGAACATATTCATTTAATTCCTTACTGTACACCACAAAGACTTTGAAACATTCAAATATATTGTCCTGCTTAACACCAACGATTTCATTAAAATAAAATAAACTTGTTTACTGTAGGATCAACGAAACTTCTTGATTTGAGTAGAACCCTTTACTCAGTAGTGAAAATAATTTGTAATGTATAAAAATTTCTTCGGGTTACTGGTAAACGATTCAGTGTAACTCTTTTGTATAGGTGAAACCAAGAAACTTCGAAGACCTTCGAAGACCCCTTCGCTCTTTTGGTTCTCCCCGATGCCATACGACTTCGAAGAACCTCAAAGAACAAAGAACCCTTTGCTCTTTTGGTTCTCGCCGACGCCATACGACTTCGAAGACCTCAAAGAACCCTTCGCTCTTTTGGTTCTCGCTGATGCCATACGACTTCGAAGACCTAAAAGAACCCTTCGCTCTTTTGGTTCTCGTCGATGCCATTCGACTTCGCAGACCTCAAAGGACCCTTCACTCTTTTGGTTCTCGTCGATGCCATACGACTTCAAAGACCTTAAAGAACCCTTCGCTCCTTTGGTTTTCGCCGAAGCCACACGACTTCGAAGACCTCAAAGGACCCTTCGCTCTTTTGGTTCTCGCTGAAGCCATACGACTTCGAAGACCTCATAGAACCCTTCGATCTTTTGGTTCTCGCCAACGCCATACGACTTCGAAGACTTCAAAGAACCCTTCGCTCTTCTGGTTCTCGCCGATGCCATATGACTTCGAAGACCTCAAAGAACCCTTCGCTCTTTTGGTTTTCGCCGATGCCATACGACTTCGAAGACCTCAAAGAACTCTTAGCTAAAGAACTCTTCACTCTTTCGGTTTTCGCCGATGCCATACGACTTCGAAGACCTCAAAGAACTCTTCGCTCTTTTGGCTCTCCCCGATGCCATACGACTTCGTTCAGCTTAGAGGAACCTCCGTGCTGCTAAGGGGGCTAATCACAGGGCATCACCAGATCCCAATAAATCCAAGTCTAATGGCCCACCAATTCTGGCGAGGTGGTTTTAATGTCACACGGGCTACAAGCGGTAAAATATCTAAGTTTCATCACTCATTTCGAAAATTATGGCATTGCCTTTGCGACGCGCTTACAACCCTGTGTAGTTCAACCAAAGGGCTGTGTGCATTGTACACACATACACATATATATACGTATGTAGGTATGTCTAAGTATTTCATTAACACTTAGTAATACTGTCACATCTAAGTTGATTTGGTCAAGCTAAATTCAGGTAATTCCATAAAGTTCAGACTTGAGTACCGGGATTTACTGATTTGGTCAAGCTAAATTCGGGTAATTCCATAAAGTTCAGACTTGAGTACCGGGATTTACAGATCATATCAAGAGCAACTTTGAAGACATGAGCTGTCATAAAACTCACATTGCTTTACCCTAGTAAAGGGATCTATATTGACAAACCAACAACTTCTTCAACAGTGAGATACCCATAATACTCCTCATGACTAAAGTTCGGTTATTCAGATCATAGTATAAGTTCAGACAATGGAACCCATAAACATATAACGACATTTTCATCACTGAGGCAACGAATAAATTCTATTCTTGTTAATACAAAATTATATAATCACTGTATAGATTAGTGGTTCCCAAGCTATCTTACCTGACGCCCCCTTTTTGCTTCCAGTAGACCCGCACGGCCCCAATCCCTCTTTTGTTTGTGATTCTTGCATTTATTTCTTAGCATTGTTCTGGAAAACAGATTTCTGTTTGTATTAAATTTTAATAATGAAAGCCACTCAAACAAATAATAGTACATTTCAGAGAATTTTTTCTAAGTAACTAAAAATGAAACAATTGGTTCAAAGGGAGCGAAAAAAAGTTTGAACATTAGCAAATTGTGATTGGTATCGGTGACGTATCCAAAACGTGTAAGGAGAACTAGCTTAACAGAAAACGGGTTATAGTGACTGTTATAATTATACTTTGCATGTATGTAATGGCAGATATTTGTTCTTTGAATTATTCTATTATTCTAATTAAACAAATATTTTTGAGCAGATGACTTCACGCGCCCCTTGTATCCTCTTCACGCCTTCCTTGTTTGGGAACCACTGGTATAGATTAAAGTAGACAGTTGTGAATGTGCTATGTCTTGCTGCATTGCTTATGACCCAGGTCAATGGTCGAGATGTAGGGATGACCCGACAATCATGAGGAGCCTAGGTAAGAGGGAGGGAGGGAGGGAGGGAGGGAAGGAGGGAGGGGTGGTGAATGGGAGTGAAATAGGTGGGGACGAAATGGGTGGAAGTGGAATTATGTCTTCTGACTTTGGATATCTCCTGGTATGGGTCAAAGAGCCTTTGGTATGAAGAACCGTCGAGACTAGATTGATCATTTAAAGAACTTGAAAATGTGGACAAAATTGAATTCAAGACACCAATTGCAAAGAGTGACGACATATTACTTAGCTTAGAACTAAAGGACGAAATGTATATAAAGAGAAATGAGAAATATAGACAATGAAAACTGATGTATAGTAAAACGTACTTTGAGAAACTTAGGGATTTTTTCTTAAAACAAGCTGGGAAAAAATTCTACAATGAAGAAACACAAGTGGAAGAAAATGGATGATTCTGATGAAAATCTATATAGGAGTAGATAAATATGTCCCAAAACAAAAACAGGAAAAGATATATATCAAGTAATGGTTTAACAAAAAGTGCAGCGAAGCGAAAGATAGAAAAGACAAAGCTTTGAAAAGATAGAGAAAAGACAAACAAACCTAGAAAGTGGCAAATATATGTTAATCAAAGGAACTAATATGTAAAAATACGCAGGAATAAAAAAGAAAAAAAATGAAAAAGACGTAATAGAAAAATGTAAGGATCCGCCAAAACTATTCCATAGATATGTGAACGATAAACTAAAAAACAAACAGGATTTAGTGAAACTACGCCAAGGGAATATGAATACACAGAAAATAGGGGAATGGCTGAAGTCATGAGCAAATATTTCAAGTCGGTTTTCACTAGAGAAAATGTACCACATCGGGATGAAGTAAGAGATAAACCACAAAACTGGCATGTGATTCAATAATTTCCCGACTACCTCTAAGGAAAACAAGAAACACGATTTTTTCTTCTTTTCCTTAGTCGTAGGCAGAAAATGTGTGTTTGTATTATGTACATATGTATGCATGTATGTATGTATGTATGTATGTATGTATGTATGTATGTATGTATGTATGTATGTATGTATGTATGTATATGTACATTTGCACCGCAATGTGAGCCAAAATCAGGAGCAAATATTCGTCGCAGCTGCATGTTTATGCATTATATACGTGTCTAAGAAGTCATTACGCTGACGCTTGCCTGCTACCTTGACAACGTCTTTCCATTTTCGTTCTCTGCTCTTCAAGTCGACGACGACGGCGAAGAAGACGGAGAGGAAGACGAAGACAACAACAAAGACGACGACGATAACAACGATGGCGATAATGTCAGTGTCGACGACGAAGTTTTCCAGTTGGGTTGTTAACCATTGGTAATGTTACCACTTTCGAATCCAGTGGCGTTTTTCTATTTATTCAATCTACCGAAAGGTTATCATATTCATTTCCATGATACCACATCAGGACCAAAGCGGTTATATCCTTCCTCCATAAACAGCCTACGTACAATATTGTATCCATTACCATTATTAATCATCACCCACCACGCACGTGATCCACATGCTTGCAACAGAGCGAGACTTCCTCTTGCTTACCTTGCGTTTCCCACGATATGCACCCCTAACACAGCACATTTGAAGACAAACAAGTATAGATGCCTAGTGTCACCAGACTAACGTATCATAAATCCTTTTATTATAACTGCCCTAGTGTATTACGCATAAACTAACATAGATATAATATACCTAACAATATCCACCAATTATACAACTAACCCTTATATATCTAAACCGTCCCCAATCCATAGATTAACGAGACTAACGCCTTTGCTTACAGCAACCCTTCTAACCCTATATATTCTATGACATCCATGTAATGTTGCCAGAGCTGGAGTAGGTGAAGAACCTACTGCCAGAGGCTGGGTAGGTCACGAACCTACCGGCCGGAGGTCAGAGCTATCGTGCCCTAGGTCAAGGCCTGGCACTTATTGTATTTAGCCCCAAGGGGCATCCGATTTGTAGTTTAATCTCAAATGTCTTCTTTAAAATAAACAACGAAAACTCCCGCTTTGGAGTCTATCTCGCCACATTAAGACTTCCCTACGTAACCATATATAACGGTTACACAACCCCATACCTACACTGGTATACAACTGGTGTCCAGCGGTGCTCTCACCCACACCATATTTTAACGGTTATTCAACCATACTACACTGGTATACACTGGTATACAACTGGTGGCTCGCGGTGGCCACAACTACGTACCACACTGGTATACAACTGGTGTCCAGCGGTGCTCTCACCCACACCATATTTTAACGGTTACTAAACCATACCTACAAAGGTATACACCGGTGGCCACAACCCCATACCTACCACTGGTATACAATATGGGACTTTCCCCTTTTATTCTATCTGCCGCTAATCTATTTCATTTGCATCTCTAACTCCCCCTCGAGAGCGAGGGAGATGAAGGAGTTATTGAGGGATGAGGTGTTTAGGAGAGAGGAGAGTGAAAAACGAAGTGTTATTGGTACAGAAATACCAAAGTACTCTCTGGCCACTTCATGATGAGCACTAAACGCCAAGAAAACTAACCTTATGATCACTTCAAATTTTACCCTCTGTAGTTTCTGCAATTCCAGGTTTTACAGTCTTTAGCTCTCAGCGGAGAAGGGGGAAGGGTGAGGAGAAGGGGCTTGTGGAGGGAGAAGGTGATGGGGATTGGGAAAGGGGGAGATGGGGAAGGGAAAGGGGAATGAGATGGAGGGGGAAAAAGAGAGCGAGAGAGAGAGAGAGAGAGAGAGAGAGAGAGAGAGAGAGAGAGAGAGAGAGAGAGAGAGAGAGAGAGAGAGAGAGAGAGAGAGAGAGAGAGAGAAAGAGAGAGAGATTGGTAAGAGTCAGATGAGGGAGAGTTAGGGGGAAAGAGATAAGGGGATTAGCAAGAGAAAAAAATAAAGAGGAAGGGGAGGAGAGAGAGGAGAAGGAAATGGGGAAACAGGGAAAGGGTGGTTGTAGTGAGAGATTGATTGATTGATTTTTAGGATAAGAGAGAATAGAGTGAAGGAAACAGAGTGGAGGAAAGGGGAGTGGAACATAGAAATGAGACGAGAAGAAGAGTGGAGAATTTGAGAAAATTGCAAGATTATGAAGAGAAGGATTACAAAGGGAGGGAAGATTTCATGGATTACAGGAAGCTTCTTTTCGGCCTTTGGAGGAAGGCTGGGAGGATACACAACAACCTGTGCGAGACAGGAGACGGGGAAGAGACGAAAGAGACGAAGAAGACTAATGTGGCGATCTCAAATGCTGAGAGGGCACAAGACAACACCAAGGTAATGAAAGGTATCATCACGAAGACGGCCGTGACCTTCAGGGACCTAAGTTGCTGATCAAGTGAAAGGTAGGAAGAAGGAAAATGAGGGAAGACAGCATAACTTATACAATTCCTTGAGCTTTCTGGCACAGGAATGACTATAGATTAAAAAAAAGGGGGCTAAAGACGAGGCTGAGTATATAATGCCAAACTCTGATGTTACAGCGGGAATTATGTCACGGGAATCAACGAGACTCGTCAGAAGACAGACCACACTGGGATAGACCATACACAACATCTAACAAAACTCCGGTATGCAAAGAACTCCTTAAAAAAAATGGCATAGCCCGTGTAGTGGTGTACTTGTAGTATTGTATATTATTGTATACTATACACAACATATAACAAAACTCCGGTATGCAAATAACTCCTTCGAAAAAATGGTATAGCCGATGTAATGGTGTACTTGTAGTATTGTATATTTATTATTGTATACTATACACAACATCTAACAAAACTCCGGTATGCAAAGAACTCCTTCGAAAAAATGGTATAGCCCATGTAGTGGTGTACTTGTAGTATTATATATCTATTATTGTATACTATACACAACATCTAACAAAACTCCGGTATGTAAAGAACTCCAAAAAAATGGCATAGACGATGTAATGGTGTACTTGTAGTATTGTATATTTATTATTGTATACTATACACAACATCTAACAAAACTCCGGTATGTAAAGAACTCCAAAAAAATGGCATAGACGATGTAATGGTGTACTTGTAGTATTGTATATTTATTATTGTATACTATACACAACATCTAACAAAACTCCGGTATGCAAAGAACTCCTTCGAAAAAATGGTATAGCCCATGTAGTGGTGTACTTGTAGTATTGTATATTTATTATTGTATACTATACACAACATCTAACAAAACTCCGGTATGCAAAGAACTCCTTCGAAAAAATGGCATAGCCGATGTAGTTGTGTACTTGTAGTATTGTATATTTATTATTGTATACTATACACAACATCTAACAAAACTCCGATATGCAAAGAACTCCTTCGAAAAAATGGTATAGCTCATGTAGTGGTGTACTTGTAGTATTGTATATTTATTATTGTATACTATACACATCATCTAACAAAACTCCGGTATGCAAAGAACCCCTTCGAAAAAATGGTATAGCCCATGTAGTGGTGTACTTGTGTATCCCCAAGGGTGTAGGCGACTGTGAAACACTGGTTGTCACTTGTTCCACTTTAATCAGTTATTGTCACTATACAAATAAGTTTTAAATCAATAGTATTTATCACATCTTCCCTGTCACTTGGTAACATAGTAACTCATCGACCGACCTGCGCTCCTGTGGTGTGCGCCTCGGTTTCGTTCAGCAAACTGCTGACCGAGCACTATTTCTTGGTTACCAGCAATCGTACTTGCACAGTTTTTAGTGGGGGTATTCAGTCTCCCACAATATGCTCAGCTGGTACTTAAGTATTATTACATTTCTATTTATATATCATAATATTTCCCGGGAGGGGGGGGAG
>NC_134795.1:25139939-25144939 GCF_046742065.1 Oratosquilla oratoria | reverse complement strand
TCGTTCTTTCATCGCAAATTCTAACTTTATTCCATTCACTTCCTTGCTTACATAGACATTCTTTCTATGATCCGGGCTCAAAACAGATTTGCGAAAGACATCAAATCCCTTTGGCGTTTTTGTAGCGAGTGTCACTTCTCCGGCACTCTGCAAACTTCTTCGGCACTCTGCAGATTATTTTCTTTGTCGACTTGGCACTACCCTGGTACAGAGGGGACGGAAGTTTGCGTTCACGGAACTCTCAGTGTCATTTTTTTTTTGTCTTTTTTATTCAGGAGGGAAGTGGGGTCTAGAAAAAAGGGTAAATTGGCAACTTTGTAAGACCTCCATTTGTCCCAAATTAGCTCCTCCTCTTAACTGAAAAATATTTCCTGTACGTATTGGTACAGAAAGAAGAAAAAAAATCCTCCTCTTCTCCTCTTTCTTTCACCCTCTCTCTCTTTATTCCCTTCTCTCTCTCTCTCTCTCTCTTTCTCTCTCTCTCTCTCTCTTTCTCTAATATATGCAAACATATATGTATATATCTATAATTGCTCTCTACTTCCTTCAATTTTCCTCTACTTTTTCATCTCCATTTCCTCCTCTCTCTTTAGTTCCTTGTCTCTATCCACTTTCTTCAATCTCTTCTCTTTCCTCTCCCTCCTCTTTCCTCTTCTCCCTCTCCCTATCACTTGCACATATGATTCTATTTCATTCTCGCATTTTCTTCTTTGCTGCTTCTTAATCTACTCACTCTTCATCTTTCTTTTATACACACGTTTAATACTTGGTTTTCCCCTTCAATATTTTCCTCCTTTTTGGCTGGAGTATTAGAGGGGGAAAGAGAGGAGGGGAGGGTAGGACCGTACCCAGCATGGAGGATTAGGATGGGAGAGCTAATATTGGGCACTGAATGAGTAAAAGATAGACAAATAAAAAGGGAGAATGGGACACAAATGAAATAAGAGATGATGGAATAGAACAAATTAAATCTCTCGCTGATGTGGCGTTCCCTCAGCTGAACAAAATTACCTGGTGACAAGTGGAATCGTATCTTGATTGGACAGAACGAATCACAAAAATAAATCACAAAAATAAAAATCACAAAAATAAATAAATCACAAATAAATAAATCACAAAAATAAATAAATCACAAAAAAGAAAGAATTTTTTTTGTCCTTAACGAGGTTGGATGTAGAAAAAGAAACAAAATATACAAACAAAACAACCAATTGACGGATATTACAGAACATGTTTCCTCAGCTGAACAAAATTACCTGGTGACAAAGTGGAATCGTATCTCAATTAAACAGAACGAATTAGAACAATTCACAAAAAAAAAAAAAAAAAAAAATCTGGCCTTAATTAACGAGGTTGGATGTAGAAAAACAGACAAAAAATATACAAACAAAACAACCAATTGACAGATATTACAGAACGTGTGCCCTCAGCTGAACAAAATTACCTTGTGACAAAGTGGAATCGTATCTTGATTGAACAGAACGAATTAGAATAAATCACAACGAAAAAAGAAAACAAAGAAGAAATTTACAAATATACAAACAAAACAACCAATTGACAGATATTACAGAACGTGTGCCCTCAGCTGAACAAAATTACCTTGTGACAAGTGGAATCGTATCTTGATTGAACAGAACGAATTTAGAATAAATCACAAAAAAAAAAAAAAAAATTCTGTCCTTAACGAGGTTGGATTTAGAAAAACAGACAAAAATATACAAACAAAACAACAAATTGACATATTACACAACGTGTGCCCTCAGCTGGAAAAAATTACCTGGTGACAAGTGGAATCGTATCTTGATTGAACAACGAATTTAGAATAAATCACAAAAAAAAAAAAAATTCTGTCCTTAACGAGGTTGGATTTAGAAAAACAGACAAAAAAAATATACAAACAAAACAACCAATTGACAGATATTACAGAATGTGGGTAAGGTTTTATGAACATAAACTTTATATTTTTAAAACTTAGATACATTCTGTTCCCTCAGCTGAACAAAATTACCTGGTGACAAGTGGAATCGTATCTTGATTGGACAGAACGAATTAGAATAAATCACAACGAAAAAGAAAACAAAGAAGAAATACTTCTGTCCTTAACGAGGTTGGATTTAGAAAAACAGACAAAAAAACAAAAATACAAAAACAAACAAACAATTGACAAATATTACAGAACGTGGGCAAGGTTTTATCAACATAAACTTTATATTTTTAAAACTTAAGATACATTCTATTCCCTCTACAGGTAGTTCTTCCTCCAGCACTACATATTACATGTTCCTTCTCCAACATGTAAACCCATTATTCTCCACCACTGTAGCAAGGTTCCCACGAAGCTTCTCTCCTCATCCTCATCCTACTCTATCAACACTTCGTATCACACACTATTTCTCCAACATATCTCACCCTTCTCCATCGCCAACACACATACACGCCACATACATTGCAATAAACGTACCTCCTTCCCCTCCCCCTCAACCCAACCCCTCCCTCTCTCTCTTTCTCTCTTTCACTCATTCACCTCTGTCCTCTCTATTTCTTGTTACTCTCACTCTATCCATCACACTTTCTCTTCTTTCTCTCTTCCCTCTCTTCTGATTTTTATTTTATTTTCATTTTTTTGTTTCCCTCTCTCCCTCCCTCCTTCCCCCTCTCTCATTCTCTTTTTTCTTTTTTGAGATATTCTCTCCTTTACTTTGCTCTTTTCCTGCTCTTTTCCCAGCTCTTTTTCCCACCCATCTTTAGTTCCTTTCTTCTTTCCTTCCCTCCCTCCCCCCACTTTCAAACTTTCTCCGTCTTTCTTTTACGTCTTCTTTCTTTTTAATTTTCTCTTTATACATTTCCCTCTCCTTCCTTCACTCATTCTTTCCTTACCCTCCCATACATCCTCTCCTCCATGTCTTCTTTTGTTTCATTTTCTTCTTTTCCTTTTCCTCTTTCACAGTCTTACTGCACTCTTTATCCCTTTCCTCTCTTTAACCTTACCACCTCAAGGTTCTCTCTTCCTCTCCCTTCCTTCTCCCCAACTCCCCTCTCTTCCCCTCTCCCTCTTTTCTCTTTATCCCTTTATATTCTTCTTCTCACTCGTCCTCTCCTTTCCTCTTTCTATTCTTTCTTAGCTTCCCTGTTCTCTTCGTCCTACTTCCTTCCATCACATTTTCCTTCCTCCTCCTCTCATCCTTCCTCCTATTCCCACCTTCTCCTCCTCTATCCCTACTATCTTCAATTCCCCCTCTCTACCTATCACCCTCCCTTCCCATCCTCCTCCCCCGTTTCCCTATCCCCTTCCTTCCTTCCCGTTCTTTTACCAAACTTTCTTCCCTTCTTCCCATTTTCTTTTCCTCCCGTCCTCCCTCTCTCTCCCATTCTTCATTCCTCTCTCTCTCTCTCTCTCTCTCTCTCTCTTCCTCCCTCCTTTCTCCCTCCCTTCCTCCCTCCCATCCTCTTTCGTAAGGTTCATCCAATAAGATTTTCTTGCGCGGCCTTGCTATTCGTCCGATATTCTCACTCTGACCCAAAAACAATTTTTTTTTCTTCGTCTTCTTTTGTAAACTTCGCCAATGCCCTGTCGTCTGCGCCTCCTACTGTAGCGCTCTGTAAACATCTCGCATAATATTTTTTTCATCTTCGTCTCTGTTGTCGTTGTTTTTGTATACGGTGTCGGCTTTGTTGTCGATGATAGCTTCGTCTTCGTCGTCGTCGTCGTCGTCGTTGTTGTCGTTGCTGCTGCTGCTGCTGCTGCTGCTGCTGTTGTTGTTGTCGTTGCTGCTGCTGCTGCTGTTGTTGTTGTTGTTGTTGTTGTTGCTGCTGCTGCTGCTGCTGTTGTTGTCGTCGTCGTCGTCGTCGTCGTCGTTGCCGGTGTAGCTGTCGTTGTGATTGTCGTTGTTGTTGTTATTGTCGTTGTCGTTGTCGCTGCCAGTGTTGTTGTCGTTGTCGGTGTTGTCGTCTTCGTTGTCGTCTTCGTTGTCTTTGTCGTTGTTATTGTTGTCGTTGTCGTTGCCGGTGTAGTTGTCGTTGTAATTGTCGTTGTAATTGTCGTTGTCGTTGTTGTTGCTGGTGTCGTTGTCGTTGTAATTTTCATTGTCATCTTCATCTATATTCTTATCACCGTTGCTGTCGTTGGCGTCGTCATTGTCAATCACAGTCATCATAATTTTTTTCAAAAATTTCTCAGCAATGTCTAAGATAAACGGATAATTTTGCCCAATTGAAATAAAGAAACGGAGCGTCACGAGAACAGTTCTTATCCTGTATATTACAATTAGGTACAATTGGGTAAAGAAACACACACACACACACACACACACACACACACACACACACACACACACACACACACACACACACACACACACACACACACACACACACTCGGTGGCATAGTTGGTAGAGCGCTGAACTGGGAAGCAGAAATGCTCCCAGCACCCAGTTCGAATCCTGCCCAGGGCCGAAATTATTTCGGTATCGCTGTGCCTCGGGTCGTTACTCTGACTCTCGTGGGCGGGGAGTTGGGGGTGTGTGTGTGTGCAAGGTCATAGCATTACCCATAGATCGGACCTACGAGCTCTGAGCTCTCTTCCAGGAGGGAAATAGCTGTCGATCACGAGTCCAACACGTGATCCAAAGACCAAGTGAATACACACACACACACACACACACACACACACACACACACACACACACACACACACACACACACACACACACACACACACACACACACACACACACACACACACACACACACACACACACACACACACACACACACACACACACACAGACACACACACACACACACACACACACACACACACACGTACACACACACACACGTGCACACATATACACATATACACACACACACATACACACATACACACAAACGTACACGCACGCACACATACGCTCATGAATCTTCGAGCCAGTTTTCAAAAGAAAAAATCAACTCATAGCAATTGAAAAGTTTGCTCTCTGGCTTTAGTTTGGACAGTCTG
>NC_134795.1:25122439-25134939 GCF_046742065.1 Oratosquilla oratoria | reverse complement strand
TCCCTCTCTTCCCTGTGGAAGATTATAGGCAAAAAGAGAGCCTTGATAAAATCTCTCCATAAAAGTGACAAATGCATTGAGGATCTCCCTCTTCGCCACCCTTAACTCTCGTGCTTCTCTCCCTCACCAGGCCAAGGGTGTGCAGGGTGAAGCAGTCTGGTGAAGGGTGAAGACAGCGCGTGATGTCGGGTGACGCAGGGTGATGTGATAGATAATAGGTGACAACGTTTAGATGAAAGGGGAATTTAATATACGACGCAAATTGACGCATTTTGCCGAAAGGTGAAAGTTACGTGACACAGGGTGATGTAGAGCGGCTTAGGGTAACACGTTGGGATGTAGGGTGACGCAAAAAAAAAAAAAAAAAAAAAAACACGCTTGGTGGAAGGCGAATTAATAATATTATGTAGCGAGACGTACTTTGGCAACGAGAGAGGCCATCACGTGACGTAAAGTGACGCAGGACGACGCACAATAAGGATGTGAAGTCGTCACAGACTTCAGGCTGTGACGTAGTTAATATCTGTCACGTGACTGTGACGCAGTGAGACATCTACTAATAAGAAAAACTACTGAAGTATTGTCGTGGTCTCTCATATATTTTTAACCATAATCAACTCTAAAAAAATGATTGAGGTAGGTCGGGGATTTTTTTTTCTACAAAGCTGTTAATAATCTTATAAAACAAAGGTGGGGAGAGTTTTCCTTGAATTATCCTCACAAGAAAGAGGCGAGAATAACTCCTAATGAGGGGCTGACGCATATGGAATTTGATATAAACCATGCCCTCAGGTAATTCTTGTAAAACAATGGAACAAAATGGAATACAATGGAAAAATAAGGTAGAAAGAGGTCTTCTGATCCATGGTTAAGTCAAAGAGCTTTCAAACACCCCCCCCCCCCACCCACCCCAAAACAAAATAATTAGAAGGGAGGCCATTAAAACTTATTGTTCAAGTGTTTGTGTAACTGAATGTCAACAATCTGAACTGTGTTGCATATATGCGCTTCCAAAACACTTGAATGAGAGTAGTAGTAGCAACACAAACAAAAACAGCAGATTCACCAACAACAGTAATAGCAAAACAACGACAATGGAGGAATATCGACGGCAAAATCAATAACAATGATAACAACAAGGTCAACCACAAGGACAAAGGAAAGGGCAAAGACAAAGGAAAGGACAATGGCAAAGACAAGGACAGAAACAAAAAGTTGGATACAATCACAGAAACAAAAACAATGACGACGACAACGACAGCAGCAACGACAACGACAACGACAAAAACAGTGACAGAGACAAAGACAAGGGCAAAAGACAAAGACAAGGACAGAGACAAAAATATGAAAATAACCATAGAAACAAAAACACTGACGATGACAATGACGACGACAAAGATAAGGACAACAACGACGACAGCTAAACTGACAGCAAAGGCAAAAGCATAAATGAAGGCAACGGTAACGACAAGGACAAAGACAAGGACACGGATTGTGATGAGACCAAAGACAAAGACAGAATCGATAATAAAAATAAAAACAACGGAATATACAATGACAACAGCAATGACAATGACAACAATCATGGCAACGAGATCAATAGAGAAAACGACAACGACAACCACAACAATAACAAACGTAACGACACCAGATACATCGACAATGACAAATAATAACAAAGTGACCATAATATCATCAAGAACGACAGCTACATCGTAAACAATGACAACACCATCAACGTCAACAACGTCAATAACATCAAAACCACCACCACCACCAACAACAACAACTACAATAACAACAACAGTAACCTCCGTCCTTAAGTCTGCAACAATAAAATCGACGCTGTCGAATCTCATCTCCGCCTACAAAGAAGGCAAGGAAAGAGTTCAAATGAGACTGCCGGGACACTTTCAACCCATTGATGCCTAACACTTCAACTTGGAAATACCTATTCTGGTTAAGACTAGACGATTTCATTCAGGCAAGGGATGATCACATGAATGACAAGGAAAAATCAGTCGCTGAAAATAATGTTTTCCTGAAATGGAATACTTAGTTCGAACCGTAACAAAATGTATAAAGCATACCAGCTGTTCGATACTCACGCATGATCACAGTTGAAGCAGAAGAGTAAGGGTGGTGAGGAAGAGGAGGAAGGGGAGGAAGAAGAAGAAGAGGAGGTAGAGGAAGAAAAAGAAGAGGAGGAAGAGGAAGAGGAGAAGGAAGAGGAAGAGGAAGAGGAGGAGGAAGAGGAAGAGGAAGAGGAAGAGGAAGAGGAAGATGAAGATGAAGAGGAAGAGGAAGAGGAAGAGGAAGAGGAGAAGGAGGAAGAGGAAGAGGAAGAGGAAGAGGTAGAGGAAGAGGAAGAGAAGGAGGAAGATGAAGAGGAGGAGGAAGATGAAGAGGAAGAGGAAGAGGAGAAGTAAGAGGAAGAGGAGGAGGAAGAGGGAGAGGAGGAAGAGATAGGGGAAGAGGAAGAGGAGGAGGAGGAAGAGCAGCAGCAGCAGAAGCGGCAGTAGTAGTGGCAGTAGTAATAGCGGTAATAATAGCAGTAGTAGCAGTAGTAGTATTAGCGATTGTATTAGCGGTGGTGATGGTGATAGTCGCCGTTGTTGGAGTCAGAGTTGGAGCCGGTGTTGTTGTTGTTTTAGCTCCCGAGGTAAAGATGACTACCCTACACAGTCCTGATGAGTGTCCCAGTTCCCAACCGCTACCCTTATCTACTGTAAGTATAAGAAAAAAAATCAAAATATGTATTTAAAATGTCCTCAAATATAGGAAGATTTTTTAATACCCGTCCTGAGCGCTCCCTGGATGATGGCAGTTTTGTGACACACCTTCGGTGTATATAAATACGAATGTCTGTTCATTTTTAACTTGTCAGCCAATGAACTAACCCAGACATATTACGCCTTTCTGAAATATGGATGATGTCCGGAGTTGAAAAAAAAAAAAAAAAATACAACTCGCCGAACGAACTCGCCGACCGAACTTGCTGACCAAAATCGCCAACCGAACTCGCCGACCGAACTCGCCTTCTAAACTTACGTATTGACCTCGACGATCGAAATCGCAAATCGATCTCGCCGACTAGCTCGCCGATTAAACTCGCCGACTAAACTCCTAAAAGTATTCCTATTTTGTCCCAGTTCAATTGTTGACAATAGGGCGCGAGGCGGGCCAAGCACTTCCAGCTTAGCCGGTACTTGTTCCCAGCAGAATTGGGGAAATCTTCGAGACGAAGAGATCTGACAGAAGAACCACTACTCGAGGCAGCCACATCAACTCCCTAAAACCGGGAGGCTTCCGGCAGCTTGAAAAGAAAACAGTAGTGATGATGTCGATGCGTTTTTATGTTTGTGTTTTTTGTCCTATTTTTCTCCTGTTTGCTTTGTTGAATGACAAGTTAATCGAATTATAGTTACAATACAGCGCTGTCACGTCTACACTATCATCTTTAATCTTTCTATGTCTTAGAACGATGTACATATTTACTATGACTGCCGTCATACAATTCTGTTCAGTCGAGGGGAATTTTCAATCCTGTGACTACGAGATTCCAAGGGTTGAGGCACGACATCCCGAAGTGCTCCTCTGTCTTTCTTTAGGGTAAGTCGCCCACAGAATCTTCATTGGAGCCATCCATCCACCCGGATCCCACTGCAAACCATTCAGAAATTCTTTACGAAGAAGGCCTTTAAAAAAAAAAAAAAAAAAAAAAAAAAAAAAAAAAATGTTGGAACAGATCTATAACTAATTAGTCTTCTTCAACTCCATATTGTTAACTTTACTCTCCCTCCTATTGTGTTCCTCCTATATGAATTTTTGTGTAGGCTATTTCAAAAACAATTTGAGAATAAGCTTTTGAAAATATAGTTGTAAATAACATATTTTCAAAAACATTTCTCGAAAATTATCTTATCGTCTCAAAGATTTGACCTCCTGTGAGGAGCCAGCAGCGAATAGTTCCTAAAGCAGAAGGTTGAAACTATTTTTTTGTCTTATTCCTGTACGCCTGTATTACCGGTACCAAAGATCAAATACGATGTCTGACGTGAAGGAAAACTACCCCAATTAGCATGTTGGTTTCGATTGCTCTTTGCACAAGATGGACTCGCGTTTGGCTCCAACAGCTACTGGAGACTTATACATGCTTCAGAAATCACGGTTCATAGGACAAGACGACAAATTCGGTCGTGGCTAACCGCCTCCTGGCGTGAATGTCTCCTCCTATAATGAACCTGACAACCATAAGCAGGTAAAGGTAGAACCAATGATGGGCTATGGATTACTTATCATTTTCATTTGCATATAATATCAATTTTTTTTTTAATTTTATCTCATTTGATTTTATCTACTTATTTCTTAGATCAAGTAAACTGCCCTGAGAGGACCACTCCTTGGAGACTCAAGTCCAGTTCTCCAGTTTGGAGATGCACCCTACTCAGTGTAATTGAAGAAGTTAACCTGGTTTAGCAATCTCCCCTGGTTTAATTGGCTCTAGTTTCTTTTGTTTTGTTTTACGACTATAGTACTAGATACAGTGTCGAGCTCAGGTGGTCGTGAGCTCGAGTCCCCGAATCCGTTGCGTGCTAAGTCGCTTTGGTTCCCGACGACAGCCCTCGTCAGGCGGGGAGGCGACCCAAACATCGGCATAAAAACAGGTAATTTTATTCAGCTAAAGATGATCCTTCAAAAGCGTTATACCTTTCAGTCCAGGATCTTTTTTTCAGAGTAACAAAATTCTCTTTCTTTTTGGCTAACCCCCGTGTAGGGAAAAAAACCCTTTGGTTTATGTAACAAAATTATCTGTCGTTTGGCCAAATGAGTATAGATATCCCACCGCGCTCTTACTACTAATGATCTAATATTAGGGGGCTAGTCTGCATTTGAATGAATGTTTCTAGTTTTAAACAAAGCAGATTTTATGAAGATGGTCAATCTTCAAAGAGAATCATCATCATTGTTATAGTAGTAGTATTTTCACTATTTTTATTATTAGTAAGTAGTATTACTACTGTAAACGGAACGTGTGGAGAGGGAGTGGAAGTATTAGATATTTATCCATCAAAGAAATACAGAGAAGAAATATAGAAGAGCCATTAGGAAAGAGGCATCACAATGCCCATTCACATAAGAAGATAAAGAGAAGTTCATTATATCTCCACAGAAAAAAAAAAGAGAGAATAGAATATTATATAAAACTTCAATAACTTCCGTTTAGGGCTGCATTACTATAAAGAAAATTGTCTGATTAATAAAACAAAATTTAAAATGTCTGATATGTTGTTGAAGTGATAATATTATTATTTATATTTTATTTTAGAACGGGGCTCAACCTTTTGATGATTAAAGTTTTTTGGGGGTTTACCAGTATCGAATATACAGGATTTTTATCGCATTAACGGGATAAAATTATTTCAAATTCTCTCTGTCTTTAATATGTCATTGAAAAATTTTCATATCTACCATCTCAAAAATAAGGTCATAGGATAATATGAGGATAATAATGACAAAAAAGAACCATCTATTAAAACAGAATAAAGAGAGCAGTAAAGATATCAGACTATTTTTGCATGACTGTCAGAACATAGAGATAGAAAGATAGATAGATAGATAGATAGATAGATAGATATATAGATAGACAGATAGATAGATAGTAGATAGATATATGTACAGATAGATAGATATAGATAGATGGATAGATAGATAGATAGAGAGAAAGAGATTGATAGAAATACAGAAAGAAAAGAGAGAGAGAGAGAGAGAGAGAGAGAGAGAGAGAGAGAGAGAGAGAGAGAGAGAGAGAGAGAGAGAGAGAGAGAGAGAGAGAGAGAGAAAGATGGATAGATTGATAGAGATAAAAAAGAGATAAAAATAGAGAGAGAAAGAGAGAAAGAGAGAGAAAAGGAAGGGGGCAAAGGAAGGATAGAAGATTATTAAGGATGAAAAAAGGAGGAAGAGGAGGAGGAGGAGGAGTTGGAGGACAAGGAGTAGGAGGAGAAGGAGGAAGAAGTATGAAGAGTAGAGGAAGCAAAGGAGGAACGGGGACAGGAAAGAGAAAGAAAGAATGCACAAAAGAAAGAAAAAATGAAAAACAAAAACAAAAATAAGAAAATAAAAAGAATAAGAAAAGGATGATAAAAAACGAAGAAGAGAAGGCGAAGAGAAATAGTATAATTATATAATGAATTACAAAAAAATAAAAGAAAAACAGGTAGAATAAAGAAGATCGAAAGAAAGAAAAATGAAAGAAGACAGAACGAAATGGAAAAAAAAAGAAAGAAAAGAAAAGAAAACAAAGAATAAGATCTTCGAAGGGAGACAAAAGGAAAAGGAGGAGGACAGCCTTCGTCCCTCCCCCCACGTAAATCCTTCTTCTCCAACAAAGATTCTAAGACCACAATGCAAGGCTAAAAAAAAAAAAAAAAAAAAAAAAAAAAAAAAAAAAAAAAAAAAAAAAAAAAAAAAAAAAAAAAAAAAAAAAAAAAAAAAAAAAAAAAAAAAAAGCGCCCTCGCACATAAACAAGAGCACGGTTCCACATGTACAAAGAGTTCTCTTTCTTGGCCAAGAGGACTTTACGTCCATAGACAGGAAGCGCCGGGCGTGCAGGGTACAAAATACATTCAAATGTATTCTGTCTGTTTTCATATCTTAAAGACGTTTTGGGGTTAGGTTGTATGTCTACCTGGGAGTTTAACAGTCAGATGATTCCATTTCTAAGGCGACTACCTGAGAGGTTCCCAGAGGGTAATTACCGTCCTCTGTTGTTATATCTTCCCGGAGACGTTTGGGATAGGCCGGGTGACTACCTGGAAGCTTTATATGATTATATATACTTTCCCCATAGCCAGAAAAGAAGGGAAAATTTTGCTGCACATTAGCGAGCTTCTGTTTACTCTGTATAGGTATAATGGGTCTGAGTGGAGGACAATAAGAGAACGTAGGATGTAATTGAGTGGTCGCAGGAATGGTAAATGTGATTATATATATATATATATATATATATACTCATATATATATATATATATATATATATATATATATATATATATATATATATATATATATATATATATATATATATGCTTCACCCCAGAGTCACATTTTTTTCTGAAGAAGCATAGAGCGAACCGGTCAGGAATAAACTAAAAAACTCGGAACTAGTTTCCCTTCTCCAGTGATTATTTTGCATTATATATATATATATATATATATATATATATATATATATATAGATCTGTCTATATATATATATATATATATATATTTATGTATTTATATATATTTATCTACACATATATATATATATATATATATATATATATATATATGTATGTATGTATATATATACATATACACATATATATATCTATATATATATATATATATAAATATATATATATATAAATATGTATAAGATAAAAAAGCAAAGGATTGGAGGAGGACGACACCTCAAAAAGACCACCATTGCTCTGTTTCATTGGCATCTGATTGCCTTGATGAAAGGCAACCTGTCATATTATAAATGCATCAGCAAGCCTGTAGGAGAGACATACGGTTAGCTGCAGAACATTGATATAACTTTTCAGTGCATGTACAAGGAGGTGATGAAAAAGCTTACATAAACCTTAATCCGTCCTGGACTGGAATATGCGTGAGTGACATGGCCAGAGCAGAATGAAGAACATCAGCAGGACTGAAAGAATACAAGAAACAGCAACCGAATTGGTTTCTAGATTGACATAAAAAACATATAAGGAGTGACGAAAAGCATAAGACCTGCCTATATGGAAAAGATAGACTACAATATATATATATATATATATATATATATATATATATATATATATATATATATATGTATATATATATGTATGTATATGTATATATATTATATATATATATGCATATATATATGTATACATATATTTATATATGTATATATATACATATGTATATATATATATAATTTGCACACACACACACACACACGTATATATATATATATATATATACATATATATATATATACACACACATATATATACATATGTAAATACATGTATATACATATAATAATAGGTAAAAATTCTCTGATTTGGGATGAGAGGTTTTCATGGGTTCATGGGGTAAAATTGAAAAAAAAAAGATTCCAGCTTACTCTTTGTCACCACTCTCCTTTTGATCCTTCACAGCCGAATAAATGTTCACAATTTCTTTCCCTCAGGGGAGTCGATCATCCATGTCGACACAGCATCTTCCATTCACTCTTGTTTTCCAGTCCCCTCAAACATCTCTTGTGTGGTACTTCGCCAAAGACTTTATTGAGTGAAATGTAAACACAGCCAAGCCGACCTTTTCTTCCCAGCACAGGAAGGCAATGGGGTTTGGAATGACATGATCTTTCAGGCTTGAACCAAGAAGTCTGTTTAGAATTACATTGCCCTTTTTATTTCTTCCTCTTTCTTTTCTCTTTGTCCCTCTCTCTCTCTCTCTCTCTCTCTCTCTCTCTTTCTCTTCTGATGTATGTATATGATATATGTGATATACAATATATGTCTCGATATATATGTACAGTATATGTGTGGGCGGGTGTGTGTGTGTGTGTGTATGTGTGTGTGTGTGTGTGTATATATATATATATATATATATATATATATATATATATATATATATGTACAATATATATATATGTGTATGTGTGTGCGCGCGCGCGCGTGTGTGTATGTGTATGTGTGTGTGCGAGTGTGTGTGTGTGTGCGAGTGTGTGTGTGTGTGTGTGTGTGTGTGTGTGTGTGTATGTGTGTGTGTGTGTGTGTGTGTGTGTGTGTGTATGTGTGTGTGCGTATTAGTCATAAAGCTGCATATAAAGGCACTTCCTCAACATACTTCTACATCAAGCACATTTCTAAAAGGTCCAGAATGTCTAAGATAAACGAAGTTCAGAAAGGAAAGAGAGGCGTGAAATAACTGAGACAAAACCCGTTGTTCATTTTTTTTTTTTTATTAAGTTGGAGTCCTTGTACTTCTTGTATTCTTCTCCTTGTAGTTAACGTGGATCCCCATTATAATCACCAACACAAACAACTAAGGTCTGTACATCCATACGATTTAAAAAAAATCACACACAGGACCAACCCGTAAGCAACTCATTAACCTTACCTTACCCACTCGTTAAACTTCGAGAAATGATTTGTATGAAAAATATAAATTTCTCTATTGTGAGAGAATATTGTATTCAAAATATCATGGGGAAATTTCAAGACTGAGAACTCGGTAGCATGGCATCCTCGTCAAGGGAGCGCAGTCGTCGAGGCGTGAAGTTTTAAGGAGGACTTGAGTTCTATAACACCTTCTAACACGAGGATGCGGAATGTTTTCAGAAAGAGAGTGAGTGACAGAAGCATGCTTGTAACTGGAGAGGAATAAATGTTAAAATATTGATGGAGATCTCAAAGAAAAGGAAATTATGTGTATTTGTTGAAGGTGTTTGGGGTTACCTTGTTTGAGGGTGAGTATGGATGTACGTACATACATACATAAACACACACACACACACACACACACACACACACACACACACACACACACACACACACACACACACACACACACACACACACACACACACACACACACACACACACAGACATACGTATTCACGCACGTATATACACACGCGCGCACACACATGCATACGCACATGCAGACATATATAGAAACACGCACACATACACACACACACACACACACACACACACACACACACACACACACACACACACACACACACACACACACACACACACACACACACACACACACACACACACGCACAAAGTAAAGTTAGACAGGGTTGCCACAAATCGTTCGAAAATGAGATGAAATTATTACTCTAAACAAAATAATGCCCATCAATGAATATGTTAAGACAAGTAGAATCTGCGCTTAATTCAGGCAAACATCTTACACCAGGAGGCACTTAGCTGTCATCGAATCCTTTGTACTAGGACTGCCAAGGTATGGCGATCAAGGATAACTATTGTGGGTATAAGTAAATATAAAGTCGTCACAGTATTAATTATAGTTACGAAGTCAATCCAATCCTTGAGTAGTGATAGAGCTGATAATGGTTTCAAACTCATGTTTTACCATGTACTAACTTGGTCAAATGGAACTATACAATATTGTGAAAAATATTTAATTTTACAAAGGAAATTATAGTAACCAAAAAACACACAATTCAGATTTTTTTTATACTAAGAAAAAAATCCGGTACATTTTTGAAAGACTTTCTGGCTGGAGAAAAGATAGAGAGGAAAAAAATGTGAGATGTAGTTTTTGAGACCACAAACATACGGAAGTCTTCTTTTTATTTAGATGAGAAAGAAACAGATGGAAAGTTAATGTAGAAGAGAGTGTCTAAGAAGATTTTTTTTCTACGTTGAAGGACATCACGATAAAGAAAAAAAAAAGCATATGATTGAAATCGTCATCTTTTTTTTTAGATTGTCGTAGAGTTGAAATTTTTACTTGGAATATTTAGCTCACTAATTGGTATTTACTAGAAAATACTTTCAAATGTAGAATAAAAATTACGTGGCGAGCACATTAAAGTACTCGGAAAAAGATGACATCTGCATAGGACATCAAAGATTCAACACCTATTTCACCTCTGCATGAAAAGGTAACTGCTTTGTAAATTTTCCCTGTTCGCCTCATAACACTTTCATTCATCTTCCCCCCGTTTCTTCATCCATCTTCGTTTAGAACAAAACAGGAGAGATCTTGATATAAGCACACGGAAATCACAAAGTCAACGACGCAAATGAGGTCAACACAATGGACGTTTCAAGACAAATATAGACATAGGACTCAAACCAGCGTCTTTTATGGCGAGTCAACAGATGTTGAGGGCATGTGACAGCCTCGAAGAAGGGGACGGGGGGAATGATGTAAAACCGCCAATTATTAGTACGAGGCAGGAACGGACCGGAGACTCGCTTCGTCCAGCAGGTCACACACTTGCAAGTTACGGGGTAGCGAGCAACCCCCAATAAGAAGATGGCCTTGGAGATTGTATCCAATTCTCGGGAGAAAATTGTCTCTAAATAGACATTACGGCAAGACAGGAACATGACAGTTGCAGATATTATTTTTTAGCTCTTCCTATTTCCCTGTTCCTTCCCCACTTTTTTTTTTTTTACCTTTTATTCTTTCTTCTCTCGTCCTTTATCTTTTACAAGAACGACCATTTTCACACACAAACACAGACACACGCGAGCGCGCACACGCATAAACACACGCACACACGCGCGTGCGCGCACACACACACACACACACACACACACACACACACACACACACACACACACACACACACACACACACACACACACACACACACACACACACACACACACACACATATATATATATATATATATAAATATATATATATATGTATATATATACATATGTATATGTATATATACATATGTATATATATATATATATACACACACACATATATATATATATACACACACACATATATATATATATATATATATATATATATATGTATGCAATAAAAACACTAGGAACGTGTGTTCACATATGCGTAAGTAACCACTAGTAAAAGTAAACTAACGAAGCAGAGCGCTTTCGTATAATTACATCTTCAGTGCTGATACAAAGAAGGAATTATAAAATGGAGAAACAAGGTACAGAATACATGACTGAGTGAGACATGGCGAAGAGGGAATTCGGAGAGGTAGTGGAGGAGGTACACGTGACATTTGATACCGTCTTGGTAACCAACAAGTATGGGACAATTGCTAATAAGTGGTATATTACAATTTAAATAATTTTGAAATTTCATGGCAAAAATAACTATCTAATTTGTACAAACCTTGATGGAGATTAACATTTATTCTCTTACTAGATTTGATCAAACTGCATTCAATTAAATTTCTTTATGTGATGTTAATATTGTATGTGATGATTTTAGCTTTATCCCAGTCAACCAGGTGTTCAGAATTGTTCATGTGGCTGAATATGCCGCTAGATTGGTTTCCCTCTCTAACGTAATCCTTGTGTTGATTGATTCGTGTTTTGAGTGTTTAGCAGTCTGATCAACATAAAACTGATTACATGATTTACAAGGTATTTTGTACACACACCCTTTATCACTATTGACAGAATTGTTTATGAGCAATTGTCTTACAGTGTTCTTATTGTTAAAAACTGCATAAATGTTGATATTGCGTAATATATTTGGAATGTTTTGCAGGTTCTCTTAGTACGGTAGAATTAGCAAGATATTCATATTGAAAGTTTGAGTTGACCAAGGAGGAGTTCGTGAAAAAATAAACAGACAGACATATAGAGGCTAGTGCTTTATCTTGTATAAATATAGGTATATATATATATATATATATATATATATATATATATATGTATATATATATATATATATATATAATGTATA
>NC_134795.1:25115859-25116939 GCF_046742065.1 Oratosquilla oratoria | reverse complement strand
GCTGGTCCTCAACCCGACACGACATCCAACTAACTGCAGGCACAGGCAACGTCTGCAGTCATACAAACGAATGAAAGAGAGGGGAAAGGGAGAAAGATACATATCCATATATATACATATACATATACATATATATATATATATATATATATATATATATATATATATACGATATATTGATATATATATCGTATATAAGATTGGAAAGGTGAAAGAAGTTGACGAGGAAGAAAATGGTGAGAATTTTACGCGCTTAAACGTTTCGACCCGCAGGGTCTCCTCGTCATCTACTTTCACCTTCAATCTTATTTGTCATAATATAGTCAACATATATATATATATATATATATATATATATCATATGTGTATATATAACAGAGAGAAAGACAGATAGATAGATAGACTGATAGATAGATAGATAGATAGAGAGACAGAGAGAGAGAAAGAGCGAGAGAGAGCGCCAATGCCAGCGGTGCCGCTTCTGCTGTTGGTGGCATTACAAGATTAATGGTCCAGTGCCGCTCCACGAGATCGTTGTCCCTGATGAGGCGAGGAAGATAACGTCGGCGATCTGGGATGGCAGCCCTGTAAGGTGACGTCATAGATCAATGTTGGCAGCCCTGCAAGGTGACGTTATATATCAGGGTTGGCATTCCTGCAAGGTGACATTATTCGTTTGGGATGGTAGTCAGCTAAGATGACGTTGTAGATCAAGGTTGGCAGCCCTGTAAGGTGAAGTCATAGGATAATCCTATATGCAGACGAGGAAGCTCAATGTTGGTACACCTGTATATGACATCATCGTTGAATGTTGGCAGCCCTGTCAGAGTTGTTATAGTGACGCCACAATTTAAAAGCCCTGTTAAAACGATAAAACTCTGTAACTGATTTAATTAAGTCTTGAAGCCGCGATGTTATCATTAAAGACTTTATTCTACTTGACACCAGACACATTCATTAACTTGAAGGGAGCTACAGGGACATAAAATCCTATTATCAAACCAATGGACCCCAATAAGAGATAATTGGCGCCAACTTTCCAAAATCCAGTTATGTTTTCCTCATGGTCCAAACACGTCA
>NC_134795.1:25098359-25108359 GCF_046742065.1 Oratosquilla oratoria | reverse complement strand
TCAAGAGGAAGAGGAAAGGCGGATATAGAAACAAAAGAAGATTAATGTTCTTGAGGACAATATTGTACTAGAGGTGAAGCTGACAAGGGAAAATTTGAAAGCAGGAGACAAAACGTAAAGACACCAGATGTCAAGGAATTGTCAGTTGTGTCGCGAGCACCCACAAGTATGTTACGTAACTTCTTTGAGTATGGACTTCATAAGATGCAATCGATACCCAACACAGGGAAGAAGAAAATACGAAGACAAAACAGAAGGACAACAGGAAAAGGAAGTGAAGAAGAATGGTGACAGATTGGGAAACATGGAGGAATAAAAGGAACAGGGAAAGACGGAGTTGTGGGCAGAATGATAGAGGAGAAGAGAGAGGAAAGAGACAAAAGGAGAGGAGGCAACAGAAGAAAAAAAGGAAGAAGAAAAGAAGGAGAAAACAGCGAGACTATGAAGAGGATCAGCTGATATTGAGAGTGATGGTAAAAGAGGACAGCAGAGGCAAGGGTGGAAGGGAGGGCGCGAGGCGTAGAGGGAAAGAGGAATTAGGACCAAAAAAAAAAAAAAAAAAAAAAAACGGGAGCCGGGGAGAAGGTATGGAGAAGCAAGGAAGATGGAATAAAAGAGAAAATAGAAAAGAGAAAAAAATCAGTCGAGAGGAAGGAAGGAGAAGGAAGAGAGCACGGGTGGAAGGAATAGAGAGAGGTGGTGGAAGGTGCAGAAAAGAGCACAGGAGGAGAAGAGAGTAGATGGAGGGACAACAGGGACATGAGGAAGGAGTGGATGAGGTGGAGGGGGTGGAGGAAGAAGGAGTAAGTAGGGGGAAGGAAGGTTACGAGTAGGATATTAAGGAGGAAATTACCAGGGATCTGATTGAGGAAATGCAGGATGGAGGAAATTGGGGGGGGGGGGAGCCTTGGAGGAAGCTGGACGGGAAGGGGAAGTGGAAAGGAAAAATGGTACTAGAGGAGGAGGAGGAGGAGGAGGAGGAGGAGGAGGAGGAGGAGACGGAGGAGGAGGAGAGGGAGGGAGGAGGAGGAGAGGGAGGAGGAGGGAGAGGAGGAGGAGAGAGAGGAGGAGGGAGAGGAGGAGGAGAGGGAGGAGGAGGAGAGGGAGGAGGGAGAGGAGGAGGAGAGGGAGGAGGAGGGAGAGGAGGAGGAGAGGGAGGAGGAAGGAGAGGAGGAGGAGAGGAAGGAGGGTTAAGAAGAAGAGCAGGAGCAGTAGGGGGGAGGAAGAACAAGAGGATGGAGAGGAGGAAGAGGAGGAAGAAAAGGAGGAATAGTTAGGAGGAAGAGGAAGAGGAGGAGGAGAAAGAGCAGCAAGAAGAGGAGAAGGAAGAAAATAAAGGAGGAAGAAAAAGAAGGAGGAAGAAGAGGATTTGATTTGGAAAAAGGGGAGGAGGAAGTAAGAGAGGAGGGAAAAGAAGAGGGGGAGGAGGAAGAAGAGGAGGAGGAAGAAGTGGAAGAAGAAGAGGAGGAGAAAGAAGAGGAGGAAGAGGAGGAAGAGAAAGAATAGGAGGAGGAAGAGGAGGAAGAGAAAGAATAGGAGGAGGAAGAAGGGGAGGAGGAAGAAGGGGAGGAGGAGGAGGAGGAAAAAGGAAGGAGGAGGAGGAGAAGGAGGAGGAGGAAGAGGAGAAGGAGGAGGAGGAGGAGGAGGAGGAGGAGGAGGAGGAGGAGGAGGAGGAGGAGGAGATGGAGAATGAAAGGATGAGAAGGAGGAAAAGGAAAGGGAAGAGGACAACGAAGAGGACAACGAAGAGGACAACGAAGAAGAGGAGGAAGAAGAGGAGGAAGAGGAAAAGGTTATGGGGTAGGAAAAAGACGAAGAGGAAGAGGAGCTAGAGGAGTAGGAAGAACAAAAGGAGGAGGAGTAAGAGGAAGAGGGACAGGAAGAGGAAAAGGAGGAAGAGGAGCTAGAGGAGGAGGAAGAGGAGCACGAGGAGGAGGAAGAGGAGCAGGAGGAGGAACAAGAGGAGCAAGAGGAGGAGGAAGAGGAGCACGAGGAGGAGGAAGAGGAGCAGGAGGAGGAACAAGAGGAGGAGTAAGAGAAAGAAAGAAAAGAGTGAGAGAAAAAAGAGAGGAAGAGGAGGAAGAAGAGAAAACAAGAGAGGAAGAGGAGGAAGAAGAGAAAACAAGAGAGGAAGAGGAGGGAGAGGTGCACAAGAAGGAGTATTAGGAGGAGGAAGAGGGACAGGAGCAGAATCAATAGGAGTGAGAGAAAGAGAGGAAGAAAGGAGTAAGAGGAAAAAGGAAAGAAAGAGGAGGAGGAGGAGGAGGATGAGGAAGAGGAAGGGAGGATGGGGAGGGGAGGAGGAGGAAGAGGAATGGAGGAAGGAAGATGAGCAGGAAAGGGAGGAAAGAGGAGCAGGAAGAGAAGGAAGAGGAGGAGGAGGAAGAGGAGGGGGAGGAGGAGGAGGAGGAGGAGGAGGAGGAGGAGGAGGAGGAGGAGGAGGAGGAAGAGGAAGGGATCGTGGGGAGGTAGATGAGCAGGAAAGGGATGAGGAGCAGGAGCAGGAAGATGAGGAGGAGGAGATAGAGGAGGAGTGGGAGCAACAGCATAAGTAGAAGAAGGAGAGGAAAGAGGAGGAGATGTAGGATAAAGAGCAGGAGGAGAATATAAAGAGGAAAAAGAGAAGGTGGATGGTCAGTAGGAGAGAAAAAAGGAGGTGTAGGCAGAGATGAAGGAGTAGGAGGAGGAGGAGAATGAGAAAGAAGAGAAGGAGGAAGAGGAGGAAGAGGAGGAAGAGGAGGAAGAGGAGGAAGAGGAGGAAGAGGAAAAGGAAGGGAAAGAAAATAGGAATTTTACCTGTGTTTTGAGCAATGTTTGTCTACTTTTTTTTTTTTTTTTACTGGTATGAACCTTCAAACAAAAATAAGTCTGAGGATATTTTTCTTTGGTGTAATTCATTCTAACATAATTGCGTTACAGAATTGGTAATGAATAATACTTAATTAGAAAATGGCTATGCAGCTAACACTGAAATTTAAAGTAATGAGTTAACATATATTAGCAGAGTGATCAATAGTGATTATGTTTAGGATAGTACTGGCTAATTCTAGCAAACTGGGTGACTCACACACAACTACCATGGTTCTTTGTTCATTTATCTATTTGGAACACTACTTACACGGTGCTTTGTGTGTGTGTGTGTGTGTGTGTGTGTGTGTGTGTGTGATTCACCATGGTCTTGAGTCACGTGCTGGACTCGTGATGGACATCTATTTCCCTCCCGGAAGAGAGCTTAGAGCTCATATATGACCGATCTATGGGTAATGCTGTGACCTCACACACACACACACACACACACACACACACACACACACACACACACACACACACACACACACACACACACACACGCACGCACGCACACAAACACACAAACACAAACACAAACACACACACACACACACACACACACACACACACACACACACACACACACACACACACACACACACACACACACACACACACACACACACACACAAAACTCCCCGCAGCGCAGCTATACTGAAATAATTTCAGCCCTGGGCGAGATTCGAACCCGGACCGCTGTAGTAGCGGTCGCGAAAGCTACCACTGCGCCGTCGAGTCGTGTGCGCGTATGTGTGTGTGTGCGTACGCGCGCGTATGTGTGTGTGTGTGTGTGTGTGTGTGTGTGTGTGTGTGTGTGTGTGTGTGTGTGTGTGTGTGTGTGTGTGTGTGTGTGTGTGTGTGTGTGTGTGTGTGTTTGTTCATTTGTGCACAAAAATGTGTCTTAATGTGTAAGTATGTGTATATTTGATTGTATGTGTATAGGTTTATGTATGACTGCATGCGTAAACACATGTATGTGTGTATACACAATTGTACATAGATATACAGAGAGACTAAAAAAAGAATTACAAAACCGAAATCCACACACATAAAAAAAGTTAATTGATGCAGGAGGCCATGTGGAGGGATCGTTAGCTCCACGAAATGTGGAGGAGGTGGAGGAGAGGGAGAAAAGGAGTTAAATGAGGCAGAGAGGATTAAATTAGAGAAGAAGTAATGGAGGAATCACATTGAAAAAATAGACCAAAATGATGGACTTCAGGCACTCTCTGAACGAGGTCGCTCTTTGGCCGAAGAAATTGGTCTCAACAGTTTTGGATCCCTGAGTCAATTTATGATGAATATTTTCTAGTGGCTAACGTTACATCAACTCTCTCTACAATCCTCCCCCTTTCTAGCAATCCCTAGAAAAAATACCGTATCTCTTCACTATAGATGGCGGGACACTAGGCTAGTATGCTACTTACTTTAGTTACTTCGTTTGAGTAGAAACTACTTCGGTTACAATATTCTAGATTTCCGTAAGAGTATGTCACTAACGTGTCTAAAATTCATATGGGCTTAGATTCTCTAAGCTCGTCATTCAGCTTCTCGCTATTTGACGCAAGAGTATAGACATTTGGAAAGTTGAAAAACACAAGATCGTAACCGAAGTCATTCTTACTCAAATGGAGTGGCAATAGCAAGTAGCATATTACCGCGAAGTGTTTAGTGTGCAATCACGTTTAGTGACTTGTGGGCTCACCCGGTGGCTGTAGCCGGATACCTAGAGGCCGTGGGTCTTCTACAAGAGAGACCTTCTATCGCAACGGGTTGAATGAACTGACTATATCACTGACCACAAAGAAATGTCTAGGCAAAAAGAAAAAGAAAAGAAAAAGAAAAAGAAATAAATGAATGAATAAATAAAAATAAAAATAAAATAAAATGAATAAATAAACAAATAGAAAATAAATAGACAAATAAATAAATAAAATAATTAAAATGAAAATAAAAATAAAAATAAAAATAAGTAAAATAAAGTAAAATGAAATAAAATAAAATAAAAATAATTACCTTGATATACATTTATTTGTCTCTTCACTTATCTATCTGTTCACTTGTCTTTTTTTAAATGTTAATTTATTTATTTATTTTATCATCGTGCCATTTATGACAAATTTAAGGATCTTATTGGTAACTTACCTCGATTACAGTACCAACATTTTTGCTCTGGCAAATTCCAAGTGACCATCTATCACAATCACCTCCCTTAGCAAAAGAGCGTCCACTACAAACACAATTCAGGCCGAGGACAGACAATTCCATTCAGGTGTTGGTCTTCCCCATAAAAGATATAAGATAACCTTTTCACAATTTACCTTGTGACGTCTATAGTCTACTCTTATATTTAATCTGGCTGCCGCAATGTAATTTTATTCACCTTAAAGAAACCTCACTATTCAACAAGAACCCACTGTGTTGGATAAGAAGAAATGAAATAGATGATATCCATATACTTCGATCACGGACTGTGATCCTCTTCAGTGGAATACCTAAATATATGGATATCATCTATTTCATTTCTTCTTGTCCAACACAGTGGGTTCTTGTTGAATTTTACGAATGTGTTACGACATTACTTTGTAGTTAAACCTCACTATACTTCCCTGGGGAAACCCGTTTTCTTTTATTTGGATGAGTTCCCATCTGCTAGGTAAAAAATCGCCAGATGGCAAATCAATCGAATAAAACCAAATCAGCAATGACCTCGTCGACGTTTACAAGCCTTACACGCAAGAAAGGATTTTCTTTCTAGCTTTTAAGGAAGAATAGTCGGGAGCTTAGTGAAAGAGTGAGGGTTAACAAAAAGCCGTCTAATGGGGGAAAAGAGTCGGGAAAGGAAGTCGGGCCGAAGTTAAAACAGCGTCACTGACTTGGCAGACTGTCTTGTTGGCCTGCGTCCGGGGTATGCGGCGCAAAGTTCTTCGGGGAGGGGAGATTGGTGGAGGAGGGGTAATGGGGTGGGCGATATGTTTCGAAGGTGGGGGTGTGCTCGTGGAGAATGCATGGGTATGGTGGAGGGAGAGACGAGAACGAAGGAAGAACGCAAGAAGACGAAGAGAAGAAGAAGAAGCGAAGCAGAAGAAGAAGAAGAGAGAAGCAGGAAGAAGAAGACGAAGAGGAAGAAGAAGAAGAAGGGGAAGACAGAAGAAGAAGAGGAAGACGAAGAAGACGATGAAGAAAGAAGCAGAGGCCGAAGAAGAAGAAGAAGAAGACGAGAAGAAGAAGAAGAAAGAAGAAGAGAAGAAGAGAGAAGAGGAAGAGAAGAAGAAGAAGAAGAAGAAGAAGAGGAAGACGAAGAAGAGGCAGAAGAAGAAGCGGAAGAAGAAGAGAAGAAGAAGAAGAAAAAAGAGGAAGAAGAAGAAGACGAGGAAGAAGTAGAAGAAGAAGAGTCAGAAGAAGAAGACGAAGTAGAAGAAGAGGAAGAAGACGAAGAACAAGAAGAGGAAGAAGACGAAGAGGAAGATGAAGAAGACGAAGACGAAGAGGAAGAAGAGGAAGAAGACAGAGAGGAAGAAGAGGAAGACAGAAGAAGAAGAAGAGGAAGAAGACGACGAAGAGCGGAAGAAGAAGAAGAAGAGATAGAAGAAGAAGAAGAGGCAGAAGACGAGAAGAGGGAAGAGAAGAAGAAGAGGAAGAAGAAGAAGAAGAGACGATAAGAAGCAGAAGAGGAAGCAAAAGAAAGCAAGAGGACGGAAGAAGACGAAGAAGAGGCAGACGAAGAAGAAGACCAAGAGAAAGAAGAAGAAGAAGGAAGAGGAAGAAGCAGAAGACAGAACGAAGCAGAAGACGCGGAGAAGCAAGCCGGGCAGAAGCGGCCGAAGACGAGGCACGAAGACGAAGAAGAGGAAGAAGAAAAGAGGAAGTCACGAAGAAGACAGAAGAAGCGGAGAGGAAGAAGAGGACGCCAAGAAGAGGAAGCAGCAGAAGAAGAAGAAGCGACGAGGACAGCCGACGAAGAGGACGCAGAATAGAAGAAGAGAACGAGGAAGAGGAGAAGAGGAGAGTCTCATGTAGCGCCGAATCGCGGGAAGAGGACCGCACGCGGCCAGACAGCAACCGCGCAGCTCGAAGACGGAGACGAGCCGAAGAAGACGCCGAATAGAGAAGACATACTAATCGGACGACGCGGCACTCGCTCGCCGACTACACGCGCATTTCCTCCTCTCTTCCTCCTCTCACTCCTCCTCTTCCTCCTCCTCTTCATCTTCCTCCTACTCTTCATTCCGCCTCCTCTTCCTCCTCTTCCTTCCTCCTCCTCCTCCTCCTCCTCCTCTTCCTCCTCCTCTTCCTCCTCCTCTTCCTCCTCCTCTTCCTCCTCCTCTTCCTCTCCTTTCTTCCTCCTCCTCTCCCTCTTCCTCCTTTTCCTCCTCCTCCTCATCCTCCTCCTCTTCCTCCTCTTCCTTCCTCCTCCTTCTCCTCTTCCTCCTCCTCTTCCTCCTCCTCTTCCTCCTCCTCTTCCTCCTCCTCCTCCTCCTCCTCCTCCTCCTCTTCCTCCTCCTCCTCCTCCTCCTCCTCCTCTTCCTCCTCCTCTTCCTCCTCCTCTTCCTCCTCCTCTTCCTCCTCCTCTTCCTCCTCCTCTTCCTCCTCCTCCTGCTCCTTCTCTTTCTCCTCCTCCTCTGATCCTACTCTTCGTCCTCCTCCTCCTCCTCCTGCTCCTTCTCTTTCTCCTCCTCCTCCTCTTCCTGCTCCTTTTCTTTCTCCTCCACCTCTTCCTCCTCCTCGTCCTATTTTTTTTTTTTATCCTTCTCCTCCTATTCCTCCTACTCCTACTACTGTTGCTCCTACCCCTACTCTGACTACTGATACTTCCGCCGCTTCTACTTCTACTGCTGTTACATCTAATACTATTCCTACCCAGCTCCTACACCTCTTACTCCTATTTTTATTCCTCCTCCTCCTCCTCCTCTTTCTCGTCTTACTCCAATATCTATCACTCATACACATACTCATACTCATGTTCCTCCTCTTCATACTACCATTACTACATTTAAAAAAAATAACGACCTCCATCCTCGTGGAACTGTGTGGTGGAAGCAATCAGGATCTGTCTCCCACAGGCACAGTTTATGGGCTCCTCTCTCGCCCGTGACTGTGGGCGACTACCCTTTTATATTTCATATTACCTAACTTTAACGAGGTCTAATACAGATCATTTATCCTACTTTCTACTACAGTCTGCCCAAAGTCGAGGTTTTGTATGTGTGCTGAATTTCAGGATGGGGATCGGGTACCTCTCAGCCATGGGAGAGCTGATATTAAGAGTGAGAATAATAGTCTACATTTCATCCACGTCACAATACTGCTCTTTGGTTGTTGTGGTTTTTTTTCTGCCATCCTGCTAGACGAGCGTGGAATGTCTTTGACCTTGGACCCATCCCGCCTGAAGTTGTGAAGGTTATCGGGGTGAATGAGCCCAGGATCACATTCTGTATACGCTCCTAGTACATCCTAATTTTTTAATTTTCATTTCGCAAGTGGAACGCCTCAACAGTTAGGTCATTGTAACTGGGGACCGTTGGGTCAAATATTCGTATGTTAAAGAAAGCCAGTTGTCCCCGTGTACAGAAACCTCTTGCGCTGACGTCCACTCGGGCTTCCTCTGATGTGTTGGAAGTGAGATGCCTAAAGCTCTCCCTTCCGAGGGCAAATAGTGTTGCTTCAATGATCACATCCTTACTTCCCAAAGCATTTGGGGAGTGAGATCCCTACTACTACTTTTACTACTACAACTACTATTACAACTACTCTCACTACAACTTCTCCTATTACTCCTCCTACTCCTCATCTTCCTCATCCTACTACTACTCCTCCTCCTACTACTACTCCTCCTCCTCCTCCTACTACTACTCCTCCTTCTATTCCTCCTCCTCCTCCTTCTAATCCTCCTCCTACAACTCCTCCTCCTCCTCTTCCTTCTAATCCTCCTCCTACAACTCCTCCTCCTCCTCCTCTTCCTCCTTCTCCTCCTCCTCCTCCTACTACTACTACAACTACTACTACTGCTCTTTCTCCTATTATTCCTCCTCCTCCTACTACTACTCCCCCCTCTACCACTATTCCTCCTACTACTACTATTATTCTTTTCCTCTTCATCCTCCTACTACTCCTCCTGCTGCTACTCCTCTTCCTACTAGTACTACTACTCTTCTCTCTCCTCCTACTACTACTACTACTACTACTACTATTCCTATTACTGCTCCTACTCCTCCTCCTCCTCCCCCTCCTAGTATTACTACTACCACTACTCCCCCGTTCTACTACTACTACTACTACTACTACTACTACTCCCGTCCCATTACTACTACTACTCCTCTTCCTCCTCCTCCTCCTCCTCCTACTACTACTACAACTTCTCCTCTTACTACTCCTCCTCCTCCCACTACTACTGCTACTCCTCCTCCTCCTCCTCCTCCCACTACTACTGCTACTCCTCCTCCTCCTCCTCCTACTACTACTACTACTATCTCCACCATCTCCAATACCATCACTGTCGCAGTGGTCATCATTATCACCATTTGATTAATTTTCTCATTACAAAAGCCAGCCATTACCACTACTGTTGTCGTTACCATATGTATCCTTATCACCATACATCATCGTCAATACCACTACCACCACCACTACACCCAATACCACCATAACCAATACCATTATCCTCAGAACATCAAGCACCACCACCATCACCACCACCACTGCCCCCACCATCAACGCTACCACCACTACCAACATTACTACCACCGTTACTACCACCACTGCCATTGCTACCACTACAGGACTACAGACACCACTACCACAAATTTCACCACCAATTTCACCACTATCTATATGTGAGCATAGTGAATGCTAATTAGCACCTGGATCTAATAGAGAAGCACCCATACTGAATACATTAACATTATTTTCCTCTTCTCAGGTTTCCTTTTAAAAAAAAATCTCTTCTTCTCTTTCCGTGTATAGCTTCATGTTTCCGCTATATCATCATCCTTTCAGAGGACCAAAAATTGCGTATTTACTGCTTAGCTTTTATGCAGTAAATACTATAGGAAGCTTAGAGACACCCATACCGCCCAGAGTCCCGCAGTGTTCTTTTATAACTGGAGAATAATCTCTACTCAAATGAGTCGATCACTTTCTAGTTTCTACA
>NC_134795.1:25080859-25093359 GCF_046742065.1 Oratosquilla oratoria | reverse complement strand
AATTTGACGTAGATCGAAGGGATTTCTCCCCGTCTTCTCTTTTTCTGCACGAGGACACGAAGAGGGGGGGAGCTAATCTCCGATTTAATTAAGCGGCCTTGCTATGGATGTGCTGTGTTTTGTATCACTGCTTCTAGCCCAGGGCAGTGGGCGAGTTGCAGGGATGACCTGTCATCCAGTAGGAGCCAAGATGAGAGGGAGGGAGAGGTCGTGAATGGGAGTAAAGTATGTGGGAATGGAATGGGTAGTAGTGGATTTTATACCTTTGTTTTTTGGCTACCTCCCTTGTAAGGGAAAAAAAGCCTTTAGTATACATATACATATTATATATATATATATATATATATATATATATATATATATATATATATATATATATATATATATATATATATATATATATATACATATATATCAAGAGAGGTATAGAAAATCTATGCTGTAAGGCTGCTGACATTACAGAACAACTTGATGTCATTTCTAGAATAAATGTAAGGTATTTGCGTCAACTTAGTTACTCTGGGAGATCAGCAAGAAAGGAGGCACTTCAACCAGCTAATATCAGTCAAAGAAAATATTGGGAGAATGAGGTGTGAAGTCTCTCAGATCTTGGGAGACTTGTGGTCTCTGAGGAGTCCACATTCCTCCGATTTTCTGACAATGATCGAGTGAAGGTCTGGGGATTCTGTGACCAAGAATTTTACTTGAAAATGATGCAGAACAACAGTGAAACACTGATTATTCTTGGATGATTTGAAGAGCAATTTGGAGCAATGGTTAGGAGTCCCCATTTGCCCGATTTTCTGACAATGATCGAGTGAAGATTCTGTGGCCAAGAATTTTACCTGAAAAGGTTTCAGAACAAGAGTGAAACACGGTGATTATTCTTGTATGATTTGAAGACCAATTTGGAGCAATGGTTGAGAGCTGATAGAGGGTGAGGGTACTATCAACTTGGATAAATACGTATCCATACCTCACCAAGGACTTCCTCCTTCACTGGTTTGTGTCTTGAGGAAATCTGTACAAAGTACTTTACGTCAAGTATTTAAGATACGAGTAAAACTACGAGGTCGTAAAAGACTAATTCAACGTTGTAAATCTACGGCCAAAAGATATACGTCTCACATATCTTTCCGCAAGTTATCGGTCACAGTGGTATTAAGACAATTGAAGAAACGGATTTATTTCAGTAAAGCTAGGTACGTTCCAATATTTATAGGTCAAAGGTGGAGAAATCGTTGATAGTTTGACCGCGTTCACTCACGTGACAGGCAATGCATGCATACATACATACACACTCATACACGAACATACACGAACACACACACACACACACACACGCACACACACACACACGCACACACACACACACACACACACACACACACACACACACACACATACACACACACACACAAACAAACACATTCAAACACACATACTCAAACATATACACATACACATACACACACACACACACACAAACACACACACACACACATACACATACACATACACACACACACACACGCACACACACACACACACGCACACGCACACGCACACGCACACGCACACATACATGCGCAAAGACACACAGACACACACACACTCACACACAGACACACAGACACACGCGCGCGCAATGGTAGCGTTCGCAACCGCTACCACAGTAGTCCGAGTTCGAATCCTACCTTGGGCGGGGAGTTGGGTGTGTGTGTGTGCGTGTAAGGTCACAGCATTACCCATAGATCGGTCGTATATGAGTTCTGAGCTCTTTTCCGGGAAGATAATAGCCATCAATCACAAGTCCAACACGTGATCCAAGACAATGGTGAATCACAAAGAAACACATGCACACATATGCACACACATGCGTACACACACACACACACACACACACACACACACACACACACACACACACACACACACACACACACACACACACACACACACACACATATATATGCACACACACACACAAACACACACACACACACACATGTATGCACACACATGCGTACACACAAACACACACACACACACGCACACACACACACACACACACACCTACACACACACACACACATACACATACACACACACACAAACGCACACACACACACACACACACACACACACACACACACACACACACACACACACACACACACACACCTACACACACACACACACCTACACACACACACACACACCTACACACACACACACACACCTACACACACACACACACCTACACACACACACACACACCTACACACACACACACCTACACACACACACACACACACACACACACACACACACACACACACACACACACACACACACACACACACACACACACACACACACACACACTGCGCTTCGAGTCGTTACTCCAACTCTCGTGGGCGGGGAGTTGGGGTGTGTGTGCGTGTAAGGTCACAGCATTACCCATAGATCGGTCATACGAGCTCTGAGCTCTCTTCCGGGAGGGAAATAGCTGTCGATCACGAGTCCAGCATGTGATCCAAAGACCAATGTGAATACACACACACACACACACACACACACACACACACACACACACACACACACACACACACACACACACACACACACACATACACATGTATATATCCAATATTTTGCTAAATTGATTGATCTGTTTATTCAAATATCTATTTATTAAATTGATTTATGTTAATATTTATCTTTTAATTGATTAATAATTTTATTTGATAATTTGTTTGCTTATCTATTGATTCGTTTATCTTATAGTTCATTTGCGTTTTTCTATGTTCAAACATTCATTTGGAGTCAATGGAATTCTTGATCCTTAACACTTTGATGACGGGGATGACGGGTGGTGATGGATACGGAGCTGCCTAGTGTAGGCCTTATGGTCTCTTGCAGTCTCCTTCATTCTTATGTTCTTATGTTCTTTGTGAACAAGGTGGCACATTTTCTTCTGCCCGGGCCATCGCCAGGCAATTTCATTTGTCTGTGATTAACCTTCTTTAGAGCAAAGGGGGTCACCAACTGGCATTTCCCCTCTGACCTAGCCTGGCGTCAGGCCATTCTCTTCATTTCCTTGACACCTACTTGGAAACGAAGAGATTTCAATAAATAATGCATCAGCAGGCACTTCAGTAGGAGGATCTGCTCGCATATGCAGATCCAAACCAAACGACAAGACTTCTGGCAGAGAAAGTTCGTCCTTGGTCTTCGTGATGTCACTTCACTCGCCAGCCCGCAGAATCTCGGTCTCAACTTCCGCCTTGCTGGCTATACCTTATATGTCATACACACATACACACACACACACACATACACGCCAGTGCTGTCTCTCGATGACAGCCTGTAATCTACATACGATGATAAAGAAGGTTCTGCACTCGATCTTCCTCTTCCTTGATAAGATTCAAGAACAAGCGCGACTCGAACGTGACAGAGGGGGGGGGAGGGGGAAAGAAGAGGTTCTCTTGATTCGTTTCCCATTGTGTGTGTGCGTGAGTGCATGCGTGCGCGTGTGTGTGCGTGCGTGCGTGTGTGTGTGTGTGTGTGTGTGTGTGTGTGTGTGTGTGTGTGTGTGTGTGTGTGTGTGTGTGTGTGTGTGTGCGCGCGCGCATGTGTGTGTGTGCATGTGTGCGCGCGCGCATGTGTGTGTGTGCATGTGTGCGCGCGCATGTGTGTGTGTGCATGTGTGCGCGCGCATGTGTGTGTGTGTATGTGTGTGTGTGTGTGTGTGTGTGTGTGTGTGTGTGTGTGTGTGTGTGTGCTCGTATGTGTGTGTGCTCGTGTGTGTGTGTGTGTGTGTGTGTGTGTGTGTGTGTGTGTGTGTGTGTGTGTGTGTGTGTGTGTGTGTGTGTGTGTGTGTGTGTGTGTGTGTGTGTGTGTGTGTGTGCACGCGCGTGTTTGTGTGTGTGCGTGCGTGCGCCTCCAGTTCTTCCAATTTTTCTTATTCTGTTTACAGTTCCCCTTTTTCTTATTGTATTTCTTCCCATTTCTCTTTCTTAGTTACAGTTTTCATTAACGCAGTTGTTCCTTTAAATTGGAATCTACATTTACTCGCTTCTCTCTCATGCAATTTAATTCTATTTATTTAATTTGTTTTTCAGAATAACTCCTGAGCACAGATTATCATTTCTTATATCTAGATTTGAGAGCTTATTTTTACCCTGAAACACATATTCAAATCTTTGACAAAGGAAATTTAATGTTTCTCACAAGTCCACTTATGTATGTTGGAACATTATGTAAAACAATTGAAGTTGTATTATTTGTATCCCGTTCCACCATTATTAGTGTTCCTTACATTGTCTACTACTTTATTCATCTCCTGGTCACCAAAACCCAACACCCTCGCCAGCAAAGGGGAACACTGCAGTAATGCAGTTTATAGACGAACTTAAAGTCTCCAATATTCACTGGCATAGCCTTCGTCTTCCGGGAACAAAAATCTTTATTCAATTCAGCCAACGCTGATAATGTAACGAACGTCTCAATGTAGAATAGGATAGTCTGTCGAAAAAAAAAAAGAATAAAAATAAAATAAAATAAAATGAGATAAAATGAGATGAAATAAGATAAAATAAAATAAAATAAAATGAAATAAAATAAAATAGAATAGAATAAGATAGAATAAGATGAAATAAAACAAAATTAGACAAAAAAATAAAATAAAATATTCATTAAGAATTTTTTTTGGTGCGAATATGTTTAGATATTCACCGGTTTAAGATCTCTTCCACATCTGATGTAAATCGCCTGTAGAGCTACAGAGTTGCCTATAATGATACCTCCCTATCTAACTTAAAAAAAAAAAAAAATCAGACATAAAATCATATTGGATATGACGTTACGACCGTTAAAACGGTTAACGGTTTTCAACCGTCCGGTATCAGATAGCTTCCGTTTTCACCAGTTCGCATAAAATACTCACTAAAGATCACCTAACGCCGAACCTAAATTGGTTGGTATCCCCCTTCCACCCTTCGCCCGTTAATACCTCCTCCCCCCCTTTTTTTCCCAACTCCTTACTCCCTCAGACTCCAGGGTGAGACACCAATGTTCAATGAAATGGAAGATATGATGACCAAGACTGACGTCATATTGCGTCAAAGACGCATTAGTCCCTTCTTTGCCGTGCGTCTTTTCCTTTCATCACTTTTACCGCTAGACTATCATATTCATCTTCAAGGATTTATTTACTCACTGCCAACGTGATTTGTTCCTATCTATCACGTGGCTAAATCTAAGGTTTGATAACTTTGTCCTTCACAAGATATTAGGTCAGTTATATATCGATGGAACCTCTCTTTTGTCTTTTGGCTAGTCCACTTAGAAACTATTCAGCCTGGGTTTTATATAGCATACTACATAACCCAACATGCTCGTGTCAATCCTACACAGATGAACAATTGGTTAACATCGTAAGTCTGGAATCGCGTTTTACTGCGGTCGATGATTTTACTCATATGTGGGATTGTTTCCAGTCTTGATTTCACTGAGTAGAGGCTCCTGAGTTAAGCTCAGACTCCCCTTCTCACTCCATCTTAGGAAAAGAATCTACGTCATTCCTTTTGGGTTTTTGACTGACGACTCTGTAGGATTGTTTCCAGTCTTGATTTCGCTAAGTAGAGGCTCCTGAGTAAAGCTCAGACTCCCCTTCTCACTCCATCTTAGGAAAAGAATCTACGTCATTCCTTTTGGGTTTTTGACTGCCGACTTTATTCAGACAAGGAAGACTTCTGGGACAGAAGACCTTACTTACGTATTCCTAGCCTCCTCTTTAGTTGGAATTCCTCAATTTCAAAATTCCTGATCAAAGTCTTTCCACTCGGAATATCATAGGGATTTTCCTTTGATCGTCTTACTCATTCCCAAACTCACAAATCCACAGATAGGTTTCTCAAAGATGAATGAAATCGCTCGGCGTCAGATAGAATAAAACTCGTGTAGAGGAATACACGTAGACAAGTTTTGAGATGTCTTTTTGTCCCCAGTCTTCTATTTATTTCTCTCTTCCCACAATCTACTCTCCTCGTTCTCTTTTCCTTTCCCACTTTATTACCATTCTCCTCAGTTCCTCTGTCCTCCCTCCCCTCCTCATCTCTCCTCTTCCCCTCTTCCTCTCATTCCCTTTCCTTCTCTTCCCTCAAGATACTCAATGTCAAATAAAGAGAAAAATATTAAACACTTGAACAAGCAAACAAACAAAAAATATATCAATGAAATATATATATATATATATATATATATATATATATATATATATATAGAGAGAGAGAGAGAGAGAGTTGATAAACAAAACAAATAATTGAATAAACAAGTGAACGAAGAAACTCCTCACCACGCCCTTGATTTCACTCACCCCTTCCTTCCTTCCCTCCTTCCTTCCTCGTCATTCTTCCTCTATTCCTCTATTCACTTCTCCCCTTCCTCAACTCTCCCCTTTCTCCCCAAGAACCTTGCTCTTATTTCCTCTTTCCCCTCAACTTTCTTTTCAACTCACACCGGTCTACCATCAATTTCCTCAAGAATTTCCCTTTTGCCTTTCTATCTTCGCCCACCTTTTCATTAAGTTCCTGTCTGTTTCCCCTTTTCCTATCCCCTCCTACCCCTCTCCCATCTCTCTAATTAATATCTTTCCTGTCCTTCCTCTCCCCTTTTATCTATTCTTCCTTCTTCTCCCACTCTCATTCCCTTTGTTTATTTCTTATCGACCAAACATTATACGGAACTGCCTAGTGTAGGCCTTATGGTCTCTTGCAGTCTCCTTCATTCTTATGTTCTTATGTTCCTATTCTTTCCTTTATCGCCCCCCCCTCCCCGCTCTCTCTCTTCTTCTCTTAATCCTTACTTCCCTCTCCCACTTTCTCTCAATCTTTCTCGTGCTCCATCCCACCATCTTCTCTCTTTTCTTCCTCTCTTTCCTCTTCATTATCATTCCCTTCCTTCATCTCTTTCCCTCTTATCCTTCCTCCGTCTTTTCCTCTCAATTGTCCCCATATTCCTCCTCCACCCTCCTCTCTCTCTCTCTCTCTCTCCTCTCTTCTTTTACTCTCCTGCCCTAACCTTTCTCAGAATTTGTCCCACTTTATTCTTTCTCTCCTCTTTTCTTTCTCCTCTCTTTTTGTTCTCTTTTCTCATACATCTATTTTCGATATCCTTCAATATTCCTTTAAGTCGGCGTCTCAAATGACTTATTTCTTCAGTCATGTTATAAATCATTTTTCTTAATATCTTATTAGAATATACATTGTATCCTTTGAGTGATAAGTGTAAATCAGTGGAACAAACATTTATAATTACATTTTGAATTTTAATTTAATTTCGAGTCTGGGTTGGAGATTGAGATAGAGACTGAGATTGGGTACGAGAGTGAGTTTGAGTCGAGTTTAAGTCTGAGTATGGGATTTAGTCTGAGTCTGAGACTGAGCCTGAATTTGGGTGAGACTGAATTTGAGGTTGATTCTGAGTATGATTCTAAGTTTGAACTTAAATTTTTATTTGTATTAGTACAATATTTAAATCTAGATTTATATTTGAATTTGAATTTGCCCCAATTCGTGTTCATTTTGATCTTATTTTCTTCTTCATATTCCTCTTTAATTTTCCTCACTCAGAAAAACTCTTTCCAATTCTCATCCCTCTTTTCCCCATTTCTCTTTACTCAAGTCCCTCCAGTCCACTGTTCTGAAGCTATTTCCTTTACTTACAAAGGATTACAAAGGAGGAGCATGCCAACAGGAGACCTTTTGGTCCATAACTAGGTCGGATGTAAATATATATATATATATATATATATATATATATATATATATATATGTAAATATATATTATACATATATATATGTATACATATATATACATATATATATATATATTATATATATATATATATACATAAACATATGTATATGTATACATATATATATAAATATACATATGTATATATATGTAAATACATATATATATACATATATATATATATATATATACATATATATATGTATATATATATATATATAAATAGTAATAATAATAATAGTAATAATGATAATAATAATGATCAATAAATAAATAAGTAAATAAAAGTTATAATAATATAAATAATAATAAATAAAGTAAGTAAATAAATAGATAGGTAAAGTTAAATAATTAAAAGACAATTTCCTCTGATTCATATTTCTCCTCCTCTCTCCTCTTCCTCTCCTTTTCTATGTCTCTTTCCAAAGGCTTGCCCTGTTTCTCACCATTTTCCTCTTTTCCATTCCTCTTTCCTCTTCTTTTCTTCCTCCTTTCCTTCATTTTCTCTCAATATCACTCCTTGCATCCTTCCACCCCAGACACCCTCTCTCCTCCTTTCCCTTCCCCCATCCCTGGCCCCTGCCACTATCCTCCCTTCCTCTACTCTTCTCCTCTACTCTATCCGTTTATTTTCCTCCTAGCCTATTTCTCATCTCACCCACCTCCTCTCTTTACCGTCCTCCCCCTCCTCCTCTTCCCTCTTTTCCTAACTACCCTCCTCTTCCAACTCAAGGCTCTCATCCACCTACAAACTACCCTCTCCCATCCCGATCCTCTCCTTTTTACTCTTTCTGACATGACCTTCTTCCATTGCCTCCAGAAGAGAGCATTTGTTATAATAATGAAATCTTTAGTACGTCATCGCGATATTAGCATGACGGCATCAGAACAAAATACCATCGCTGGGGATCGCTACTCTTGTACGAGTATATTCGAAAAAATTGTTGTACACAGCTTTCTTTTCAGAGCCTAAAAAAAATTAAGACGTTGGCAGACTGTTCTGATTATGGCCAACGTAGTGGAAGAAATGAGAGGCCTGTGTTGAAACAGCCTCCAGCCCTATTGCTTCGAACGGAGTGTCGTAATAAATATCCTCACGGCCGCAAGAATAAAGGGAAAAATGTCACCCTGTACGAAATGGATTAGTCTGGTTACATATATATATATATATATATATATATATATATATATATGTATATATATGTATATATATATATATATATATATGTATGTATATATATATATGTATATATATATATATATATGTACATATATATGTATATATATATATATATGTATATATATATATGTATATATGTATATATGTTCGTAAATAGCTGGAGTCCAGGAGCCATGATATCGGAAAAATTTCGAAACACTGGACTCGGAGTAACAGAATTTATTACCGACGTTTCGAACCCTGTCCGGGGTTCGTCCTCAGGGTTATACAGGGTTCGAAACGTCGGTAATAAATTCTGTTACTCTGAGTCCAGTGTTTAGAAATTTTTACGATATATATATATATATATATATATATATATATATATGTATGTATAAATATGTATATATATATATATATATTTGTATACATATATATGTATATATATATATATATATATGTATACATATATATGTATACACACACACACACACACACACACACACACACACACACACACACACACACACACACACACACACACACACACACACACACCCACACATATATATATATATATATATATATGTATATATATATATATACATATATATATATACATATGTATACATATATATATATATATATATATATATACATACATATATATAAATAATAAAAGATAAGATAAAAGGAAGTATGAACGAAGAAATAGAATGCAGTAACATAAAATCAAATTAAACAAGATAGAATTGAAATTTATTAGAACAAAATATAGAGTACATACATTCATATATGAAGGGCTCTTTCTCTCATACCAGGGGGGTAGCTAAAGTCAAAAGACATAATTCCACTCCCATCCATTTCATCTCCAACCATTCCACTTCCATCCACCACTCCACCCTCCCTCCCACATTAGCTCCTCATGGATGACGGGTCATGCCTGCATCTCGCCCACCGCCTTGAGTAAGAAGCAATGCAGCAAGACAGCACTTCCACAAATCAAAAATAGAATGAAAATAAATAAAAAGAGAATTATGTTACGGCAACACCCGAGATATTTATCACAAAAAAGTCTTGGTGTTTTCATTTTCTTACACGTAAGTCAAGCCCCTGTTTGCACGCAAGTTATCTGCATTGTGTAAGCTGTGTCCCAATTTGGGCTGAATGTAGCATAAATAAATATAATCAAAGGTATCAACACTCCCCCACCCCCACCATCTAGTATGGTGCTTCTGTACTTTCCGCTCATATCCAACTACTTTGCTCGTTAAATCACTCACCATACATTTCTCTTACTATTGCTCTCTTTTACTCTTTCTCTTTCGCACTCTCGCTCTCTCTTACTCTCGCTCTCTCTTACTTTCTCTCTCTCTTACTCTTGCTCTCTCGTACTCTTGCTCACTCTTACTCTCGCTCTCTCTTACTCTCGCTCTCTCTTACTCTCGCTCTCTCTTACTCTCGCTCTCTTTTACTCTATCTCTTACTCTCGCTCTCTTTTACTCTCGCTCTCTCTTACTCTCGCTCTCTCTTACTCATGCTCTCTCTTATTCTCGCTATCTCTTACTCATGCTCTCTCTTATTCTCGCTCCCTCTTACTTTATCTCTCTCTCTCTTTCTCTCTCTTTCTCTCTCTCTCTCTCTCTCTTCCTCGCGGCTCATCTGTTATCTTTCTTGTCGCTTGATTGCTCGGGGTGACGACGATGCTCTATTTCATAAATCCTCATAATAAATTTCTGCTACATAAAACAGATTAACCCATTGTCTTCTAAGCTGCTTTTGGCTCTTATGGGTACAAACACAGAGGCTTATAAAAAATTACTTAATGGTATGTAATTTTCTTGAATTTTCCAAAAGTGAACACACGCACACGCACGCACACACACACACACACACACACACACACACACACACACACACACACACACACACACATACATACATACATACATACATACATACATACATAATATATATATATATATATATATATATATATATATATATATATATATATATATATATATTCTTTTCCTCCTGGATCTAGTCTTTTGGCATATTCACGTTCTGGTCCAAGTCGTATATTGACACGAATATGTATTTTCTTTTGTATTCACTTCCCTGTCATGATTTGAGTAGTCTCCCTGTGTAAGCAATTTGACTATCTAAAATTGCACTGTATTTCTTTGTAGATATTGGTAACTTTACAAAACTAATTTCTTTGAATATTTTGTTTTCTTCAAGTTTGTGTACAGTAATCTGATATGAAGACCTCGCCCTAAATAAAGATTCTGTTACTGTTCTTTATACTCATACTTTTAATTATACAGTAATATTGACATATTGCAGTTACAGTGAGAGCTCTCATTAACGGACGTTAATTAACTGTGTTTGCGGTGTTTTCGCTGTGTTTTCGGTGTTTTTAGTGCTGTTGTTTAGTGCGCGCAGTCACTATGCCACCCAAAAACCACTCCAAAAACACCGAAAACACAGCGAAAACGCCGCAAACACAGCTAATTAACGCCCGTTAATGAGAGGTAGTACTGTTATGTGTACGTCGAGGGGAACATCATCTCGACCAATCAGAGGACAGAAACTATAAAAACAACCAAAAGAAGGCGGAGCTATAGTTGACCTCAAACGATTTTGATTCGTCGTCTTTTTCAAATTGTCATCTGTTTCTCTTTTCCTGTGTTATATCCATCTTTATTGCGATCTCTTACTATTCTCCACAATTTCCTTGAGCATTTGGCACTTCTAATTCACTTTGCGAATTTAATGTTAATTCTGCTGTTAGGGAACTTAATTCACCTTTGCGATGAAAGGGTTATATATATATATATATATATATATATGTATATATATATATATATATGTAACTGAAGGCGGAGAAAATATACGAGGAATAATGGAAGAATTTTACTGCCTTAACGCTTTGTGATCAAGATCCTAAGGGTCGAATCGTTAGGGCAGTAAAATTCTTCTATTATTCCTCGTATATTTACTCCGCCTTCAGTTACATTTGTTATAGTTTAAATCAATATATATATATATATATATATATATATATATATATATATATGATGATTATTCATCGTGACAAATTTGAGGAAAGAGAGGAAACGGAAACTCGAGAAGAGCTTTTTGAGTTTTATTACCGACGTTTCGACACTTTCGTCTTTTTCAAGGTATTACATCAAGTGGATAGATACACAGCTATATATATTCCGCGCGAATTATTGACTCCTCCCTCTTTTTCTTCTCTTCCAATCGTTGATGGCTAGTGTTGCGGCTGGGCGAGACCCTGTAATGAATAATCCTCTGTTGTTATTCGAATTATTTTTACTAATTTCTGAGAAAAGTTATAGAAGCTGCAGAAATTAGTAAAAATAATTCGAATAACAACAGAGGAGGATTCATTACATGGTCTCGCCCAGCCGCAACACTAGCCATCAACGATTGGAAGAGAAGAAAAAGAGGGAGGAGTCAATAATTCGCACGGAATATATATAGATGT
>NC_134795.1:25055859-25070859 GCF_046742065.1 Oratosquilla oratoria | reverse complement strand
CCTTGCCTAACCTAACCTAACCTATCCTATACTATACTATCCTAACCTACCCTAACCTAACCTAGCCGAGCCTAACTGAAGAACCTCTTTCCCACTCTCTTGTATAAGTAATACCTCATCCCCCTCTAGGTGGTGGTAGAAACGGGGTTGGGAGGGGTGGGGGTAATGAATCATATGAGCTCTATACGCCCATTACATATCCCAATTTCACTCCACACCACAAAATGTCGTCAATTTCTATTTTCCACCATTATTTTTTTTATTTTATTTTATTTTATTTTATTTTATTTTATTTATTTATTTTTTCTATTTTTATTTCATTTAATTTAATTTCCTTTCATTTTACTTTATTTTATTGCCACCGCTTTATATCAGAATCATGTTCATTCTAATTTGGCCTAGGCTTTCTTCACTGATGTTGCCACTATGCAAGATAAATCAGTGAGTTCTTCAAAGCAGCAAAGGTAATAGAAAGACGGCAACCTCTCGGCTTCCACTCCTGAAGAAGGCGATGGTGGCGTCTGTTGCACGACGCCCATAATACGGCCCGTTTTTTTTTTTTTTTTTTTTGGGGGGGGGAGGGGACGGGGGGGGGGTAAGACGCTTAGAGCCTCGATGGAATGGTCGTAAGGTTGACCTTTATGGCACAGAAGAGGAGGAAGAGGGTCCCAACCCCAAGTGATAACGTCCCAAGGGTGACCTACTGGTTTCTATAAGGGTCTTGACTCAGGCTTAGAGAAATGTAAATGTCCCTTTTCGGTAATTAAGCCTTTCGCTGTGTAGAATGGTTCCCCCCTCGGTTGAACAAAATCGCCTAACGACAGCTATTGTAAAAGTTGGATGTTTGTGTCAATAATGGACTCTTTCGCAACATATGTTTCCATTGATGTGAAATAGATTCGGGAGAACTAGGAAAAAAGTATAAATAATTAAGAAGATGAGGATGAAGAAGATGAGGATGAAGAAGATGAGGATGAAGAAGATGAGGAATATGAGGAAGAAAAAGATGAGGAGGAAGTAGATAAGGATGAAGAAGAAAAAGTGGAAAAAAAAAGAAGTGGAAGAAAAAGAAGAGGAAGAAGAAAAAAGAGGAAGAAAAAACGAAGAGAAAGAAATAAGAGAAAAATTAAGAGGAAGAGAGAAAAAAAGAAAAGTAAAGGAAGAGGACGAAGGAAAAAAGAAGAAAAAATTAAGAATAAAAAAGAAAAAAGAAGAATAGAAAATTAAGAATAAAAAAAGAAAAAAAGAGGAAGAGAGAGAGAGAGAGAGAGAGAAAAAGTGATGATGATGATGATGTTTTCGCTGTCCTATCAAAATCCATGAAGTGGCCTTGCTGTGGATGTGCTGTGTCTTGCGACACTGCTTCTGACCCAGGGCAGTGGACAAGGTGCAGGGATGACCCGTCATCCAGGAGGTGCTAAGATAAGAGGGAGGGTGAAGGGGTGTGGAGTGTATTCAGGGATGGAATGGGTGGGAATGATTTTATGCCTTTTCCTTTTTGGCTACCTCCCTTGGAAGTGGGATAAAGCCTTGGTATTTGTATGTATATGTATCAAAATCCTTGCGATAAGAGAAGCTAAGTGGTGGCAGCTAGTAAAATGGACGCATATATTTTTTTTGCTAGAAATGAACCTTTTCAACATACAGAGAGAAATCTCCTTCCATTCAACATCTGGCATAAAGGCAGAGGAAATATTTAAGTTGTCAATTGTAGTGAAATATTTCAGCCAAATTCTTTGCGGAATTTTTGCCATTTTAGTATTGGCAAAATTCCGGGTAGTAGCCATGTGGATACTGTGTCGAACTCGCGAGTATGTGTTCGTGAGTTCGATTTTTGGGACCCTCTGTGAGTTATGTCGCGATGTTTCCCGACAGATCTGGCCAGGTTGGGGAGTGGGGAGGCGAGCCAAACATCGTCCTAAAAAAAAAAAAAAAAAAATCCCGCAACTGGCAGGGCATGATCTATTCAGGGTTTCTCACTTCCCGCTTCGTGCGAGTGGGATGATGAGTATTCCTCTAGCTGCCACCAGTTAAGTTTTTCATCTTAGAGAATCTCGCTTCCACATCAAAAATAATCTTTCTTGACTAATCTCTTCGTTCCATTTCGATTCTACCAGGACTTTTAATGAATTAATACTAACACCAACCGAGGCGCACAAAAAATAATGATAAAATATATAACGTATACTAAATATAAATTTACGATCAACTTGAATTCTGAAACTAGATCAGAGGTATAACAAGTTACCAATTACAAAGATCTTTCTAGAATATAGAATTAGCCCCATTAATTCTACATACACACACATATATATATATACACACACACATGTATATATACGTATGTATATATATATATATATATATATATATATATATATATGTATATATATTTTTATATAAACATGCTCTCAACTCTCAACATCGGAGCTGTAATCAATATGATTGAGCTAATTACAACTGTTTCAGACTCCGTGCACAGCCATAGCCAGTCCAACATCGGACACACTCCACATCCGCCCGCATTGTATAACCACAGAACCATACCAAGCCGGATCTAACCGTCGTAGGGAGGGAAACGGTTAGTGATTTTGTAAATTTGCAGGACTTAACATTTTCACTTTATATATACGCGTGTACGTATGAATGCGCGCATGCCCGTGTGTGTGTGTGTGTGTGTGTGTGTGTGTGTGTGTGTGTGTGTGTGTGTGTGTGTGTGTGTGTGTGTGTGTGTGTGTGTGTGTGTGTGTGTGTGTGTGTGTGTGTGCGCGCGCACGTGTGTGTGTGAGTTTGGGGTAGAAAATCAAAGGGAAGGGGAATAGAGTGTAATGGGGATAAGCAAGCAGGGCGAAGCAATAATGTAGAGCAATATGTTATTGTAGGACAAAATAAAATTTCAAGATATAATGTCGGTAGAGGACAAAATATTACATTAGGATGTAATGTCAATATATCACGATGGGATGTAGTGATGGTGGAAGACAATATATCACGGTGGAATATAATGTCAGTGGAAGACATAATATCATTTTAGGAAGTGATGCCGGACAGAATGTCAACAAACAACGGCTGGTGTGGGACGCAGTGACGGAGGTGGGGAAGATGTTCATGAAAGACCTTTTGATCGTGGGGACCAGATGTCCGTGATGGGGCAGATGTCCATGAGGTACTGAATATCAATGAAGGACCAAATGTCAATATAGAGCAAGATGTCAATAAGGAACAAAATTATAATGTAAGGCATGATGTTGAAAACCAAAACGAGTCAAGAAGAAATAATTATGGGTTTCTTAAAACCATGTATTTTAATGCTCGTAGTATTAGGAACAAATTCCAAGAAATCCAGGCGTATGTCAAAAACGAAAATCTCGTGGTTAAATGGTAAAGAGTTTGAAGCTGAATTTAATATTGCGGGATTTATCAGGATAGAAACCACAAAAAGACAATAAAAAAAACGAAAACAACAATGCAAAGTGAATATTGCTGATAAATCCAAAGAAAATCCCATAATAATTCTATAGTTACGTTAGAGATAAAAAGGTTATTAGGAATCAGATTGGCCAACTATTATCTTCTGACGGTCAGCTTGAATATTCAGATGAAGTAACGTGTAATATTTTAAACAACTATTTCAGCTCAGTACTGGTAAACGAAACACCTCAAAGTGAACTCCAAACTGAAACCTGTGAAAAGTCTAGGGTGAAGTTGATTACTACGGTAAATGTAACAAAATAAAAAAGTAAAGGTGTATAGAGAAACTCAAAGTTAATAAATTACCAGGGCCTGACGGTTGCCCACAGAGGTGTATGAAATATTCTTGCTCCACTCATAAAGGGAGATAAAGTGCCATCCAGGACGGAAAGGACTCATCGAAATGCTTTGTAACCCTGTTTGTCAACAAAGTGGTGCCACAAAGGATGACAAAGGAGACCTTTTGGTCCATAGCTACGTAGAATGCGAAAAAATAGATTAGAATAAATGAATGGATAAATTAATAAATAAATTAAATAAATGAATGCGTAATGATAAATAATAAACAAACAAATAATAACAAATTATAAAAAGAAAAGAAAAACAGATGAATAATGATAAATAAATAATAATGATCAATGAATAAATGAAATAAAACATAATGGATTACAGGCATTACAGTGCTTAGGTAGTTATCTAAATAAATCTTAGAACTTCAAACTCTACTACATTGCACTGACTCTGCAGGAAGTTTATTCCATTCATTAACTACACAGTTGATGAAGTTGTTTCTACCCACTTCCAAATTAAATCTACTTCCTGACAGCTTGAGACCATTAATTCTTGTCTGATTTGCATTTAGTGTGAAAATATCGTCACTTCTAATGTTGCCAAATACCTTTAGAATCTTAAACACCTGTATCAAATCACCCCTGAATCTATGCATTTTTCGGGAAAATAGATTCCTATGTTCTAGTCGATTTCCGTATGATTTATTTCTGATGTTTGGTATCAGTTTTGTGGCTCGCCGTTGTACTTTTCAATCTGTCAATGTCTTTAATGAGATTCGATGACCATGCGGGAACAGCATATTTCAAATATGGACGAACTATCGATTTACATAGCTTATTAATGAGAGATGGACTTTTGAAGTCAAAAGATCACGCAATCTGTCAATGTCTTCAATGAGATTCGATGACCATATGGGAACAGCATATTCCAAATGTGGGCGAACTATCGATTTACATAGCTTGTTAATGAGAGATGTACTTTTGAAGTCAAAATATCACGCAATCTGTCAATGTCTTCAATGAGATTCGGTGACCATACTGGAAGAGCATATTCCTAATTGCCACAGGGATAAGTAAAATCTCTTGGCGAAAGAAAGGAAAGGTGACGCCACCTGGGACCGAAGGACTTTAAGGGGCCACCACTTAGTAATAGGAGGGAAAACTTGAAGTGCGAATATCCGAATCCGTTCTCGGGGAACAAGGATTGGATATGGTGGCTTCTGGCCAAGAAGTTGAGTGGAGGGTGAGGGTGAAGGTAAGGGTGGGCGTGAGGGTAAATTTGAGGGTGAGGGTAAGGTTGAGGGTGAGGTGAAGGTGAGGGTGGGTGTGAGGGTAAAGTTGAGGGTGAAGGTAAGTTTGAGGGTGAGGGTGAAGTGAGGTGAAGGTGAGGGTGGGCGTGAGGGTAAAGTTGAAGGTGAGGGTAAGGTTGAGGGTGAGGTGAAGGTGAGGGTGGGCGTGAGGATAAAGTTGAGGGCGAAGGTAAGTTTAAGGGTGAGGGTAGGGTGAGGTGAGGGTGAGGGTGGGCGTTAGGATAAAGTTGAAGGTGAGGGTAAGGTTGAGGGTGAGGTGAAGGTGAGGGTGGGTGTGAGGGTAAAGTTGAGGGTGAGGTTAGGTTGAGGGTGAGGTTAGGTTGAGGGTGAGGTGAGGGTGAGGCGAAGGTGAGGGTGGGCGTGAGGGTAAAGTTCAAGGTGAGGGTAAGGTTGAGGGTGAGTTGAATGTGAGGGTGGGCGTGAGGATAAAGTTGAGGGTGAAGGTAAGTTTGAGGGTGAGGGTGAGGGTAGGCGTGAGGGTAGGTGAGATTGAGGGTGAGAGTAGGGTGAGGGTGAGAGAGAGTTTGAGATTGAGGGAGAGGGTGAGGGTAACGATAAGTGTGAGGATGAAGATGCGAACGAGGGTATGGGGGAGGGTGAGGGAGGGTACGGATAGGAGGAAATGGAGGGGAAGTGTGAGAAGAAGGAAGAGGGGAAGAGGGAAGGGAAGGGGGCAAGGAGGAGGGGTAAAGGTAGGGGGGGAAGGGAAGGGGAAGGCGGTGGGGAAGGGGAAGACAAGGGAGAGGGGAAGAGAGAGAAGGGAAGGGGAAGGGAAGGGAAGGGAGAGTGTAAGTGAGAGGGGAAGGGGGAAAGGGGGGAAGCTGGAGGGGGTGAAAGGAGGGGAGCTGGGGGGAAGATTAAGGTAGAGGGAGTTATGGGGTAATAGGAGTTGGGATTATCTATTCAAACTTCTTGATTTATAAAAAAAAAAAAAAATGGGATTTCCTCTCCCTTCCTCCCTCTCCCTCCTTCTTCCTACCTTCCCTCCCTCCCCCTCCCTTTCACTCCCTCCCCTCCCTCTTCCTCCCTCTCGCCTCCCTCCCTCTCCCTCTCCCTCCCTCTCTCTCCCTCTCCCTCCCTCCCTCTCCTCCCATCCCTCTCCCTCCCTCCCTCCCTCTCCCTCCCTTTGTCTCTGTGTCTGTGTATGTGTCTCTGTCTGTCTATCTGTCTGTCTGTGTGTTTGTGTCTACCTGTCTCTGTATTTGTCTGTCTGTCTGTCTGTGTCTGTCTGTCTCTGTCTACCTGTCTCTGTATTTGTCTGTCTCTGTATCTGTCTGTCTTTGTGTCTGTTTGTCCGTGTCTGTCTGTGTCTCTCTATCTGTCTCTGTCTGTTTTTGTCGGTCTATCTGTGTCTGTCTATCTGTCTGTCTGCCTGCCTGTGTCTGTCTGTCTGTGTCCATTTGTTTGTGTCTGTATTTGTCTGTTAGTCAGTGTGTCTGTGTTTATCTATCTGTCTGTCTGTGGTCTTCTGTGCATGTTTGTCTGTATCTGTCTATGTCTGTGTCTGTCTGTATCTGTCTGTCTGTGTCTGTCTATCTGTGTCTGTCTGTCTTTCTCTGTCTGTATCTGTCTGTCTGTCTGTGCCTGTCGGTCTGTGTCTATCGGTCTGCGTCTATCTGTCTTTGTCTGTCTCTATCTGTCTGTATCTATGTCTCTCTGTGTCTGTTTGTTTGTATTTGTCTGTGCCTGTCTGTTTGTGTGTCTGTGTTGATCACAGTCTGTCTGTCAGTGTCTGTGTCTGCCTGTCTGTGTATGAGTGTGTCTGTCTCTCTCTGTCTGTCTGTCTGTCTGTCACAAATCCCTAACAACGAAAAATAAACTTACATAGCTTCAATATATCACAGAGTCAGGTGTTGGCAGAGTTTCCCATCTCATGAGCGAGACAAGAATGGCTGCCGAAAGATAACGGGGGCGAATTGGAACCTTGTGCCTCACCAAACCTCTCAAAAACTGCCACTCTTGTGTTTTCATGTTTTCCACAAGGCAGGTTATATATATATATATATATATATATATATATATATATATATATAAAAACACATACACACACACACACACACACACACACACACACACACACACACACACACACACACACACACACACACACACACACACACACACACACACACACACGCACACACACACACACACACACCTCTCATGGCGCTGTGGTTAGAGCTCTGGCCTGCCACTACGGAGGTCCGGGTTCGACTCTCGCCCGGGGCTGAAATAATATCAGTATCGCAGCGCTGAGGGGTGTTACTCCAACTCTCGTGGGCGGGGAGTTGGGTGTGTGTGTGTGTGTGCAAGGTCATAGCATTACCCATAGATCGGACCTACGAGCTCTGAGCTCTCTTCCAGGAGGGAAATAGCTGTCGATCACGAGTCCAACACGTGATCCAAAGACCAAGTGAATACACACACACACACACACACTCGGTGGCGCGGTTGGTAGAGTCCCAGACTGTTAGTATGGCGGTACCGGCGGTACCTGGTTCGAATCATGCCCAGGGCTGAAATCATTTCAATATCGCTGCGCTTCGAGTCGTTACTCCAACTCTCGTGGGCGGGGAGTTGGGTGTGTGTGTGTGCGTGTAAGGTTATAGCATTACCCATATATCCGACATACGAGCTCTGAGCTCTTTTCCGGGAGGAAAATAGCTGTCGATCACGAGTCCAACACGTGATCCAAAGACCAAGGCGAATCACACACACACACACACACACATATATATACATATATATATATATACTGTATATATATACATGTATACACACACACACATACACACACACACACACTATATATATATATATATAATATATATATATATATATATATATAATATATATATACAATCAGGGAAAGTATTATGGGCAATATATATTCATAATAATACTCTTACAGCTTAGATAACAAGCTTTAGAGAAAACTAAGTGCGAAAGAGACTTAGGAGTTCTAATGAGTCCGGACCTTAAAACCAGGAAACATTGCATTAGCGCCAGGAATAAAGCTAACAGAGCATTAGGTTTCATTGCTAAGACGGTAACAAATAGAAGTGCAGAGGTAAATAATTAAACTGTATCTTGTGATAGATCCATCCTTGACTATGCGGACAGTTTTGGTCTCCGTCCTACAGAATGGACATCAATTCACTAGAATCAGTACAGAGAAGAATGACCAAAATGATACAAGGACTCAGAAATTTGCCTTACGAACAGAGGCTTAGGTACCTTAACTTACACCCTGCACTCTAATAGAGGTGTTCAAGTGGATCAAAGGCTTTAACAAGGGTGATGCAAACAAGGTCATCATATTAAAACAACAGGGCAGGACTCGCAGTAATGGCTATAAACTGGACAAATCTAGATTTAAAAGGGAAATAGGCAAGAATTGGTTTACTAATAGGGTGGTCGATGAATGGAATAAACTTAGTAACCATGTAGTAAGCGCTGAAACTATCAGTTGTTTTAAGAAACGATTAGACAACTTTATGGATGGGGATGACAGGTGGTGATGGATACGGAGCTGCCTAGTGTAGGCCTTATGGTCTCTTGTAGTCTTCTTCATTCTTTTGTTCTAATGTTCTTATGTTATCTGTTTTGACTATGAACTGATAATTGAACGAAATATGAAATGATTAGAAATGTTATCAATAAACTATTATTGTCACGATCAGGCAAACAACGCAAAGGTAATTTTGGTTTAATTTCAGAAAACCGCATTCAATTTGCAATGAAAAATAATCTAAACCTTTTGAAATCTAATAGTTTATATGCCTTATATGTGTCACTTTTCCTGAAAAAAAAGTTGTCGTAAATGATGTAACATTTTTCCTCCCGTCAACTTACAACTAATTATCTCTCAGTCCACCATTGTATGTAACACTTACATAGTACCACTATCTCGCCATCCCCATTTCGGGGGATCCTGAATGATTATAATATCATTTCTCCATTTAAAGAATATATGTATTATATGACATGTCCTCTAATACAATATTGTAATAAATGTACTATTGTTTGCCGCCCACGGGCGTAATAAATTTATTAAAACAAAAAAAATCAGTCGACCATGTCAAACTGTATAAGCAATTTTCTGTAAGTTCACACACATATTCTCAACCACCTATCTCTTATGCTCAAGAAAAGAACAAAATTACATACAAAAAGGTTGTCTTACCTTCACACTGCTGCCTAAACATAAAAAAAAAAACGACGATGAAAATATGAAGTTTCCATTATCTATTTGATTTCTGCCTTGGATGATAGACGTTAACACTACAACACACAAAAATTTCTTATAATCATAATCAGTATATATTTTCTACGTCTTTCTAAAATTCGCAGACACAACAAATGAGAACCACACAACTTCAGTAATCAAATCATAGAATCAGACTGTCACTGAAGAAACAAATGTAGTGACAACACCACTTCAGTAATCATTATATAAAACGTCATTTGAAAAATAATCCTCAAGTATAATTTCAGTTCTAAACGAATAATATAAAATAGCTACTAAACTAGTGTATTAACACAAATGTCACACGATTTCTATACATCAAATTGTAGACCTTTTGAATTCTTCTCCCGATGTTCAACACGACAAGCACCAATGAAAACAAATATAGACGTACTTGACCATTTCCTGCGTTGTGATTGGCTGCTGATGACGTTTCCTGTTTGGTACGCCAGAGGGATTGTTACGAAAGTAAATAGAATATTCCTTCGACAGGAGGTGATCAATTGGAAGGAACTAACCAGAGCCTACGGGGGTGATTGAAATAGACAATATTCTACTCGAAGGGATTTCTTTGGCCCTTGGTCACCGGAGTCGGACAAAACCGAACTCTCAAGTTACTCATGTCACTTTAATCCGGTAGTGTTTCCTGAGGAGATATAAATCGTCTGGCATCAAGCAGAATGAAATATGTGAAGGGGTTTATTTGAGTTTTAATCAACACATTTGTTCGTGCCGTTCATATTAATGACCATATTCCTGTGAATCTTAATATTAACCTTAATGTTAATTTAAATTTCAATCTTAATCTTAATCTTAATCTTAATCTTAATCTTAATCTTAATCTTAATCTTAACCTTAACCTTAACCTTAACCTTAACCTTAACCTTAATCTTAACCTTGATCTTAATCTTAATCTTAATCTTAATCTTAATCTTAACTTTAATTTTAATCTTAATCAAACCTTAATCTTAATCTTAATTTTAATCTTAATGTTAATCCTAAATCTTAGTCTTAATCTTAATCTTAATCTTAGTCTTAATCTTAATCTTAATCTTAATCTTAATCTTAATCTTAATCTTAAAACTAATGCTTATGCTTATGTTGTTAATGTTAATGTTAATGTTAATGTTAGTGTTAGTGTTAATGTTAATGTTAATGTTAATGTTAATGTTAATGTTTATGTTTATGTTAATGTTAATGTTAATGTTAATGTTAATGTTAATGTTAATGTTAATGTTAATGTTAATGTTAATGTTAATGTTAATGTTAATGTTAATGTTAATGTCGGTATTGGAGACTAAGGAACAAAGTTGAAAACAAAGTAAAATATATTCATACATGAACGTATAGTTTTGCAGCAGTATATTCCACTAATTTTATCCTCAGTTCAAAGTCTGATAATGAATAGCATTTTCAGAACTACCACCATTAACCAAATTAGAATAAAAAATACATGAAATTATGGTCACTCGTATAATTGCTTTCTCCTTTCCTGACCCAATATCTGAAGCGATTGCTTAACCCAGCCTTAAATCCCAACATACATTTGCTACTTACATTTACGCTCTCTAACTTGGAGCATTTCCCCCCACCGTAAGCGGGCCAAATTGACGCTCCTCTCCGTACTTTAACCTCATTCCCAAGTTTTTGCTTTTAAACTTGAGCAATGAATAAGAAAGCCCGACTTGGAGGAGGCCTTTCTCGACCACAAAGGCTTGTTCGCCTTGTGTGGGCAATTCTTGCTATATCATTCCGTTATAGTTACCATGTCGCCGCGTGTGTCTTTCAGTGATACTAACCTGTCGCATCTTTCATAGTCGTGTTAAGCACTACCCTCCCCGAACGTGCGCTGTGGTTTGCGGGAGCATTTCGCTGTCTTCGGCAAACTTCGTGTGTCGTAATTTGCTTCCGGTACAGCTGCACATACGCTAACAACATGCGCAGAGAAGCAGAACGATGACAAGGGACGTTCGAACTATATGCAGAAGGAGAACAAGGAGAGAAGGAAGTTTAGAAGTCTTCCCAGAGCTACAGTGAAAAAAGAAAAAAGAAAAAACGCACAGTCAAGTAAGTAGTACCAGCCCGTGCCGCAGCCGCAAGCTATGAGTGGCAGTGCCCGCTGCCGCATTTTGGTCGAACGGGGCGGCAGGGAGCCGAGCCTTCATGCAATCTTCATTTCGAGGGAGATTTGTACTCGAATGGCTTCTCTGAGCTCCAATTCGCACTCGGCTCCTGGTTTGATTGTGTAGTCCCTAATGACTGGGAAGATGTACAGAATTTCCATGTCCGTTCTTATGTGCACAAATGAGGACCAAATCCGAAGGTACTCTTTATTCTTTGAAAAAGGATAACAAAAAGCTGTTAAAAATAGTACGTTTATGCACTTCAGGCTTAACCACGAAAAAAAAGCAAAAACACATACTCTACCTCCCCCTCTTTTTCTCTCTCTCTCACTCACTCTCTTTCTCTCACTCTCTCTCTCTCTCTCTCTCTCTCTCTCTCTCTCTCTCTCACACACACACACACACACACACACACACACACACACACACACACACACACACACACACACACACACACACACACACACACACACACACACACACACACACACACACACACACACACACACACACACACATACCATACACACACACACATGCACACACACATACACAAACACGCACACACACATACGCGTACACACGCACACACACACACACACACACACACACACACACACACACACACACACACACACACACACACACACACACACACACACACACAGACACACAAGTATGGTAGCCAAAATTTGTGAAAAAGTTATAAAAAGTAGATTGATAAAACATCTGGAGGAGAAGAATATACTAAATACGAGACAATTCGGTTTTAGACAGGGAGATCATGTGACACAAATTTGATCTGTTTTTACTCAAGACTGCTAGATATAATACAGGAAAGAAACAGATTGGCTAATTGTGCTTTCCTAGACCTACAAAAAGCTTTTGGCAAAGTACCAAAAAAAAAAAAAAAAACTATTAAGAAAACTGGAGACCATAGGAGGAATACAAGGTAAACTACTGAAATGGATGTAAAACTTCTTGAATGGAAGAAAAATAAGAGTAATGCTCAGAGATGATAATTCTACTTAGGAAGAGGTGATTAGTGGAGTTCCACAAGGATCAGTATTGGTTTCAATTGGTTTATGTGAATGACATGGGCGAAGGTGTGGGATGTTATATGAGCTTCTTTGCAAATGACGCAAAACTGTTGAAAAAAGTGAGTATTGAAACGGATTGTGATTCGCTGCAGAGAGACCTGAACAGGGCTTGGGAATGGAGTCAGAAGTAGGAAGTGGACTTCATCATTAAGAAATGTATCATAATGGAATTAGGAAAAAGTAAAAAAAAAAAAAAAAAAAAAAAAAAAAAAAAAAAAAAAAAAAAAAAAAAAAAAAAAAAAAAAAAAAAAAAAAAAATATCAGGACTAAATTGGTGCAAAGAAGACCTGCGAGTAATCATCACAAAAGGCGTCCCCTGATAATCAGATAAACAAATTTATCGAAGAAACCTACAACTTGCTAAGATCAATAAAGGTGGCTTTTATATGGATAAAGAAATGGTAAATAAAATACAAATCTCACTGACAAGGCCAAAATTGGAGTAAGCAGCGACACTATGGTCACCCAGTACCAAAAAGAATATAAGGAAGATTGAGAAAATCCAGAGAGCAACTACGAAGATGGTCCCAACACTATCAAAACTATCATACGAAGAGAGATTGTCAAAACTAGAGTTGCCGACTCTGGAACAAGGGAGAGAAAGAGGTGACTTGTTGACTTTCTGCAGAATCATGAGAGGTATGGAAGTCCTTGATAGAGAAGACTTACTAAATTGGGACAAGAGAAATACATGGGGATATGGATGGAAGATTAAAAGGCCAATTGTAGAAGAGACATGAACAAGAATAACTTTCTCCACAGAGTGGTGGATGCATGAAACAAATTAGACGAAACAATAGTGTATACAAAAGCCATACACGAATTTAAGAGCAAATTAGACATGACGAGATACAGAGACGGGACACCACGAGCGTAGCTTCCCTTCCCATACGATACAACTAGATAAATATAACTAGGTAAATACACTCACTTATTCACTCAGATAAAAGGAGAAGGCATCTGGATGGAATCAATGTATTACCAAATAGACAATTCAGATACAAAACTGAGATCATACTTTTACAATCACCCAAGTATCTCTGACGGATGTACAACGGAAATTGATGTCTTTGTACTGAATCTTGAGAAAGCTTTTGACTGAGGACTATGCACAAAGGGAATTTTGGGAAGAAATCTCGGAATGGATAAGAAACTTTTCGAAAGAAAGGAATAAGACCCGTCACTCGAAAACACTCGGTTACTGAGTAATCGGGGCTGGCGCCAGTCACGTTCCTGGTCAAAAAAAGGATGTTTGCATACAGTGTAAAAACGAATGTAGGAATAGTAGAAGCTGAATAATGCGAAGAAATACAGTAAGGTTCTATTTAATTTGTGATTGAAATCAACAATGTAAGTGAAACTTGATATGTAGTTTTCGTTCTCTGAGGTACGCGATACAGATATCGTACAAATTGAAAGAGAAAAACTAAGATAGGCAGCTATGAAAAATGGAAATAACACTTACCAAAAACCTTAATGCCATTTACCTCATAGATAGCATAAAAGAGCTTATGTATGTCCGACATGGCAAAATTATTACAAAAAAAAACAAAACAAAACAAAAAAACAATCGGCACAGACTGAAAGATGAGGCGAGGGTGTGGTAGCCACACCGTGAAAAAACAAAACAAAACAAAACAAAACAAAACAAAACAAAACAAAACAAAACAAAACAAAACAAAACAAAACAAAACGAAACGAAACGAAACGAAACAAAACCAAATTATGAAGAATTAAACCACATATACAGCACTAACCAAACCAACATAGGCCATTCCTTAAAGACACTATTCTAAAGCCTAGCACAACAACATAGAATGATTTAAATAAAAAATAATGATGGATTGATTTCTTGGTCCAATAAAGGGTAAAGCATCATGACAAAATATATTCTGAATCTGCTGGGTTGCCCTACAAAGAGTACATACATACATACATACATACATACATACATACATACATACATACATACATACATACATACATACATACATACATACATACATACATACACCAAAGGCTTTTTCCCCCTTACACGGGGGGTAGCCAAAAAGAAAAAGGCATAGAAACCACTCCCACCCATTCCATTTCCTACATATTCCACTCCCCTCCACCCTCCTTCCTTCCTCTTATCTTGGCACCTCCTGGATGACGGGTCATCCCTGCATCCTGTCCACTGTTTCACTACAAAGAGTGAAAGGAAGAAATTGAGTTGAGAAGATTGGAAAGAAGAAGAGGGATGATGCATTGATTCTATGGAAATATATCAAACTAGAATAATTCCAAGGCCATAATAAACTATAACTAAAGAAGGACAACAAAAGCTAGCAAAGATGCAAAGGGATATAGCTTCTCAATCACAGAGACAAATATAGTTAAGGTGGATTTTTCAGTAAGGACCGATGTTACCATCTTTGCCAGGGGGTCGATTTCTGGTCCTCCCAAAGGGAATTTATA
>NC_134795.1:25030859-25033359 GCF_046742065.1 Oratosquilla oratoria | reverse complement strand
CATCACCATCACCATCACCATCACCATCACCATCACCATCACCATCACCATCACCATCACCATCACCATCATCATCGCCATCGCCATCGTCATCCTCATCACCATCAACAATACTATTATCATAATCACCACTACTCCCAGTTAGCATTACTTTACCACCATTATCACGGCTACTGTTACAGATATCAGGACAGAATGGCGATAATTGGAAAGTAATAGGTTAACTAGCTTTTAAATATAGTCATACTTTGCATAGGTCATGAACGATGATGTCAGCCTCTATTGGAAGTTCCTCCCCGTCAGTTTAATAAAGTTGTCTGTTTCTCGCCATGACAAAATCATTAAAGGGTGTCACTCTGCGTGCCGAGGTCATTAGCGAAGGCAACGGAACGATTCTGTTCCAATTATGAAAATAAAATCATAATTTCCATTCAGCACCGATTTGCGTCCCGTTTGATTGGCGTGAAAAGAAGAGGAACCAATTACCTGTTTGCAGCATAGAATAGAATAAAATCGGTCGTTTGGTGCTCAAGCACTGCGACGGTAAGCAATGGTAAGGCTTATGTACATTGTGTGACTTTAGCAATACTGGGGTATAGTCCATTTCTTATAAGTGCGAGTAGGTGGGAATGTGTGTGTGTGTGTGTGTGTGTGTGTGTGTGTGTGTGTGTGTGTGTGTGTGTGTGTGTGTGTGTGTGTGTGTGTGTGTGTGTGTGTGTGTGTGTGTGTGTGTGTGTGTGTGTGTGTGTGTGTGTGTGTGTGTGTGTGTGTGTGTGTGTGTGTGTGTGCGCGTGTGCGTGCGTGTGGGTGCATGTACTCTAGCCCATATGCAAATATAACACCATCATCAAAGTCCTGACAGTAGTGCATGTTGGGAACAGTAGACATAGCGACGCATTTAGAAATAGATGCAATTTATGAAGGTCATGCATTATAAAGGAGTGACCATTCCATCCTTTACGACGCCAAGAAGCGCTGTAGGTCCTGCATCCTGAGGGAGGGAATCTCCCATTAAATATGCAGAGAGGCAGCAGCTTGTTAACTCTTCCGTGGGAACAAAGCTCACAACGGGAGGATGTTCTTGTAACCCAGGTCAGCTTCTGACACGATGACCTCAACGTGTCTCATTCTTCTGCCGAGGCCCATCCACGGTAACTCTCACTCTCATGTATCACAGTTTTAAGTAGATCTTTCTACCTCACCACTCTCTCTCTCTCTCTCTCTCTCTCTCTCTCTCTCTCTCTCTCTCTCTCTCTCTCCCTCTTTCTCTCCATGTCTATCTGTCTGATTGTCTTTCGCTCTCATTTTCTCTTTCAATATGCGCGCGCGCACACACACACACACACACACACACACACACACACACACACACACACACACACACACACACACACACACACACACACACACACACACACACACACACACACACACACTCACACACTCACACACACACACACACACACACACACACACACACACACACACACACACACACACACACACACACACACACACACACACACACACACACACACACACTCAAATATATATATATATATATATATATATATATATATACATATACACTGTACATACGTAGACAACATTTTAGTAGCCTTTCTATGGTCTTATTAGAGAATTTTCGGTGCCGGCTTCAAGAAATTTTGGCCTATCTTTCACCACAGAAATGAATAATAACGGTCCATTTCCAATCCTGGATGTGCATGATTGGCATTGATGAGTGCAGTGAGAACCATAAGAATGGTGTCATAAGAGTCTATGTAGAAAAGGACATTTCGATGTGTCTCACTGCATCGCGAGCTACAACACCTTAGACAAATGCTCATAAACAATGGATACTCCAACGCTGACTTTGATTCCATTACCAACAAATATTCTAGAAACATACCTCACAAACAGTATACCACATAACCATAACTACATCAATATAAATACCGAAATACCTTCGCTAATGAGTACAAAAAAGATAAAAACGTAGTTAAAGACATTATCCAAAGAAATCGCCGCCCTACAAGTGAGAACAACAAAATCCGCGTTCTCATTTACCACAGATCCTCTCTGATCATGACTCACAACTGAGCTAAACGATCAGATATTACATCTAGGACAAATATTGTATACCAATATATTTGTCCTTTGAATGATTGTAAGCCTCATAATCATACTTACATAGGTTATACTAGATGCAAGGTTAGACGTTGCCTATATCTTTACATCAAACAATATCACAGACTTTTTCACAACGTCGAACTTAGTAGGGAAAACTTGGTTATTTCTACCAAAATTATTGGAACCAGTGACGACCTTAGGAGACTACAATTGCACCGTCATTGATATCCAATCTAATATGACATCTAGTATTCCATTGTTTTCCTCGCGTCCTGGGAATCCATTCCTTCAATATCGAGTTACTTAAGTCCATGAGCATGAAATATAAAATCAGGAGTATTAGTAACTAAAAGGAAATTTTAGAATG
>NC_134795.1:25023359-25025859 GCF_046742065.1 Oratosquilla oratoria | reverse complement strand
ATTAATGACATCGTTACACGGAGCAGCACCCTCACCGTTGCACCGTGAACGCATAATTAATGACATCACTTCATGACGGCACCTGAAGATTTCCCTGCAAAACTATTGCCTTCCACGGAGTAACACATACAGTATTTGGTTTACTTTGGTCTGGTGAGTAATTTTTTTTTTTTTTTTTTTTTTTTTTGAGAGAGAGAAAGATGAAGTATTATATTGAATTTGTTAAGTTAATGCTGGTTAAGAAAAAATATTAATTTATTTATTGATATCTTGTTTATTTATTTATTTATTCAGTTGTTTATTTTCTCATTTAATTCTTTGTACATCTATTTACCCATTGTTTGTTCATTTATTGATTTGTATATTTATTTACTTTTCACTTATCTATCTATCTACGCCTCTGTATGTATATATATATATATATATATATATATATATGTATATATATATAATATAATATGTATATATATATATGTGTATATATATATACACACATATATATGTATATATGTATATATATATATATATATATATATATATATCTATATACACTTCTTTTACTTATATATATATATATATATATATATATACATATACATATATATATGTATATATATACATGTATATATATATACATATATACATACATATAATATATATATATATATAATATATGTATATATATATATATATATATATATATATATATATATATATATATATATATGTATGTATGTATGTATACATATATATATATGGTATACTAACGGATTTTTCCTCCGTATAAGGGAGGTAACCAAAAAACAAAGGCATAAATTCCACATCCACCCATTCCATCCACACATACGCCCATACCATTCACCCTCCTCCCTCCCTCTTATCTTGCCTTTCCCTGGATGACGGGTCATCCCTGCATCTCGCCCACTGCCCTGGGTCAGAAGCAATGTAGGTTTATTTATTAATCTATTTAATTTTTTATTCATCTAAGGGTTTACTTACATATTTATTTCTATATCCATTTATTTACTCATATGTTTATTCATGAATTACTTATTTATCTATTTATTTATTTATTTATTTGTTTATTCATTTATTTATCTATACATTTATTTGTTTGTTTATCTATTTATCTATGAACTGATTAATGAATTACCTAATTAATTAATTGATTAATTTATTCGTTTATCTATTTATTTTTTGTTTTGTTTATTAATTTGTTTTTTACTTATTTATATATTATTTATTTATTTATTTATCTGTCTGTGACTTTATCTATTTATATTTCCTTTATACGTATATTCGTATTTTCATTTATTCATTTAGTCATGTAATCATTTATCCCTTTGCTATTTTTTCTATTGATATGTGAATGTTTGTTGTGTTCTGTGTTGGAAGATTCTATTCAGAAATAGGATCGTCTTTGGACACATAGGATTGAAGCTTGTTCTTCCAAACCTCTTCAAGTCGATGAGCTATTCACTTTTGTTGTCCCATATCGGACAATTACATTCATCTAAAACAGTGGTTCCCAAATTTGTTCAGTTTGTTACCCAATTTAACATGCCACATGACACACTTACCCCTTTCACAAAATGGAGTCAGTATTGATATATAAGGGTAAAATGAAACACTAGAGATATTTTCGTTAATTTATTGTATTTGAACATTGTGCATCTCTAATGACTACTGCCAAAGATGTAGAGAACATCAGTGGGATGGATGGAGTTGCATGATTGAAGCTAGTTGAGGAATTCTTGGCTTCTCGATTTTCAGAATTTTTCTTATTACTTTTTGTCACCCCTCCGTTACCCCCGAAAATTGGTTAAATTACCCCCAAGGGGGCAAATTACCCCTATGGGGGGTAATCTGCCCCCCCGTTTGGGAACGATTCATTTAAAAGATTTCGGAGTTTATGGCGATAGACATTAACAATATTCTTATGACATCAAAGTTCAAATACTGCCAACATCGGCCTGACAACATAAGGATATCACCACTATAGTAAGACGCACAGTAGAGGCGCGAGATTGCCAACAAAGATAAAAGTGATGGTCAATCACAACCTACAACGACAACAGTGTAGGGAATCAAATGCCACCAATGTAGTAACCCCGAATACACTGGCGTAGCTCGAATACCAGTAATGCAGTAACCCGGTTACTGTCAGTGTATCAACCCGAATACCATCAATCGTAATGAAGGAGGATCATCATGTTCATTAGACTGTACATGGCAAGGTCTTGGGGAAGCACAACTCTCTCCCAGTGGTGCCTGATTGATTACAGTGAAGAAATGTGCCAACAAAAATCGTTCCAGTACCGGGTTGGATGCAAGAGTGAGTGAGTGAGTGAGTGAGTGAGTGAGTGAGTGAGTGAGTGAGTGAGTGAGTGAGTGAGTGAGTGAGTGAGTGAGTGAGTGAGTGAATGAGTTAGTGAGCTAGTGAGTAAGTCAGTCAGTCAGTCAGTCAGTCAGTCAGTCAGTCAGTCAGTCAGTCAGTCAG
>NC_134795.1:25000859-25005859 GCF_046742065.1 Oratosquilla oratoria | reverse complement strand
CACACACACACACACACACACACACACACACACACACACACACACACACACACACACACACACACACACACACACACACACACACACATATATATATATAAATATATATATATATATATATACATGTATATATATATATATTTACATATATATATATATATACATATATGTATATATACATATATATGTATATATGTATATATATGTATATATATTTATATGTATATATATATATATTTATATATACATCTCTGTGTGTATGAGTATTTGTGTTTACATATAGATACACATGAGATAGATGTGACGATCTCTCTTTAGTTAAATGGAAATACCTTTCATTGACTCGAGCACAATTATTGCATTATATCATCAAGTTAACCCCTCCATCAACTGAATAAAATCACATGGTGAAGGAGCTTTAAACAGTATATTTATGCTTCTTGATTCCTGGTGCAAACTCCGTCTTGCGGGAACCATGAAAAAAAAAAAGCCTCACCACTGAATAGGGCGATAATAGCCTGAAGGAAGACAATGGCCGAGCCAGTGTTTGAAATTAACTTTGAAAATTTGAATAGTTGAAGTCCGTTAAATAACGACTTCCTATGAACCGTTGAGTTGATTCTTCGGATCATTAGGGTTTTGAGGAAGAGAATATTCTAATGAAATGTTATTGACTTTTGCGAGAAACCCGTGCCCCAATAACGAGATTCACCAAGATAAGGAATAAACGTATGATTTACAAGGCATAATTGGTGAGACTCTCAGTGTGTCGGCAAAGTTGCGGTAAAAATATAAATAAAAGAATGAAACAAAGGAATGGAAGAAGAAAGATTAAAAACTGTGGAGACGAGGTGTAAGAAAAAATATACAGAAAATTGGCAAGAAAGCTCGTCATTGAGATGGGGCGTTGAGACTCCGACAGATGCCGCTGTTGGGAAGAGGCAGGGGAGGTGGTGGTGGGGGGGGGGAGTGGAGGAGAAGAGGAGGAGGAGGATAAGAAGAAGGAGGTGATGGAAGGGGAGAGTTGTATGGTCTGAAGAGGAAGGCAATTAAAGGGAGGAGAGGAGGAGAAGAGGGAGGAAAACGAGGAGATGGAGGAGGGAGACAAGGATGATGGGAAGAGGACGGGAAAGAAGGAAAAGAGAAAATGGATGAAGGAAGAGGAAAGAAAGAGAGAGAAAAAAGAAAGGGATGGAGAGGTAGTGACCGGCGAAGAGAAGGAAAAGAAGGAAAAGAATGAAGTGAAAGAACATAAAAAAAGGGTAAAATGCGGAGAGAATAAGTAGGACGATGGGAAAGGAAGTAAAAGGAGAGAAAATTTATAGAGACTAAAGAGAAAGAGGACGAAGAAGAGAAGGAATGACGGAAGAGAAGGAGAAGTGAAAGGAGTAAAGGAAGATGGAGGAGAACAGACGGATAAATGAAGAATGGAAGAACAAACAGTGACGAAGTCGGAGGTGGAGAAGGAGGAAGAGGAAGCAGCTGATAATGGAGGTAGAGGAGTAATGAAAAAAAAAAAACTAAAAAGAAGAAGAAAAAGACGAAAAAAGAAGAAGAAAAGTTCAGAAATGAGGAAGTTATGTGAACGAGTAAGGAACTGATTGAGAAAGGGAACAAACAAAGAACATAGAGAGTGAGTGAATGATAGAGGGATGGAAGGAGGGAAGGAGGAAGGGGGTGGGGTGAGAGAACAAGATGTAACCAGCTTCTTTACTTACTCTCTACGATGTGTCTTGCAGAGATCTGAGATCAAAGACGTAAACATTCCTACGAGTTAGGGTCTGTTTTAAGGCGTAAGACTTTCATCCTACAGATAAATTTTCACTCTTCGATCAGAGAAGTTGCTTATAGATTGCTCCCGTTGTCAAAACACATGATAAAACATTCAGAGAAGAAAGAAAAAGATGTGGATTAGTTTTCTTGTGGTACAGATAATTGAAAAAATATTCAGAAATGCGTTGCTCGTTTAGTATGTGTTTACGTATGTATGTATGTACATGTGTATGTATGTATATATGTATATATATATGTATATATATGCATGTATGTATGTTTGTAATATATATATATATATATATATTGATATATATTGATATATTGATATACATATATATATACATACACACACACACACACACCACACACACAACACACACACACACACACACACACACACACACACACACACACACACACACACACACACACACACACACACACACACACACACACACACACACATACACACACACATATAATATATATCTATATATATTATAAATATATATGTATATATATTATATATTATACTGTATATATATACATATATATATATATATATATGTATATAAATATATATATTATATATATATGTACATACATATATATGTAAGTACCTGATATTTATATCCGTTTTCATTGTGCTACCATCTTTTAGATGGAAAGGAAATTTGCTCCCTATAAGACAACATAACACATACAGACCAGAATGATTGTTTTCTATTTTTTACCTTGCAACAACATATGATTTATAACACCAGACAGAAATACTTAGATATCATGACAAGTGATGTTTAGAAATGTGCAAGAAAATATCAGAATATGTGACCGAAAAGTGCATGATCATATTGAAGAAGAAAACTTTCTTAGAGTGATTTTGTGGGGAGAGATGTCTGAAGACTTGAGGTGGATCCATAAGACATGGGGGCTATCAAGAGGTGGTGGATGGCAGAAGCAGTATAGAAAAACTAACCAAGGCTCTCAACGGGCCTATAGAACTCGGTGATTGATGGATGGATGGAGTGACTGAGTGATTGATAGCTGAGATGGATGGCGAAGGGGAAGTTAAGATGTGGGTGAAAGAATGGGAAAAATGGAAAAATAAATACAAGAAATGTATCGAAATAAAAATGTAAAGATGTATATCCTATAATCAAAACCTAATGATATAGGAATATGTAAAATATGAAAACATTAAAAAATAAAGATGTGTAACAAATGTTCAGATAAATGTACAGAATACAAAATATATGAAATAAGAATGAAATATGCACAAAAAACATATTACGTAGAATACTGAGATGAAATTGAAGCAAGATGTGAAGGACCAACGTTTTCATTTTTCTCATTTAGCTGTGAAGTGTCCGACTTTGATGATGTCTCGTATACATGAAGGTTCCTTTTCAGTATCCCTCTATTTAGACTTTTATGTGTAAATGTATGCATGTCTATATGTCTATATGTATATATGTATATGTATGTATGTATGTATGTATGTATGTATGCATGTATGCATGTATGTATGCATGTATGCATGTATGTATGTATGTATGTATGTATGTATGTATGTATGTATGTATGTATGTATGTATGTATGTATGTATGTATGTATGTATGTGTGTGTGTATGTATGCATGTATGTATTTATGTAAGTATGAATGTATGTATGCATGTATGTATGTATGTACATATATATATATATATATACATATATTCATATATATATATATTTGTATATACATATATATATATATATATATATATATATACACGAATTAATACATACTGAATTGAATATGACAGCACTCTAACAATTGTTCAACATCTAGATATTTTTTATTTTTCTTATAAGGATTTTTCCTGCCGGAGGGTGAGCTAATACAAGATTTATATTGTTCTCCATTTAATATTCGAGCTATTGTATTCAAAAAGACATTATCAGGATAACAAAATTTTTGTAATAATAAACATAAGTGTTGATACAAGTCTGTTGAATAACAAAAATGAAAGCAAATATGCAAGTGGAAAATATTCACAAAACAAAACGTGCAACACAAGTGTTATCACTTACGTCTAAGGGAAAAGTACATATGGTAGGGGAAGTGAAGCGTTTCAATGTACCACTAGTCGTCCATGTTCCTAGCTTGGAGCAGAGTTGACGGCCAAGGCATCCTGGCAGTTACAGTGGGGAGTGGGTATGGCGGGGTAGAGGAGGAGGGGGAGAAAGGGGACCTAGATGTAACGGTGTCTCAAAGAAGCCTATTTTTACAACAAAATACTGGATGTCATATTAGATTTTATGTTGATCATAAGGGCAGTATCCCTAATGTGGAATTCCTCCAGAAGTTTTAACCTTCTGGGGTCCTTATTGCGTGCAATGGTTTTGTTATACTGAATCAGGGTGCCTCTGTCAATGGTCTGGTTGTGATACTATGCGCAATGTTCCTTGATGGCCCTGTTCTGCTTGTGCAAAGTTCGTCTTCGGCCGAGAGTACGAGTATATCTGGTGTGTCCAAGGTATGCGATATTGCGAGTTTTACAATCCTCGGCAGAACATTTAAATAAGTATAAAACTTTCGTTTTGGATGTAGTGTCAGTTCGACTAATACAATCGTTTCCATACCTATTGTCCTGGATCTGGGATGACGATTTTTCTTAATTATATCCCGGATCAATTTTTCACCCTTTTATTATGCACCCATGAAGGAGATAAGATAGAATATATTAATGAAATTTGGCATGGCTGGACCCATATTCGCTCATCAACTTATTGGTTATGCCGTCAAAGTACACCTATGAATATATATATATATATATATTATATATATATTTGTATATATATATGTACAAACATATATACACAAATATGTATACACACATATAAATATATATACACACACACACACACACAACACACACACACACATACATGCACACACACACACACAACACACACACACACACACACACACACAACACACACACACACACACACACACACACCACACACACACACACACCACACACATAATATATATATATTTTATGTATATAAATATATATATATACATATGTATATATATATATGTATGTATATATATGTATTTATATATATCATATATATACATATAATATATATATATTATATATATATATATATATCTATATATATATATATATATATATTGCTAATAAGAACACGGGGTTACGTGTGTTCACTT
>NC_134795.1:24993359-24995859 GCF_046742065.1 Oratosquilla oratoria | reverse complement strand
ATAGAGTTGAGAATATTCTGCAAACCGAACCTCATTAGTTCCGTGATTTTGAGGAATAGCTCGGCTCCCATGGACCCGAGTGAGGTTACCTCAAATGTTGTATACTATTTTTCATGTCAGGAGGGCCTCTGGGACGGCTCCAGCACATACATTGGCAGGACCTCCTCTACACTGCGGCGTCGCCTACAATCCCATAGAAACCAGGGATCTATTTTCCAGCATTTCACTGAAACACACAACATGAAGCCTCCTCTACAGAAGCTGCTAGACCAAACGGACATTCTTCACAAGGAGTCTGCCTTCAGGAAGCTGCAGATTGCAGAAGCAGTATCCATTACTTGCCAGCGCCCTACCATCAACATACAGCAAGCTGCCGATTTTATTCTCCCTTCCGCGCGCCCTGTAAAGAATAACCCCCTCCAGGAACAACAAGCCCTTAGACAGCAGCAGCCCCGCGAACAAATGGAACATGTCCAGCTAGTCAATCAGCGCCTAGGACCAGTAACCAGAGCAGCAGCAAATCAGGCCAGAGCTTCTAGACAAAATCCCACCCCCTTGGCTCCCGGACAAAATCCCACCCTCTTGGCTCCCAGACAAAATCCCACCCTCTTGACTCCCAGACAAAATCCCACCCTCGTGAATCCCAGACAAAATCCCACCCTCTTGGCTCCTAGACAAAATCCCACCCCCTTGGCTTCCAGACAAAATCCCACCCCCTTGGCTTCCAGACAAAATCCCACCCCTTGGCTCCCAGACAAAATCCCACCCCCTTGGCTCCCGGACAAAATCCCATACTGCACCTCTCAGCCAATGAGAGGCCAGTATTCCGTCTGAGCTAGGCAGGCTGAGCCTTATAAGCCCGCCCATCCAACCAGCGGTCATTATTCGTTGGAAGACCTTCAATATAGCAGAGCATCATACAAAGCAGTCCTCACCCTGAAGACGCCTCACGACGAGGCGAAAAACTATAGTTTCGGTGGAGTCAATAGTTGTTCAATACTATTACTATGCAAAAATATATCAGTTGGCATACACTGTGTATATTCTTTTGAGAGTCATGAATGACTACTTCCTGTCCCTCTCAGTTGCTAATAGGAAAGTATTCTCCAGATTAAAGAATACAGTCTTGAAGATTGTTAAAGCAACTAGTGCAGTTGATTTCAACCAGAATTGCCTTAGAGAAAACCTGTGCCCCAGAAATATATATATATATATATATATATATATATATATATATATACAAATACACACGCACACACACACACACACACACACACACACACACACACACACACACACACACACACACACACACACTCAAAACCACACACACACACACACACACACACTCACACACACACACACACACACACACACACACACACACACACACACACACACACACACACACACACACACACACACACATATATATATATATATATATATATATATATATGTGTGTGTGTGTGTGTGTGTGTTTGTGTGTGTGTATGTGTGTGTGTGTGTGTGTGTGTGTGTGTGTGTGTGTGTGTGTGTGTGTGTGTGTGCGTGTGTATGAATTATAATTCAAAATATATTTATGAAGAAATACAGATTTTTTTCCTAACAAAATTTAAACCTTTCCTTTAATATTCTTCGTAGTCCACCGTTAGTTCTTTTCTCCTCTTTTGACAACTTCCACGATCAACTTTTCATCACTCCAATGTTTTAACTTTCCGATCTTCTCTCATCACCCTCCATCTCCATTTCTCAAGACATCTCCTCGTCTTTTTTTCCTCTCTTCGCCTCTCGTCTCTTCCTTCACTTCTTCCTCCTCTTCTTCGTCTTTGCTCTTCGTTTTTGACTTTCGAATACGTCTTTTGGAAAATTCCATATCCGTGAGTGCTGTCGGTTCCTCCCAGGGTCCCGTCCCGCTTTATTGGAGCCCAAGTATCGGCTCTTCTTCTTGTCTCTCATACACAATGGAATGCAATGGAATACAATGGAAGGAGACATTCAGCAGCAAAAGATCATTTGGTCTGTGATAAGTCCAAGTCCACTAGAATAATAGGCAAGTAAATGAGTGAATAAAAGCATATAATCAAGTATCTAGATAAACAAGTGAATAAATAATAAATAAAAGTCCACTAGAGTAGTAGGCAAGTAAATGAGTGAATAAAAGCATATAATCAAGTATCTAGATAAACAAGTGAATAAATAATAAATAGAAGTCCACTAGAATAATAGGCAAGTAAATGAGTGAATAAAAGCATATAATCAAGTATCTAGATAAACAAGTGAATAGATAATAAATAGAAGTCCACTAGAATAACAGACAAGTAAATGAGTGAATAAAAGCATATAATCAAGTATCTAGATAAACAAGTGAATAAATAATAAATAAAAGTCCACTAGAATAATAGGCAAGTAAATGAGTGAATAAAAGCATATAATCAAGTATCTAGATAAACAAGCGAATAAATAATAAATAAAAGTCCACTAGAATAATAGGCAAGTA
>NC_134795.1:24955859-24965859 GCF_046742065.1 Oratosquilla oratoria | reverse complement strand
CCGGTGTAATTATGCGGTATGAGGCTCGGCAATTATCACGTGTTTTTAAACATCAATTCTAAACACAATCAACTCTAGTATATTTTGCTCTAATTAACGCTTAACCTTACTATAGTGTTAGGAGATCAAAGAGATTAAGAATAGCTTAGTTAACACATCATATTTAGAAAGGAAAATTAATAGGTTAATTTATGGATTACATACATTTCTTTACACAATAAGAGCGTGCTAGGAAAGACTATCAAATCCCATATTTCGAAACCTCTTGGATAACAAAAATAATTAAGTCAAAAAGATTCATTTTGCATACGGTTTCCAGTTGTTCTGGCCAAACGAAAGCGGACAAGCATAATGTTATGATATATGCATATATGCATTACTTCTCTTTTATTTGTATTTCCTCCTCGAACGGCGCAATACTCTCTGCTTGATAACCGAGGCTTCCTGACCAGTGTCCATGTGAAATATTTCTTTACTTCTATTCATATTTCCTACACCCTTTCCTTTCATTCCGCCTCTTTCCCGTCTGTTGACAATTTTTTTTTTCTTTAGCTTTTTTTTTTTTATTATAGATTCCGCCTCACTTCCATCCATCACTATTTGCTTTGCCTCTTCCATGTTCCTCCCCTGTCTCTCCAAGCCAAGCATCCTATCACTCTTTTTCTAGTTTCTTTTTGGGTGAAGCTCTCAGCTTCTTCCCCCCTGCCCTTGAATCATACAGTGTATACTTTTTTTTTTTTTTACCATTATTGTTAGTTCTATTAAACAAAAAATGAATCGTTTTGATGTAAATGTTTGTTTATTCTTCTAACCTTTTCAGTGTCTTTATTTCTAATTTTTTTTTATCTTTGTTCTTTATGTTTTTCATACGCCTTTGATTTGGCGGATACCGTCTGCCAGATCAAATATGTTAAGATCGTCATGAAGATATATATCAACTTCATTCTAGTTATTCTGATAAAAAAAAAAAAAATAAAGTCATCGTTTGCCAGGGCAGAATTTACGTAAATTTTCACTCGCATACAGAGAGTGATATTCTTGTAGTTTATCTTTATTCTGATTGTTACTGAATGAGCTAATCAAAGCTTCCACTGCAGTATAATAGTAACGCGCGCGGTGGGTAACCACCAGTGAAGTGAGGCACGCGGGTTCGAATCCTGTTCACGGAGCAGAGATTAAGAGCATCATTCATTGTTAACATCAGCGGCATGAGATTGTACACATTGATAGAAACGCAGGTAAAATGCAGTCCAAAACAACAGCCTGAGCAAAAGTCCTTTATTAAGGTACCGTACTCTGGATTCTGAACAAAGAAGATCCTGACTTAAAACCGAAAGTATGTGTACATGTCAGGAGAGGCTATGCAGCTGAGGAGAGGTCCTACTTGTTCCATAATTCAGGGGCTTCTGATATGTAATACATGTAGTACATGTACACCCATGGATCCGTTTGTACTTCTCAAGGGTTACATATAGACCTGAGAGAACAACCACTACTACAGTAAAATACAGTACATACTATTTTAATCTACCTTCAGATAAGAATATTTGATAAATTCAATATGTTCAATTTATTGATGTTATCGGTACTAAGATTCCTATGCAATCTACATATACAGATTTCATATAAGATGTTATGAAATTGACATGATTTTATTTTATATTATTTTATTTATCTTTAATTCTTAGGTACATGGGAACCTATCAAGATATAAAAGGTTAAAAAAAAAAAAAATTAATAGCAATAAAAAATATTAGAACTAATAAATCATAAGTTCTCGATGAAACACCATTTTCATCAAGTCGTATGAGGATAGGAACCCTTTTTACATCTATCGATCCTGGTTGACACAAAGCGATTTTATTTAGTCAAACGAACCCCATCTAACCGTTAAACACAGTACGCATAAACTAACTAAACTCGTCTTTATATACACACATGATAAACGAGCTGATTCATACATTTCCATGATAAAGACTTCACACACGAAAGATATATCTCCGTGTCTCCTATTAACACGGCCGCGCTCTCGTGCACCCTCTCGCTTCTTCAGACACATCCTGAAAGAGAATTTGTAGGTGAGGAGGAGTCTTCGATGATGTGTGGAGGAACGGCCCCCCCCTCCCCTCCACTCCCACTGGGTCCTCCATGGAAGTGCAATTCGTCATCTGGTGGAGGTGAGAAAGGGAAGACGAAAGAGAGAGAGAGAAAGAGAGAGAGAGAGAGAAAGAGAGAGATGGAATAACACTGGAGAGAGGGAGGAAGAGGAGAAAGAGATGTATATAGACAAGGGAAAGGAAACGGAGAGAGAGAGAGAGAGAGAGAGAGAGAGAGAGAGAGAGAGAGAGAGAGAGAGAGAGAGAGAGAGAGAGAGAGAGAGAGAGAGAGAGAGAGAGAGAGAGAGAGAGAGAAGAGAGAGAGAGAGGGAGAGAGAGAGAGAGAGAGAGAGAGAGAGAGAGAGAGAGAGAGAGAGAGAGAGAGAGAGAGAGAGAGAGAGAGTGAGAGAGAGAGAGAGAGAGAGAGAGAGAGAGAGAGAGAGAGAGAGAGAGAGAGAGAGAGAGAGAGAGAAATAGATAAATAAATAGAGAGAGAGAGAGATCTTGACTGCTATTTGCATGTGTATCTCTATATATATAACTGTGAGTGCAAATATTTATGTGTGTGTATGTGTATGAGCATGCGTATATGTACATGTATATAATCGTATGTGTGTATATGTGTCCACGCATATGTATATCCATGTGTGTGTTTATATATTTGCATGTGTATGTGTATGTGTACGTGTGTAAGTGTATATGTATGTGTATGTGTACGTGTATGTTTTATATGTATGTGTATGTGTATATGTATGTGTATGTGTATGTGTTTGTGCATGTGTATGTGTATGTGTATGTGTATGTGTATGTGTATGTGTATGTGTATGTGTATGTGTATGCGTATGTGTATGTGTATGTGTATGCGTATGTGTATGTGTATGTGTATGTGTATATGTATGTTTATGCGTATGTGTATGTGTATATGTATGTGCATGTGTAAGCGTATGTGTATGCATATGCGTTATATGTGTGTGTATATGTATGAGTATAGACGAAGAAAGTAAACGCTGGACTCGTCGAAATAAGCTTATTTCGACGAGTCTAGCGTTTACTTTCTTCGTCTGTACAATAATTCCTGGACTCCAGCTCTTCACAAATAATATATGTGTATATGTACATGTATGTGTATGTGTAAGTGTACGAATATGTATATGTGTGTGTTCATGTATACATACATACATACATACATACATACATACATACATACATACATACATATATACATACGTACATACATACATACATACATACATACATACATACATACATACATACATACATACATACATACATACATACATACATACATACATACATACATACATACATACATACATACATACATACATACATACATACATACATACATACATACATATATACACACACATATATATATATATATATATATATATATACATATATATATTAACGCTGGTGTAGGTGTAGGTGTGCCTGTACGTGTATATGTATGCATATGTAGATGTGCACATGTGTTTATGTGTGTGGACGGAAATATCTAGATTATACAACATCCCAGCCTATACATGGTCAGTTCCTTCGAAAATCCCAGCATAGCAATGGACCCATGCATATGTACAAGTAATATGACCTAAGATCTAGCTGTGATGAAATGGTGTGGGGCACAGATGGGGGAAAAAGGAAATGGAAATAGTAAGTAATAAAGAGAGGAATTGAGAAAGACGAGAAAAAGGGAGCTGAGGAATTCTGAAAAAAAAAAAATAAAAGAACAGCACAACAAAGAGACTGGGCGAGAGAGGACTTGTCTGTAGTAGGAGATAACAGAAATGTCTGTAGGAAAAGGATCGACTAACTGCTAGGGAAGAGAGGGTGGGAAAATTGCAAAAAGAGAGAGAGAAAGAGAGGGAATGTGAGAGAGGAGGGAGTGATAAATGGGAGGAAGGGGGGAAACCGGGTAAAGAGGAGGGGAGAGGAGGGTATTGCAGACCTAGAAAGGGGAAAGGGATGAAAGAGAGGGGGAAAAGGTTGTACAAGGGAGTGAAAAAGGTCTTGGAAAAAAAATAGAGGGACTATCTACGTGGAATGAGAGTAGGAGGGATAGTGACTTTAAGAGAACCGAGACGAGAACGCAGGAGAAAATAGAGGTTCTGTCTGTAGGAAAAGGGGAAGGAGAGGTCTTTAAGAAGAGAGATTGATGAGGTGTTCAAAAATGAGAGAGGTAGCTGTAGAGAGAGGTAGAGAGGAGAAAGGTAGAGAGGAGAGAGGTAGAGAGGAGAGAGGTAGAGAGGAGAGAGGTAGAGAGGAGAGAGGTAGAGAGGAGAGAGGTAGAGAGGTAGAGAGGAGAGATGTAGAGAGGAGAGAGGTAGAGAGGAGAGAGAGAGGAGAGGAGAGAGGTAGCTATAGATGGCGAAAAAGTAACGAGTTATAATAGGAGAGAGGAGAAGTGTTTGCAGGAGGAGAGAAAGGGGGACATCTATGTAGTAACAGAAGGAGAGAGGTGTAGAAGAGGAGAGAAGCTAATGCAAAAGGAATGATGACGGATGAGAAGGAATAGGAAGAGTTTTTTTAGAATTATAGAAGTATAAGAAGAGAGATAAGTCTTTTGAAAGAGATAGAGAGTGCGCGTAGGTGTGCGCGAGAGGGTGCAAAAGATGTATATATATATATATACATATATATATATATATATATATATATGTATATATATATAGTGTATATATATATATATATATTATACTATATATATATATATATATATATATATATATATATATATATATATATATATATATATATATGTATATATATATACACGAGAATTATTAACCTACTGTTGGAGAATGAGATAAGATGGACAGAAAATCTGTATATTTCGACCACTATTTGTAGTTCTCTTCAAAAGAGACCACAGATTGTGGTCGAAATATACAGATTTTCTGTCCATCTTATCTCATTCTTCGACAGTGGGTTAATAAGTCTCATTTTACAAATGAGCCACTACATTATACCTTCCTAATATATATATATATATATATATATATATATATATATATATACATATATATATACTTAAGATTATTTCAGACAAATGAGAGAGAATGTGGGTGGGGAAGGGCAAACGAAGATGTGTTAGGAATAGAGTTTATTGCCCTAACGTTGCGACCAACTTGGTCTTCTTCAGAGGACTACAGCATTACAAACGGATCACAATTCTTATATTCGTAGTGAGAGGGAACCCGCCAAGGTATGAGCGTCATGTTTTCCCTTTGGCTAACGATTTAATTATTAGGACACTTGCTGCTTTCGAGAGGCATTTAAATCCGTCTCTGTCGTTGTTGTTCTTGTTGGCGGCGATATGTGCAGCTTCCACAGTTTTTCTCATTTTCTTCTCAAATCCCTCGTGTAGAATTTCTGCGTTGTTCCAATCAGGTAGATGTCCACATTTGTCCAGGTGACGAAACCAGGGAGTTAGATGTTCTATGAGCCCTGAGATCGTTTTTGTGCTCATTCAAGCGTTTATTGAACCCTCGACCTGACTCACCGAAATAAGATGATGGACAACCGTTGCATGGAATACGGTAAATGACACTGAGATTATTACGCATATTATTATGTTTCTTAAATATTTTTCCTATTTTATTGGAAGATATTTTTGCTATATTTATTCCACCTTTTGACAAATAATCATCAATAGCTATGGTGTTTATAGAATTAGGGACAGAAATAAAATGAGACTTATCCTTTCCCGTGGTTCGGACGTTTGAGCCATCGTAGATCTTCTTGGCTTTCCTCGTTGTCCTGGTGATCAAACCTCCGGGGTATTTCAGCTTCCTAAAGGTATTCTTGATGTAAGTAAGTTCATCCTCTAGGAATTCTTCACTGCAGATACGAAAAGCTCTGAGAAAGAAACCTATTAGAACACCCGTTTTAACACGTCTGCTGTGTGCTGAAAAATAATGGACAAAGTCGTCCCTATTGGTGGGTTTCCTGTACACCGAGAAACTTACCTGTTGAGAACCTCTGTGTATCAACGTGTCTAAAAATGGTAAATTACACTCTTTTTCTAGTTCAACTGTGAATTGAATGTCTTTATTCACAGCGTTGAGTCTTCTCAACTTATTTTCTATATTAGTTCTTTTTGGCATCACCACGATTATGTCATCCACGTACCTTAACCAAGTGGTACCTCTTCCCATGATGTTGATGTATTTGTCCATTTCTATTACTTCCATGAATAAACATGCCATGACAGCAGATAATGGACTCCCCATTGCGAGACCTCTAATCTGTTTAAATTCAATGTTGTTAAACATAAAATAACCAAATTTGACACACATGGTGTCAAATTTGGTTATTTTATGTTTAACAACATTGAATTTAAACAGATTAGAGGTCTCGCAATGGGGAGTCCATTATCTGCTGTCATGGCATGTTTATTCATGGAAGTAATAGAAATGGACAAATACATCAACATCATGGGAAGAGGTACCACTTGGTTAAGGTACGTGGATGACATAATCGTGGTGATGCCAAAAAGAACTAATATAGAAAATAAGTTGAGAAGACTCAACGCTGTGAATAAAGACATTCAATTCACAGTTGAACTAGAAAAAGAGTGTAATTTACCATTTTTAGACACGTTGATACACAGAGGTTCTCAACAGGTAAGTTTCTCGGTGTACAGGAAACCCACCAATAGGGACGACTTTGTCCATTATTTTTCAGCACACAGCAGACGTGTTAAAACGGGTGTTCTAATAGGTTTCTTTCTCAGAGCTTTTCGTATCTGCAGTGAAGAATTCCTAGAGGATGAACTTACTTACATCAAGAATACCTTTAGGAAGCTGAAATACCCCGGAGGTTTGATCACCAGGACAACGAGGAAAGCCAAGAAGATCTACGATGGCTCAAACGTCCGAACCACGGGAAAGGATAAGTCTCATTTTATTTCTGTCCCTAATTCTATAAACACCATAGCTATTGATGATTATTTGTCAAAAGGTGGAATAAATATAGCAAAAATATCTTCCAATAAAATAGGAAAAATATTTAAGAAACATAATAATATGCGTAATAATCTCAGTGTCATTTACCGTATTCCATGCAACGGTTGTCCATCATCTTATTTCGGTGAGTCAGGTCGAGGGTTCAATAAACGCTTGAATGAGCACAAAAACGATCTCAGGGCTCATAGAACATCTAACTCCCTGGTTCGTCACCTGGACAAATGTGGACATCTACCTGATTGGAACAACGCAGAAATTCTACACGAGGGATTTGAGAAGAAAATGAGAAAAACTGTGGAAGCTGCACATATCGCCGCCAACAAGAACAACAACGACAGAGACGGATTTAAATGCCTCTCGAAAGCAGCAAGTGTCCTAATAATTAAATCGTTAGCCAAAGGGAAAACATGACGCTCATACCTTGGCGGGTTCCCTCTCACTACGAATATAAGAATTGTGATCCGTTTGTAATGCTGTAGTCCTCTGAAGAAGACCAAGTTGGTCGCAACGTTAGGGCAATAAACTCTATTCCTAACACATCTTCGTTTGCCCTTCCCCACCCACATTCTCTCTCATATATATATACATAGAGAGAGAGAGAGAGAGAGAAAGAGGGGATTAGTGAGGTATAGCAAAAAAAAAAAAAAAAAAAAAAAAACAAGATCCGGTAATATGGTAGACAGGAGGGGACAAGAGGAGAAAGGGTGTAAGGGAAGAAGTATGTGTGAGAAAAAATACAGATCTGGCTAAAGGAAAGGAGAGGGAGGAGGACTGCTCTGGGTGACCGGAGGAGGTGGGAGATTTTTGTGAGAGAAGAGAGGGGAGAGAAGCTGTAAAGGAGAGAGAGAGGTGAGGGGGCTTCGGGGGTGTGGGAAGGTGATGGGACTGCAGGAGGAAGCTGGGAGAGTGGTTCAGGACCAGAAGGGAGAGGGGGGAAGAGCTGAAGAGCTTTGGGAGGAAATGGGAAGAGAGGGCCGTGGATGTCGGGGTCGGGATGGAGGGAAGAGGAGGAGGAGGAGGAGGAGGAGGAGGAGGAGGAGGAGGAGGAGGAGGAGGAGGAGGAGGAGGAGGAGGAGGAGGAGGAGGAGGAGGAGGAGGAGGAGGAGGAGGAGGAGGAGAGTCAATCATGTTAGGATAGATGAAGGTTAAGTGATATTAGGAGTGAGGGGAGTGGCGGCAGTAGAGAGAAAGAGTAAAGAGTGGAGCAAGAAGAGAGTGGAATGCTCTCTACGATAAATGATAAGGAAAAGAACTTAAGCTGAGAAGAGGTTTTATTAGAACTGAAGAGATTTGGAATCAAAAAGTGAGGTACGAGCAGGGCAGAGAGAGAAAAGAGAAAAAGAAACGTAATAGAGAGAAAAAAAGAGAGATCTAGTGAAATGGGGAGAGGAGAGCAATGTAGGAGACGAGGGGAACTAAGACAAGGATAGACAAGAAGAAGGCTCTTGGAGAAGCAGACAATGGAGTCACTGCAGAAGGTGACTCAGAAATTGGTTTCATCAGGAAAAACGAGGATAATATTTTCTTTGTATTGAGTAGATGTGTAAACATAATAAGAAAACAGGAGGAGGACAGAAATACGAGAGAGGAGAAAGAAACAAAAAGGGAAAATAAAGGAGAAAAAGATGTGGAGGAGAAGGTATTATGACAGGGGGGGAGAGGGAGAGACAAGGCTATAGAAGGAATTTGGAGTGGAACTTAAGAGGAATTAGTTGAATTCTCTCTGCGATATAAGAGGGAATGAGGCTTTAGTAGAACGTGGGATGGGCCTGTGAGAAAAGAGAGAGAGAGAGAGAGAGAGAGAGAGAGAGAGAGAGAGAGAGAGAGAGAGAGAGAGAGAGAGAGAGAGAGAGAGAGAGAGAGAGAGGGGGGGAGGGAGAGGAGAGAGAGGAGAAGGGTAAAGGGGAAGAAGGTGACAGGATAAGGAAGAGACGAAGGTAAGATGCCAGAGAAAAATAGGAAAAGGAATTGGGAATTGGCGTATGGGAGAGGGGGAATAGGGAACAGGAGAGGGGAAATAGGGAACGGGAGAGGGGGAATAGGGAACAGGAGAGGGGAAATAGGGAACGGGAGAGGGGGAATAGGAAACGGGAGAGGGGGAATAGGAAACGGGAGAGGGGGAATAGGGTACGGAAGAAGGGGAATAGGGTACGGGAGAGGGGGAATAGGGTACGGGAGAGGGGGAATAGGGAACAGGAGAGGGGGAATAGGGTACGGGAGAGGGGGAATAGGGTACGGAAGAGGGGGAATAGGGTACGGGAGAGGGGGAATAGGGTACGCGAGAGGGGGAATAGGGTACGGGAGAGGGGGAATAGGGTACGGGAGAGGGGGAATAGGGTACGGGAGAGGGGTAATAGGGTACGGGAGAGGGGGAATAGGGCACGGGGGAATAGGGTACAGGAGAGGGGGAATAGGGTACAGGAGAGGGGGAATAGGGTACGGAAGAGGGGGAATAGGGTACGGAAGAGGGGGGATAGGGAACGGGAGAGGGTGAATAGGGAACGGGAGAGGGGGGATAGGGTACGGAAGAGGGGGAATAGGGTACGACAGAGGGGGAATAGGGTACGGAAGAGGGGGAATAGGGTACGGGAGAGGGGGAATAGGGTACGGAAGAGGGGGAATAGGGTACGGGAGAGGGGGAATAGGGTACAGGAGAGGGGGAATAGGGTACTGTAGAGGGGGAATAGGGACCAGGAGAGGGGGAATAGGGTACGGAACAGGGGGAATAGGGTACAGGAGAGGGTGAATAGGGAACGGGAGAGGGGGAATAGGGTACGGGAGAGGGGGAATAGGGTACGGAAAAGGGGGAATAGGGTACGGGAGAGGGGGAATAGGGTACGGGAGAGGGGGAATAGGATACGGGAGAGGGGAATAGGGTACGGGGGAGGGGGAATAGGGTATGGCAGAGGGGGAATA
>NC_134795.1:24940859-24943359 GCF_046742065.1 Oratosquilla oratoria | reverse complement strand
GTGGCAACAGAACTATATGGAGCAGAAACATGGAGCATAAGAGAGGAAGAGAGGAAGAGTTTAAATGTGTTTGAGATGAAATGCCTGAGAAGTATGGTAGGGGTTACTAGGATGGATAGAGTGAGAAATGAGGAGGTGAGAAGGAAAGCAGAAGGTGGAAAGGGAGTTGGGAGACAGGATTGATGAAAAAGTATTGGAATGTTTTGGACACATGAAAAGAATGAGTGAAGAAAGATTAGTAAAAGAGATGTGAAAGGCATAGGTGGAGAGATTGAACATGAGGGGACGACCAAGGATGAGATGGATGGATAGGGTAAAAGGGGTATTGAGAAAGAGGGGAATATCTGTTGAGGAAGGAAGGGAAAAGGCAGAAGATAGGGGTGAATGGAGAATGGTCGTGTATGGATGATACTATGATGTATAGAAAGGATTGGGTGTGGGATGGGGAGAGTATGTGTGAATGATATTTTGACACATTCTGATGGCATTTTCCCCCGTCCTCTCCTTTTCTGCGTGAGGGGACGGAGAGGTAGGGCTGCCGATTAAATAAAACAGCCTTGCTGTGGATGTGCTATGTCTTGCTGCATTGCTTCTTATGCTAAGGTCAAAGTAGCAAATTTCAACAATCTTTTCAAAAGAATCCATATTACTCTTCATCTGACTAAGGACGTAATGGTCAGTCTGTTTAACAAATCAACCAGAGCTTGTCCTTCTGAACTTGGAGACATTGTCACATTGTTTACACTCTCAACCACACTCCTATCTTGAAATTCTCACAAAGTAGCATTCCGGGAGGAAAATTATGAGTATTCCAACTCAAAGTCAAATGTAAAAGATTCCATTTTTGAAAAAACAAAAAAAAAATGTACAGGTGTAAAGGCCCCGTAGGAAGTCAGAACATCCCAATGGGAAGGACGGAAGTCAGAAAGGAACTGGCTGAGTCTTGAAGGAAAGTAATTGTGCAGAAAAACGGCAAAGCGTTTAAAAGAATCTTGTCTCCTAAGAAGGAAATGCAAGCAGCTACTGCATTCCGAGGAGGATTGAACATGGAAACAACAGTTGAAAAAAATAGAGTTTAAAGGGACAATATCGTCGAAGACAAAGCTAGGCTGAAAACCGTCATTGTATGTGTGTTTTTTGAATGTATACTTTGTGTGTGTGTGTGTGTGTGTGTGTGTGTGTGTGTGTGTGTGTGTGTGTGTGTGTGTGTGTGTGTGTGTGTGTGTGTGTGTGTGTGTGTGTGTGTGTGTGTGTGTGTGTGTGTGTGTGTGTGTCTGTGTTTGTGTGCATGTCTGTGCTCGTATGTGTGTGTGTGTGTGTGTGTGTGTTCGTGCGTGCGTGCGTGTGTGTGTGTATGTGTGTGTGTGCGTGTGTGTGTGTGTGTGTGTGTGTGTGTGTGTGTGTGTGTGTGAGTGTGTGTGTGTGTGTGTGTGTGCGTGCGTGTGTGAATTTATGTGTGTGCATGTCTGTGTGTGTAGGTGTGCGCACGTTACTTTCTGCTTGATTTTATGACATTTCATTTGTTTATCCTTGCATTTCTATACATAGAAATATATACGACCATATCTATTTTAATTTCTCTTCCAGCATGTTTTTTAATTGCGCCTTTCAGTCGCATTTTTTTTTATCACAAAGGACATAAAAGAAACAACGATGACAAAGGAAGAAAGAACCCGGCTGATGGAAGTTTGCAAAGGAAAGGAGGGGGAAGATAGAGGCTCTACAGATTAATGAATTATAAAAAAAAATAATAATAAAATAAAAATAAAGAAAAAATAAGAAATAAAGAAGAAAATGTAAAGGTGCAAATGCATATCCGGGAGAGTAGGAAGAAGGAAAGCCTTACACCAGGAGACGATAAGCTGTAACAAGAACCATCTCCCCTTGCCTTGTGTATTTTGTTCACTAAAGGAATTAAGAATTACCAGAGGTGACTCAACTCGAACTGGGGAATTCGTCAAACAAGAAAAAATTATCTAGACACTTTGCCCCGTGAAATTCTCTTCGGAAGAAAGAAATCGTATGATCTGAACAAAAAGTATGAAGGTTGTTTCTTAGGTGTGTAATGATTAATATTGCGGTGACAAACTTTTAAATTTTATTATAAGGAACGATCTTACTCAAGTGAAAGAGCCTCAGAAACTGAAGAGTTAAGATTCGAACCATTTGGAGTCTCCAAGTGGTTCAAATCTTAGCTCTTCAGCCACGAATCACTGGATATATTGTGCTGAGTGGTAGAAGAAGAAGATGAGAATAAAGATGGGGAATAGGAAGAGGAGAAGTAGGAAGAGAAGAAGGAAAATAGATGGGAGGAGAGCTTTGATAGATTCGCTACAACAGAATAGCATATCGTCATAATCTAATTTTTGTTACATGTTGTCGTAATGGCAGGAATAAATGAATGATTAAAAAAAATCTTCAGAACCTCCTTTTTTTTTAATAAAATCACAAAATATAGAAGATATTATAATGTGTGATGTACTTTGCGAGACTGAAAGTT
>NC_134795.1:24920859-24930859 GCF_046742065.1 Oratosquilla oratoria | reverse complement strand
TGATCGTCCATGGCTCAACAATGATCGTTCTTGACTCAACGATGATCGTTCATTGCTCAACGATGATCGTTCACGGCTCAACGATCATCATCCACGGCTCAACGATGATCGTCCACGGCCCAACGATGATCATCCACGGCCCAACGATGATCGTCCATGGTTCAACGATGATCGTCCACGGCTCAACGATGATCGTCCATGGCTCAACGATGATCGTTTTTGACTCAACGATGATCGCCTACGGCTTAACGATGGTCGTCTACGGCTCAACGATGATCGTCCACGGCTCAACGATGATCGTCCATGGCCTAACGATGATTGTCCACGGCTCAACGACGATCGTCCACGGCTCAACGATGATCGTCCACGGCTCATCAATGATCATTCTTGACTCAACAACGTTCTTGACTCAACAATGATCGTCCACTGCTCAACGATGATCGTCCATTGCTCAACGATGATCGTTCATGGCCCAACGATCATCATCCACGGCTCAACAATGATCGTCCACGGCCCAACGATGATCATCCATGGCTGAACGATGATCGTCCACGGCCCAACGATGATCATCCATGGCTCAACGATGATCGTCCACGGCTCAACGATGATCGTCCACGGACCAAGTTCTCTTCACCTATACTGAAAACATTTTAATGCCATCACCTGAATCTAAGAGGCGCAGCCCGATGGTCTGGCTCACTGTCACTAGGGGCCCCGAGATCTCTTAGAAACTTAAACTGTTTCCCCCGTTTTCTCGAGATTAAATAAAGGCAAATAAATCCTCCTTTCCTCTTGTCATTCGATGACAGGCACATGTTTATACTAATATGATACAAGACAAGAGTCGAGCTTTTCTACCCAGATAGACGTACGGGAATCTTGCAGGTCCGTTGGTAAATCCCGGGACGTTGTCGGATTTCTGTTAGAGAAAATCGAGCCAATGATGGTTATTATCTTGACGCTGTTTTTTTTTTTTACCTTTCCAGCTGCTCTGTCCTTCAATCTCTTCCTGCAGCTTCTTTAGCTTCTTACCCAGCTGGGACATACATTGAGGACGAAGAAAAGGAAGCCACGGTTGGGGTATTTTAAAAGTTTAACGTCATGAAAAGAAAACGGAACGAGTGAGAGGTTAAAAGAGAAAGAGAGAAAGAAAGAGAGAGAGAGAGAGAGAGAGAGAGAGAGAGAGAGAGAGAGAGAGAGAGAGAGAGAGAGAGAGAGAGAGAGAGAGAGAGAGAGAGAGAGAGAGAGAGAGAGAGAGAGAGAGAGAGGAGAGAGAAGAGAGAGAGGAGAGAGAAGAGAGAGGAGAGAGAAGAGTGAGAGGAGAGAGAAGAGAGAGAGGAGAGAGAAGAGAGAGGAGAGAGAGAGAGAGAGAGAGATCGATAGAGAGAGAGAGAGAGAGAGAGAGAGAGAGAGAGAGAGAGAGAGAGAGAGAGAGAGTGGACAAAGGTGTAAATGTGGTAGAAGAGGATACAAGAGGATCTAAGAGGGTTCAAATAATTTAAATAAAGTGGAAAAGAGAAGAAGAGGGTGAGAGACAGTAGAAGAGAGTGGAAGAGGATGGATGAATTTTCTCTTTTGCTTCAAGTGAGAAAAGAGTACTACAGTTGCATGCTTGGAATGAAAGGTATCGTGGAAGAGGCCAAGTTGGGTATGATGGATCTCCGTGGGACGCTGCAGTGAAGAGAGGGAGGGGAGAGAGTAAAAGGCTCTACTGATTTTTGTTTGACGAGAAAGGTAACTATCAAAGCGAAGACGAAGTTGGATATGGTTGGGTTTCTTGTAGTGCTATAAATGAGGAAAAATCGAGCAAAGAAAGTAATCTATTTTGTCTAAGGGAATACAAATGGTAAGAATGTGGCTATGGAGTCATTACAGAAAATATAAATCCATAGAAAATATAATAGGTATATGTATGTGTATATGTATATGTATATGTATACGTATATGTATATGTATATGTATATGTATATGTATATGTATATGTATATGTATATGTATATGTATATGTATATGTATATGTATATGTATATATATATGTATATATGTATATGTATATGTATATGTATATGTGCATGTACATGTATATGTATATGTATATGTATATGTATATGTATATGTATATGTATATGTATATGTATATGTATATGTATATGTATGTGTATATGTATATGTATATGTATATGTATATGTATATGTATATGTATATATATATATGTACATGCATGATGATTATGCGTATATGTATGAGTATGTATATATGTACATATACATTTACTTGTGTATGTTTATGTGTATGAGTGTCTGTTTTGTTTCACGATGCATGCATGCACACACACACACACACACACACACACACACACACACACACACACACACACACACACACACACACACACACACACACACACACACACACACACACACACACACACACACACACACACACACACACACACACACACACACACACACACACACACACACACACACACACACACACACACACACACAAGGTATATTGTTTCCGTCTTCCATGTTCCTTCTATCGTTACAATATTTTTATTCACATCAACGAAAACCACAACTCTCAAAGGGTTAATCAAAATGGCTTCTAGCGGTCTTCACAGACAAGGCTCCGTGCAATAACAAGCCGAGCGAAAGTTCAACAACAACATGGCTCACTGCCGGAAGAAAACGGGAAGGGTCAGAAGAAGGGGCAAAAGTGGAAGTGCTGCACACGATGAGGAGTAGTTCCTCAACTTCCTTCCTTGGGAAGTGGTAGAGGAGGGCTTATATATATATAATATATATATACATATATTTATATATATATATATATATATATATATATACACACACACACATATGTATATATATATATATATATATATATATATATATATATATATGTATATATATTTATGTATATTGTATATATATATATATATATATATATATATATATATATATATAACTATAAAGTAATGTCGTAACACATTCGTAAAGATTCAACAAAAACCCACTGTGTTGGATAAGAAGAAATGAAATAAAATGAATTCCATATATTTCGATCACGGACTGTGATCCTCTTCAGTGGAATACAGAAAGGTAGAGCAAATGGCATGTCTTATATACAATAAAAATAAGGGACAAGGGTAGGACTCAGGTAGCATCTAGTACTTTGCGGGGCAGGTCACCCGCCTTCACCAACGATGGTAACAATTTGTTGACTGCCCAGGTGGTAATGCAGTCAGGTGACCACTGTCCATATGACATATTAAAATTTGGAAATTTGTTAATCAGGGATGATTCTATTATTTTTCTTTTAAAACTGCATTTTGAATTAAAGATAATCTTTGCCTCATTCCAATCCATATGATGGCCTTCCTTGTCTACATGTTGGAAGACAGCGGAATTATGTTGTGCGTATTTAATTGAATTTTTATGTTCTTTCATCCTAGTATATAAATCTCTACCTGTTTGTCCCCAATATACATTGTTACAATCAGAGCAAGGGAGTTTATACACACCTTGATGTATTTCTTCTCTAGGTCTTTGATGTACATTGACTATTTTCTTAAACAAATTATTGGGATAACTAAAAACAATTTTAATATCTTCCTGTGGAAGAAATTGAGAAATGTCATTTAAGGACCTATTATAAGGCAATTTAATACAGTTTTTGTCCCAACTGAAGTTCTTACTGGAATGGGAAGTGGATCCAAAGTAACTAGTTTTGGCTTTACTTAGGGCTCTATTTAGAAACCAATCAGGATACCTGAGGCAACACTATATTTAATTTTATCAGGATGGTGACTGAAAAAGTGCACATAACTCCCCGTATGTGTGGGCTTTCTGTACACAGTGAAGGACAATTGGTCCTGATGCCGTATTAATAGGATATCTAAAAATGGTAGTCTATTATCCACCTCCCATTCAACTTTGAATTTAATATTAGTGGCTAAGTTGTTTATTTGTTCAAAGAAAGCATCAAAAGATCCCCATTCGTCATCCCAAATCGTAAAGATATCGTCCACATACCTATACCAAAACATTCCTTGTGGCTTAATGTCTTGTAAAAGCACTGTCTCGAAATACTCCATATATAGGTTAGCTAACACTGGGGAGAGATTAGATCCCATTGAACATCCGAACTGCTGTTTATAATATTGATCTTTAAATGAGAAAGTATTAGTGTTAGCACATAATTCCGTTAGTTTAATGATTTTGCTGACAGAGATTGGTAGTTGGTCCCGATAATTTTGTAATTTTGTTTCCAAGAAAGCTAAAACCTCAGCTACGTTGATGCAGGTGAACAAAGAAACTACATCAAGACTTAGTAATTTTCTCTGCCCAGATAAATGATGATTCTTGATCTTACTTATGAAATCTTCTGAATGTTTTATATGCGAGTCGGAAAAGCACCCTACAAATTGTGATAAAATGTTCGTGAGCCATTTTGATGTCTTACTCGTACAAGAATTTCTATTTGAAATGATGGGTCTTAGGGGAACACTTTCTTTATGGATTTTTGGGAGTCCATAGAAATTAGGTAGTTGTGGGTTTATGACTAATAAATTATTATTAAAAAACTCTTTTCCCACGATATTGCGTGCTCTTCTATTGAATTCCGAGGCAGTACTTTTGAGAGGGTTTTTAGTTAGTTTTTCATAAGTCCTGATATCATTTAAAAGGTCAAAGGCTTTGCTTTCATATTCTAACTGATTCAGAATAACTATTTTCCCTCCCTTATCAGCACGGGAAATGACGACATCTTTACGATTCGTGAGACTGTCTACTGCTAACTTATAACGCTTAGGCAAACCATATTCATCCTTAAAACAATCCACTATGCCTTGTAATAGAATCCCTTTGAGACACAAAAGTTCTTTATCATACTTATTGGACGCTAAATACCTATCAAATTCCACAATATGGTCTAGGGAATGATGTTTTGTAGGCATCAAGGCAAAATTGACACCTAAGCCTAACACCTCTAGTTCATGGCGCGTAAAAGTAACATCTGATAGATTGACTACATTTTCTATCACAGAGAATTTAGACCACACACTGTTTTTACACAATCTTTCTAACTTCTTGAGTTGTATGTCCTGATGCTTAACACTTATTCTAGATGCTTTTTCCAGAGCAACCTGAGCTAAAAGTTTATAGGTGCGGACATTTGGGCACAAAAACTTGAGTTTTAAAATGCAGTTTTAAAAATGCAGTTTTAAAATGCAGTTTTAAAATGCAGTTTTTTTAAATGCAGTTTTAAAATGCAGTTTTAAAAGAAAAATAATAGAATCATCCCTGATTAACAAATTTCCAAATTTTAATATGTCATATGGACAGTGGTCACCTGACTGCATTACCACCTGGGCAGTCAACAAATTGTTACCATCGTTGGTGAAGGCGGGTGACCTGCCCCGCAAAGTACTAGATGCTACCTGAGTCCTACCCTTGTCCCTTATTTTTATTGTATATAAGACATGCCATTTGCTCTACCTTTCTGTATTCCACTGAAGAGGGTCACAGTCCGTGATCGAAATATATGGAATTAATTTTATTTCATTTCTTCTTATCCAACACAGTGGGTTTTTGTTGAATATATATATATATACATACACACACACACATGATATCTATCGTAACTAGCAATTCACTTTAGGTATACGACGAAAGCCCATTAAGGTTTCGTACCAGCCTTACCAATTGTCTATGAAATCAGCTTGGGACTCTGTGGAATATATATATATATATATATATATATATATATATATATGTATATATATATAAATACATATACATATATATATATATATATATATATATACATATATATATATATATACATATACATATATACATATATACATATATATGTATATATACATATATATATATATATATATATATATATATATATATCTTTCCTTCCCTATCCTCCTTCACATTTAGCAACTCCCTAAAATATTTTGCCCATCTTCCCCTTACTGCCATCTCTTCCATTATCATCTCTCCATCTGTACCTTTTACCTTTTCTTCCCTACTTGATAGCTGCAGTAGGAAATGCGAAGAAAATGAGAGTGATGAGTGAGGAGAATGGAGGAGAAATAGGGAAGGATGAGGTGAAGGCAGTTGTAAAGATGATGAAAGCAGGTAAGGCACCTGGTCTGGATGGATGCCATGCAGAATGTCTGAAAAAGGGAGGTTCAGTGATGGTGGACTGGTTGGTGAGGTTATTTAATGTTTGCTGGAGAGAGGGTAGAGTACCGGAGGTTGGAGAAGTGCCTGTATAGTTCCTCTTTACAAGGGAAAAGGGGACAAGTGTGAATGTAGTAGTTTCAGAGGGATTAGCCTGTTAAGTGTAGTAGGGAAGGCTTATGGGAGGATCTTAATTGAGAGGATTAGGAGAGGAACAGAAGGAGTAATTGGTGAGGAACAGTGTGGTTTTAGGACAGGTAGAGGTTGTGTAGATCAGATCTTTGTGGTAAGACAGATATGTGAGAAAGCTATAGGAAAGGGGAAGGATGTTTTTTGGGCTTTTATGGATCTGGTAGACAGAAAGGGTAGACAGAAAGGCACTGTGGGAGGTTATGCAGATTTATGGGATAGAAGGAAAGCTTCTAGGAGCTGTCAAGAGTTTTTATGACAGTAGTAGAGCTTGTGTCAGGATTAGAAATGGAGAGAGTGAGTGGTTTGAAGTAAAGGTGGGACTTCGTCAAGGATGCGTTATGTCGCCCTGGCTGTTCAACTTATACATGGATGGGGTGGTGCGAGAGGTGAATGCTAGGGTAGTGGGTCAGGGATTGGAGATGGTTAAAGAAAATGGAGAAAAGTGGGAGGTGAGCCAGCTGTTGTTTGCGGACGACACTGCGCTTGTGGCAGGGTCAGAGGAGGGATTGAGAAAGCTGGTGGCAGAGTTTGGGAGAGTATGTGATAGAAGAAAGCTAAAGATAAATGTGGGTAAAAGTAAGGTGATGAGATGTACAAGGGGTGAAAGTGGCAGTAGACTGGAAGTGAACATTAAGGGAAAGCGACTGGAGGAAGTGGATAGTTTTAGATACTTGGGTGCAAGTGTAGCAGGAAAAGGTGGAGTGAAGGTGGAGGTAGAATGTAGATTGAGAGAAGCGAGTAAATGCCTTGGTGGATTAAAGAGTGTAATGAGGAATAGACATTTGGGAATGGATGCAAAGAGGAGACTGTATGAAGGAGTGATTGTGCCAACAGCACTGTATGGGGCAGAAACGTGGAACATAAGAGAAGAAGAGAGAAGGAGTTTGAATGTGTTTGAGATGAGGTGTCTGAGAAGTATGGTGGGGGTTACTAGGCTGGATAGAGTGAGAAATGAGGAGGTGAGGAGGAGAACAGGGGTGAAAAAGGATTTGGGAGATAGGGTTGATGAAAGAATATTAGGATGGTTTGGACACATGGAAAGAATGAGTGAAGAAAGACTAGTAAAAGAGGTATGGAAGGCAGATGTGGAGGGAGTGAACATGAAGGGACGTCCTAGGATGAGGTGGATGGATGGGGTGAAGGGGGCTTTGGGGAAGAGGGGAATGTCTGTTGAGGAAGGAAGGGAGAGGACGGAAGACAGAGGTGAGTGGAGAATGGTTGTATATGGATGATGTTGTGATTGCATGAGGAGGAATGGGCGGGGGGGTGGGGGTGGGGTAGTATGTGTGAGTAAATTTTGACGCAGCCCGAAGGGATTTCTCCCCGTCCTCTCCTTATATGCAAGGGGGGACGAAGAGGGGGGGTCGCCGATTAAATGAAGCGGCCTTGCTGTGGATGTGCTGTGTCTTGCGACACTGCTTCTGACCCAGGGCGGTGGGCAGGGTGCAGGGATGACCCGTCATCCAGGAGGTGCTCAGATGAGAGGGAGGGTGGGAGGGGTGTGGAGTGTATTTAGGGATGAAATGGGTGGGAGTGTTTTTATGCCTTTCCCTATTTGGCTACCTCCCTTGGAAGGGGGAAAAAGCCTTGGTATATGTATGTATGTATATATATATATATATATATATGTATATATATATGTATATATACATATATATATATGTATATACATGTATTCATATATATAAATGTGTGTGTGTGTGTTAATTTTTCATTATATAACAGATATATTTTTGATTGGTATGAGTTCGATCAAAATTTGCTTAGTCTACTCATTATTCTGACTTTCCATATTCTGACTTATTCTGAAAAGAAGGTAACAGATAGGGCTGATGTATTGAGAAAGTATTAAAATAGTTTTAATACATGGAAAGTACGAGTGAACAAAGATTACTAAAAGAGGTGTGAAAGATGGAGTTGGATGGATGAGATGGATGGATGGGGTGAAAGGAGCTTTGATCAAGAGACGAATGCCGGCCGAGCAAGGAAGGTAGAAGGCAGGGGGTAGGGGTGAGTTGAGAATAGATGTATATAGATGATATCTTGATGCTAGTAGGGGGCTGGGAAAGAGGGTAGGAGAGGTTTTGTGTGAATAATATTTTGACGAAGTCCAAAGGGATTTCTCCTCGTTTTCTTTAGTTTCCGCATAAGGGGATAGAGGGGGCGGGAGGGGGGGTTCGCCTATTAAATAAAGCGGCCTTGCTTCTCACCCAAGGCAGTAGGCACGAGACAGGGATGACCACAAGAAGCTAATATGAAAGGAAAGAAGATGTAATGGATGAGGTAGGAATAGGAGGGAGCGGGTAGGCCTATTGACTAGGATACTTCCCTTACAAAGGGGGATTGGTTAACGTTTGGTATATAGATTTATATTGTGAAAGAGTACGCCTAGATAATTTGTTTTACTTCATATTAATTTTCATTATTCAAACGGCGACCACAATAGATTTGTTACATCAAACAAGGACTTAAGGAGAAGGAGTCGGGAAAGCGTAGAATTCACAAATGATTGTTTGAGAGAGAAAGAGAGAATAAAAAGAGAGAGGAAAATATAATAATTCAATATTGAATGATAGAAAAAGAGAGCGCCTCGATTGTGCCATAAATATGAACATGATAACCTGACTGAAGACAGAAACGAAGAATGAATACCTTATGGAGCGGAAGGAGTCACAAGAAGATTAGGTCGTATGTCAATGTGAAGAAAGAGGAATAATGAGAAGAGGAATGAGAGAGAGAGAGAGAGAGAGAGAGAGAGAGAGAGAGAGAGAGAGAGAGAGAGAGAGAGAGAGAGAGAGAGAGAGAGAGAGAGAGAGAGAGAGAGAGAGAGAGAGAGAGAGAGAGACAGACAGACAGAGAGAGACAGAGAGAGAGACAGAGACAGAGAGACAGAATTAGACAGATACAGACAGACAGACAGACAGACAGACAGACAGACAGATAGATAGATAGATAGATAGATAGACAGACAGACAGACAGGCAGACAGACAGACAGACAGATAGATAGATAGATAGATAGATAGATAGATAGATAGATAGATAGATAGATAGATAGATATATAGATAGATAGATAGAATAGATAGATGATAGATGGATAGATAGATAGATAGATAGATAGATAAATAGATAGACAGACAGAAAAACAGATAGATAGATAGATAGATAAATAGATAGATAGATGGTAGATAGATAGATAGAATTATATATATATATATATATATATATATATATATATATATATATATATATATATATATATATATATATATATATATAGAGAGAGAGAGAGAGAGAGAGAGAGATAGCTGTAAGATAGGACTATCAACAGTTAAGCAAGCAGACCTCCCCAACCCAGACTAAGAATATTACCATGACCTTGCTCATTTGAGTGGCCAAGAATTTTGCAATTTTGAATTTTGCCCCAAAGATCATCTGAAAATCAATTTTGAGTCTGTAACTTGGTTGGAGAGCATCCCAGTGAGTGATTAGATTCACTTAAGGAAAAGGAACAGAAATGTCACCAAACAATAAACTCCTCATGAACGTCAAAAAACTAGATAAACGAGACGTTGGCACTCCGTGGGATGTTGCACACACACACA
>NC_134795.1:24908359-24915859 GCF_046742065.1 Oratosquilla oratoria | reverse complement strand
CAAAAAAGGAATTTCAGGCCCGCATAGCGGAAGAGGGTCTAAAGAAAAAAGAAAAAAAAAAAAAAAAAAAAAAAAAAAAAAAAAAAAAAAAAAAAAAAAAAAAAAAAAAAAAAGGAACCTCAGCATGAGGTAAAAAAGATGCTATCAGGCCAAACAATAGATGGGGCACAGCCAGCAGGATACCCCTCCCTCGAAACGCAACCCCCCCACCCTCCACCCCACCCCCTTTTAACCCCTGACGGATGTAGTTGATGCCTGGGACACGCAATATTCTGTTTGATTTTTAGTTCAATTCATTTCCTTGTCTGGCGTAGGCGAGGGGGGGGGGAAGGTAACGGGGGTTAGGGAATTGAACTATGTCATTTGAGAATGCTTGGCTGTTCATATCATGTTATTTTTTCATCTTTTTTAACTACACGTGGTGTCAAGGGAATTGATGTTTTTTGTTTTTGTGTGTTCATATTAAATCCATAGGATTGGATGACATTTGTAATGATATTATTTCATAAATCCAAGTTGAAAAAATGTGTATATACAGTATACGAGTGCGTACGACTTGTTCACATATGTATACGAGAATACAGACACATTCGACAGGCAGTTGTAAAAGAAAAGTAATGTTTTCATATATTCATATTAAATGCAAAAGGCTTGGATTGTATATACAATATAGACATTTTATAAGCTTAGGACTGATTGCGATTCTTACTTACAAATATGTATGTACAGTATGTATAAATGTTCTGTATTTGATATTACCAACTTATTTTTCCTTTGAATAATCTAATTATCATTTTACCTTATTTTTCTATAATCTAAATTACTTTGTGTTAATGATGGACATATTTCACCACCCTAAGTAAAGCCTAAGGTTAATATATGTGTTGCTTGTGTCTTGTATTCCAAGCATCCAAAGATACCGAATACAAATTAGTAAAATAACAATACATCTTTTAAATATTCGTTTTGATTACAGATGATTAGATTTCCTGATAATATAAATATTTCAATAATTCACGTTAAAGGTAAAGGTGCATGCTTAGATAGGAGTATATGAATTTTAATTAGATATATAATTATGTATAATGGCAGATAGATGACTGTGAGTGGCGCGCGTTAACGTATTGGTTACAAGCGACATGTGATAACTCTACTTTGTTGAACTATTTCTCTGTATTGTATAAAGTATAGAGATTAAGCACAGAGATTTTTGAATGATGGTTTATAGAATAAAAATCATTATTGTAACAGTGGGGGCCTGAAATGTGCTTTTGCAAAATTCCCCCCTGAACTTCAACACATAAACAAGGTGTGAATAACAAGCTCCTCTTCCCATAGACAATGACGGTTTATCTACCGAAGCGTGGGTTGACGAAAGTAGCCTAGGATTCTTCCTCAAAAGTGCGTTTATCCATTGCTCTTCTTAGACGCCAACCAACGCAGAACGAAAAAGTCTCTCAACTACTTATCAACACTAGATATCCAAATGCTGAAGTAGAAGATATGATACGACGACGAATGGACATCTTTATGAGCCAGCAGACACACCAAACCTGTACAACTGCTAACCTATATTGAAAGAATGTTATGTCATCTTCTTACAAAGAAGGGGTATAAACATTAAGAAATGTTATACAGAGAAATGCCCAAGCCATTGTTTCCGACACATATGTTAAAACTTAAGATTTGTTACAAATCCGGAGGAATCTCCAATGTATAGTAGTTATGAAGAATAGTCTTCTCTATAAAAAGTATACCTAGTGTCCCAATATTAGAATTTTGGTAACTAAAGCCGCTAAAATCATCTTGCCAAAGAGAATAATAGCACATTTGCAAGATGGAACAAGACATAATTAGGAGCATGATGGAAGGCCACACCATCTTCCAGGAACATGACATCAAGAATTCACAAATGGCAGAAACAAAATACATAAATAACGAAAAGCCTACCATAAACATGCAATAAATGTCTACATCATCTCTTTCCTCAGCAAGGAGATCCAAAACAACATACCACGGAGATGTGACCTCGTGAAGATGGTATAGAAGATGGTATAGTAAGGCCGAAGGACGTCTCGAGTGAAAAAAGAAAATTAGAAAAAAAATGAATTTTGGAAATCTCCGAAGATAGTGGCATTACGAAAAAGACCGAGATTTTTTTTTTTTTTTTTTTTTTGACTGTTACCGACTCCAATAGACCATGACGTAATTCTATGAGGAATGTGAACCCTATGATATGTATACAGTCATAACCAAAAGCTATGTTACACTTCTGGAAATTGCATGAAATAGAATTATTTTACGCAGTGCAGATTTAATTCATTTATATACAATATTCGCCTTTAATTCAAGTGATTTTATTTTTGTAAATATAACTCCGTCGGTGAAACAGCATCTATAGATTCAATTATATTCGATAAATAAAATAATTGTCTATGACACGACTTTTAATGGTGGATATGAATTGAATATATATTTGGATCGTGTCATTCATGAAAAAAAAACCATAAACCCGAAAAGTAAAGATAATATACAATCGTGCCCAGGTGTGTGTGTTTGTGTGTGTGTGTGTGTGTGTGTGTGTGTGTGTGTGTGTGTGTGTGTGTGTGTGTGTGTGTGTGTGTGTGTGTGTATTCACCTTGGTCTTTTGGATCACGTGTTGGACTCGTGATCGACAGCTGTTTCCCTCCCGGAAGAGAGCTCAGAGCTCGTATGACCGATCTATGGGTAATGCTATGACCTTACACGCACACACACACCCAACTCCCCGACAAAGAGAGTTGGAGTAACGACTCGAAGCGCAGCGATACTGAAATAATTTCAGCCCTGGGCAGGATTCGAACTAGGTGCCGCCGTCACTCCCGTGGTGACAGTCTGAGACTCTACCAACCGCGCCACCGTGTGTGTGTGTGTGTGTGTGTGTGTGTGTGTGTGTGTGTGTGTGTGTGTGTGTGTGTGTGTGTGTGTGTGTGTGTGTGTGTGTGTGTGTGTGTGTGTATGTGTGCAACAACTAGAATGATTATGTACATATGATAGGATACCTCATGGGACAATGTGCAGCACATTTGCCTCAAAAACAAGAGGCCAAATTTCGATCCTAGAGAATTGCCTGGCAATTATTCAAATCACACTTTCATGTCTTCCCAATGCCTCTCATCAACAACGGACATCAAATTTGTAGTACACCAATTTTGCACTTCTGTCTTGGCACCTAATTAGTATGATTAAAATGATTACCCTGGTTTTAGATTCCATGCACAGTCATTAACACTGCAAATCGCTCAACACTTAACGGGCACTTTGCCTTCTCCATACAACTTTACCAAGCTTGGTCAAGTCGTCTTAGTGAATTATAGGAGCATTATCGTCCCTATGGGGATAGGGCAACTGTTTTGCAGTGGACCATCATGGCTGAACATATTCAATTATGTATAAAAAGATAGATAAATGGGTGTGAGAAGGTTACGTCGAGGGGGAATTCATGACTTGACTAGCTAATTCCCTTATAAGGAAGAAGAATACTTTTCATAAGTAAACACATTGGTACATAAGAACATGAGAATGAAGGAGACTGCAAAAGACCATAAGGCCTACACTTGGCAGTTCTATGTCCATTACCACCCGTTATCCCCATCCATAAAGTTGTCTAACCGTTTCATAAAACAATCGATAGTTTCCATTCGTTGACCACCTTATTAGTAAACCAGTTCCTGCCCATTTCCTTCTTAAATACAAATTTGTCCAATTTAAATCCATTACTGCGAGTCCTGCCCTGTTGTCCAAATATGATGATCTCGTTTGCGTTACCCTTGTTAAAACCTTTGAACCACTTGAACACCTCTATTAGATCACCCCGTACTTTGCGTCTTTCCAGATTATGTAAGTTTAGGTGCCTAAGCCTCTCTTCGTAAGGTAAACTTCTGAGCCCATGTATCATTTTGGTCATTCTCCTCTATACTAATTCTAGTAAATTTATGTCCATTCTATAGGACGGAGACAAAAACTGTACCGTATAGTCTAACTAACGCTAGAATTTGATAAATACCTCTGCACTTCTATTCGTAATCGTCCTAGCAATGAAAGCTAATGCTCTGTTAGCTTTATTCCTGGTGCTAATGCACTGTTTATTGAATTTAAGGTCAGGACTCACTAGAACCTCCAAGTGTCTCTCGCACTCAGTTTTCTCTAAAAACGTGTTATTTAAGCTATATCCGTTTCCGGGGTTGTGTAACCCTACATTTAACACGCTGCACTTTGAGATATTGAAGTCCATTTGCCATTTCACCGACCATGTAAACAATTTGTTAAGATCATCCTGTAGATGGTAGATAAGTAGATAGATACATTATGCTTTCTAATATACATTTGTGAACATGTGAACCTGATTCACAAACGCACCTGAACGTAGATTGTCACCTGTATAGTGTCATACATAAATATATTAAAAATTTCTGTGTTTACTTTGGAATCTCGCTGGCTGAGCGGGTTAGGGCGTCGTTACTTCCGGCGAAGGTTGAGGGGATGGCGGTTCGAATCCTGCCACCGTCGAAATTGAACCAAGGGCATGGTTCCTTAAATTCCACGCTACAAAGTCCTCTGTAAGGGGCAACGTCTTAGCCTTCCGATAGGAGGAATTTGTGACGTTAAACCATATCATATCACTTTGCAATAATACACCAGAGATGCCACACACCACCAACAAACAATCGTAGACTACGAGTTCCTGTGTTAGGTTCATTTATCGACGACTGAATCTCTTTATTATACACGTAAATTAGTTGGATGAATTTTGATCACATTAATCATGCAATTTTATTTAGCATGAATAGAAACTAAATCATATGTATCCTTCTGAATGTATACATAAACATTCCAGCATGAATTTACAGGAAAAACTGTGTTTTTCAGTATTATATATCAAATGAATGAACGAATTTGAATCGTACTGATCATAGAATTTTATTATGCAATTTGAAATTCAGTCATGTTTATATGCATGGAGTATGGGTAAAGTGATAAAAGTTGCACTCGCTTGGGATACGATGCTTTTCGTTAATATTCGATCAACCACTTATACCAGATTCTCGCGTTTCCTATTCTTTTGTTCTTAATGTCACAATGTTTCACTAATTTTGTGTACCGACACTTATTTCTAATCGGTGATATGTGCGGAAATTTTTTCACACTTATACAGTCAAAAATATACCTAACCAGAAGGGAAAAAAAAAAATAGAATAAAATAGAATATAAAAACAAAAAAAATAGAAAAAAATAATAAAATGGGCTGAGAATAAAAAAAATTAGAAATAAAAATATGACTAAAGAAACAGAGTGAGAGAGAGAAAGAGAGCGAGAGAGAGAGAGAGAGAGAGAGAGAGAGAGAGAGAGAGAGAGAGAGAGAGAGAGAGAGAGAGAGAGAGAGAGAGAGAGAGAGAGAGAGAGAGAGATTCAAAAGTATTCTAATCTTCTCAATACGACTACATATTTCATAAATTCCGTCATGAATGTTGACAGACGACTTCATCCACCAGAGGAACAGGCTGACGCTCGAAGATTTTCCCAAACCATTGAAAGTGCCGTCAGCCTGAAACCTTTGAAGTAAATAAAATCGTTTGACGATGTCTAAAGACATTGGTGAAGTATGACATCACACGCACGTACACACACACACACACACACACACACACACACACACACACACACACACACACACACACACACACACACACACACACACACACACACACACACACACACACACACACACACACACACACACACACACACACACACACACACATACACACATACACAAACACACACACACACACACACATACACACACACTGCTATGCACACATAAACAGAGTGAAGGTTATCCAAGAAAGATAGCATATATAAAAAAAAATGCTGCCTGTATGTAATAAGCCATTCCTATGAGTTGAACAGACAGACAGATAGACAGGCATACAGACAAAGAGACAGGTAGACAGGTAAACAGGTAGAGAGACGAAGAGGCTGACATATAGACAAACAAAAAGTTGACCAGACAGACGAACAGAAAGAGAAAGAGACAGACAGATAGACAGACAGAAAGGGAGACAGAAATAATGGCCGAGAGATAACAGTCAAACAGACAGACAAATAGACAGACAAACAGACAGACAGACAAAGGTGCTGAGAGATAAACAGATAAATATACAGGAAAATAGACAGATAAATAGAAATCCCGATAGACTGACGGGCAGACAAATAACGATATAGACAGACAGAAAGGTGGACAGATGAACAGGCACATGTATAAACAACGTGACAGACATGCAAGGAAACACTTGCCTCATTATATACAGATAGCGCGAAGACAAGTTTTAGAGAAACGAGAACCAGACACTGCGAAAGAAAAAAATAAAAGAAAAATAAAACGAACGCCTCCCCCCCCCCCAAAAAAAAAAAAAAAAAGAGACGAACTCGCCAACAACGCGGGTAGTGGACTGGTGGTCTAGTGGAAAGGGAAAAAAAAAAAAAAAAAAGTAATAAAAAAGAGGTTCATAAATGTCACCAGACAGACAGACGGACGGACAGCCTGACAGACAGACAGACAGGTAAACATTGCACGTAGGCAGGCTGACAGACAGACAGACAGACAGGCAGACAGACAGACAGACTGGCAGACAGAAAGGAAACCCGATAAGCGGAGACAGATAGGCAGAAAAGCAGAGGGAAGGACAGCCACAGGGATAACAGACACGGACAGACCAGATATATGTACACAGACACATCTTCAACACACCTACACATGAATACACAGACACAGACACACATGCACGCGCGTGGACACAGATGGGAATGGACAGAGACAGGAGAGACATAAACAGAGACGAACAGACAGAGACGGTCTGGCAGACAGAAACCAAACTACACTCGGATATACACTTTCGCTAGACCACATAGAAGACAGACACACAGAAAGTTGTATGCACAAACGTACAGACAAGCTGAATGGCCCTCGAAAAGCAGAGAGAGGTTCCCAAAGATCAGGTCGATATAGAGAGCGACGTGATATGCAAAAGCCGAGGGTCGAGCTGATATTTAGTATTATGTCCTCAGATCTGACCAACCCGAGCGCGTTTTGCGACGAATGGAAGACCCGGAATTAAAGAAGGCCTCTGGAGTCCGGGTGTTGCATTGTGTGTCGAATGTCCGGATACGGGTTCTTTGGGTCCCGGTGGTGCTGATGACGTTGATAGGGTGCCATGCAAGCGATTGGTGTATTCTGACGGTAGCCAGAAAAATGTGTATGGAAAATGTTAGTTGCGGTAGTTAAAAAAGTGTTCAAACACATTTATTCCTAGTCTTATATATATATATATATATATATATATATATATATATATATATATATATATATAATATATATATATATATATATATATGAATAAATGGGCAGTAAGTTCTCTTGCACACAATTTGAGTGAAGACCAGAGCTAATTTTGTATCCAT
>NC_134795.1:24898359-24903359 GCF_046742065.1 Oratosquilla oratoria | reverse complement strand
ATAAATGAAAAAATAGATAAGTAGATAAAAGACAGAGTTGATAGATTGAGGTAAATATATGAAACGAACCTGAAAGAACATAATAGATAAATCAACGAAAGAATATAGAAGTTAATGAAAAATGTATACATTATAAATAAATTTATAAATTATTGAAATATATAACTGAATAAAGATAAATAGAATTAACAAACAACAGAATAAACTAACAGAAATTAATGTATCAAAGAATAAGAAACGATAATTAATACTGGTGATTGCTACTTTACGTTTGGGCTCAGCAGAATCCGGCGACAATTCCCGGCTCTGCTGTCTGTGTTACAATAACATGGAGTGATCACGTGATTGTATTAGTAGTAGGATTATTAGGACGGGAATATTCACCGGTTGTCAAATGTTCATATGTAAAAAGGTGAGAGATATATATTTCATGCTGATGATAAGACATCTAGGGACATATACGGTGACCGAATGTCACCCCCTTGGGGCTGCACCTCGAGATGGAGGTATGTTGGGATTTTGACTTGGGTAACTATCGTGTAAGACCACAATTTATAGTTATCTTTTGTTGGTCCCTTACACAATAAGTAAACAAATACGAGTAATTCACTAAATGAATAGTTTGATTAATATATTTAATAAGTAAACAAGTATTTATATAAATCTAACATATTTTTTTGGAAGTAAATAGATAAAGAAACATACCAATGAATTGATAGATCAACAAACAAACGAATAAATGAACAAATAGTTGAAAATATAAATAGACATATTTATAAGTAAACAAATATATATATATATATATATATATATATATATATATATATATATATATATATATATATATATATACATATATATATACTGTATATATATATATATATATAACACATATATATATATATATTTAGAAATACTCTTTATATATATATATATATATACATATATATATATATATATATATATATATATATATAATATATATATATATATATATATATAAATGAATAATTAATAAATAAATAAATGAATAAACAAGTAAATAAGTAACTCAGGTAAATACCGAATAAATAAATAAACGATGAAATAAGTGAATAAATAGAAAATACATAAAGCAATAAATTAATACACAAATGAATTGATAAACGATTGTATAAATAGACAGATATAAAAATGAATAACAGGTAAAACAAATAAATGTACAAAAAGCAACGTAATAAGGAGATAGATAAAAACAAAATAAATATATAGAGTGGAAAAGACTTCTGGTGGACAGGTTAAACAAACCCGCACCATTCTTTCACCCTTTCCGCATCTCTCCCTCTTTCTCTCCTCCCTTTCTCTTTCCTCTACCATCTCCCTCGCTCCGGCAGAGCCTCGGGCCTCCAAGCCCTCCCTTGCACGCGCGGCTGGCCTCTGCGATTTCCTCTTCCAGTTTGAAGTTCATATTTGTGTTATCACAAAAACGGGATTTTTTTTTTATGTTCTAGTTAATTTGATATTTCAAGTACTTTCTATAATGTATAGTTGAGAAAATATTTTTTGTTTGTTTCCGGAGCGTAGTTTTTGGTATCTGGTAGCAAAGATGTTGACAACTCTTGTTTAATTGCTACATCACGGCCAAACAAAGACTCTTAGTTACCTCTGATGGTAACTATCTTTTTTTATTGTAAACCTATGCAACTGACAGCCCTTCTCATGTCAATACATATCAGTTAAGAACTCATTATACCAAATGTACGATACTGAGCTATGCTGGAATAAACAGAAAACTGTCGATTTTTGTGATCTGATAAATACGTACAACATAACTATAAAACAATCGTACAACATTACTATTGTCTGTGAAGGGTTGGTACAGTGTGAGTATTTACTTCTTCGACTTATTGGTAAAGCATATTTGTGTGAAAGATATCATAATGAGCATACGACTTGAGAAAGGGTCCGAAATTTCTCCACATTTCTGTTACAAAATACTCGAGTGCTGAACACCAGAATGTGTTGATAAACCTTATTGTTCAACTGTGCGTTTAAATCGACTAATTCTTGGCTTCAGACATTGGGAAATGTTCCTCATTTCCAATACGCCTTTTTTTGTATATACAGTAGAGGTACAAACTGTTTCCAAAGCTATCGAAATAGAGTGCAATATCTTTTAGCACAAATGCGTATAAAAGTTTTTCTGTTCATCTGTGCTAAAAAAAAAATGAAGACAGACACAAATATTCTAAAATATTTTTCATTCGTTTTGTGCTGAAGGAATTATATGGCAATGGGCACAGAAAATGTGTATAAATATTATCTTTTTATTGTTAGGATATTTACTATTTTTGGTTTATTTGCGTTTCCATTGGTTTTTGAACCCACACAACTGCCCATTCATTTCTTCTGAACGCAGTTGATCCTCTCTTTCTCTCTCTCCCTATTTCACACACACTCTCTCTCTCTCCCTATCTATCTCACACACACTCTCTCTCTCTTGTCCACATCTCTTTCTCAGTATTTTTCATTTTTATTGAAACTATTTTTTCACGACAGCAACCTGTTTTGTTGCCGTCGTTGCTGTGTCCTTCTCGTCCTTCACATGTTGTCTCTTTCTCTGAATTCTGTCCATTTCTCAGTACGTGTATGTTTCTTTAACCTGAGCGCACACACACACACACACACACACACACACACACACACACACACACACACACACACACACACACACACACACACACACACACACACACACACACACACACACACACACACACACACACACACACACACACACACACACACACACACACACACACACACACACACACACACACACACACACACACACACACACACCCCGGAGGTTAAATTTCAGTAGCCATTCATGATATGCTTTGTATGGTTACTCCAAGATCATTGTGTCCTTTGCGGGACCAACGTGACTTGAAGAAGAGCTTAAGATATCTTCTAAAAACAATATTTTTGATAGCTTTATCGTGTTTGAAAATCAAAGGATTTTTTCCCGATCTCTCAGCACATAAAAATGACATCTTTTCTATTTTTATAGAAATAAAAAAGAAACGAAGGAAAATATATATAAAAGTGGGAGGAGGAGGAGGGGCAACAGAAGAGAAGCAGAAGTAGATGGAGAAGAAATGGAGAAAAAGAAATATATATATATATATAATATATATATATATATATATAATATATATATATATATATATATATTTATATATAATATATATAATATATGTATACATATATATGTATATATATGTATACATATATATATATATATGTATACATATAATATATATATAATATGCATATATATATACATATATATACATATATATATGTATATATATATATATATATATATATATATATATATATATATATATATATATATATATATATATATATTTGTGTCAATTGACATTTGGAATTAAACTCTTCTGCCGGGATTCGAACCCTTGCCTGAGCGGCTTGCGTCTTTACATATATATTTCTTATCCTTCGGGCTGCGTCAAATTTTTTCTCACACATACTTCCTCACCCCCCCTCCCCCATCCACTCCCCCTCATGCATCACAGCATCATCTATACACAACCCCTCTCCATTCACCCCTATCTTCTGTCCTCTTCCGTTCTTCCTCCACAGACTTTCCTCTCTTTTGTAATGCTCCTTTCACCCCATCCATCCATCTCATCCTAGGACGTCCCATCATATTAACTCCTTCCACCTCTGCCTTCCACAATTCTTTTACTAATCTTTCTTCACTCATTCTTTCCATGTGTCCAAACCATCCTAATACTCTTTCATCAACCCTATCTCCCAGCTTCCTTTCCACCCCTGTTCTCCTCCTCATCTCCTCATTTCTCACTCTATCTAGCCTAGTAACCCCTATCATACTTCTCAGATATTTCATCTCAAACACATTCAAACTCCTTCTCTCTTCCTCTCTCATCTTCCATGTTTCTGCCCCGTACAGTGCTGTTGGCACAATCACTCCTTCATATAACCTCCTCTTAGCATCCATTCCCAGATGTCTATTTCTCATTATATTTCTTAATCCTGCAAGGCATTTACTCGCTTCTCTCAATCTACATCCCACCTCCACCCCCACTCCTCTCTTTCCTGCCACATTCGCACCCAAGTATCTAAAACTATCCACTTCCTCCAGTCTTTCACCCTTAATGCTCACTTCCAGCCTGCTGTCACCCTCTCCCCTTATACATCTCATCACCTTACTTTTGCCCCGTCTTCTCCTTTTCTGCATGGGGGGACGGAGAGGGGGAGGGTCGCCGAATTTATGCAGCGGCCTTGCTGTGTATGTGCTGTGTCTTGCGGCACTGCTTCTGACCCAGGGCAGTGGACAGGATGCAGGGATGACCCGTCATCCAGGAGGTGCCAAGATAAGAGAGAGGGAGGAGGGTGGAGGTGAGTGGAATATATAGGAAATGAAATGGGTGGGAGTGGTTTCTATGCCTTTTTCTTTTTGGCTAACCTCCGTGTAAGGGGGAAAAGCCTTTGGTATATGTATGTATGTATGCATGTATGTATGTATGTATGTATGTATGTATATATATATATATATATATATATATATATATGCATATATGTATATATATATATATATATATATATACATATATATATATATATATATATATATATATATATATATATATATATATATATATATATATATATATATGTATATGCGTGTGTGTGTGTGTGTGTGTGTGTGTGTGTGTGTGTGTGTGTGTGTGTGTGTGTGTGTGTGTGTTAAGTGGAAGCAGTGAACCCATAGAAAAATCTATCAGCCCTCCTTTGCTTTATGTATATGGTATAGTTAAGACACACAAACTAAATATCCCGGTACGACCAATAATTTCTTGAATAGGCTCAGTCTCATACATACTCTCGATATGTCTTAGTTCGTTAGTTGGAAATGTTTCTACTTCCCATTTTAAGAACAGTTTAAACCTTATAAAGAAACTGGGTGG
>NC_134795.1:24883359-24893359 GCF_046742065.1 Oratosquilla oratoria | reverse complement strand
AGTGTTCAGTGGTGGAAACTTTTAATTACAGCTTTGAGTCTACGCATCGATCAAACTACGTAGATATATGTGAGTAAATTTCACACATTCAAATGATGGTGCTAAAACATAAATTTTCTATAGTGTGTTTATTTTCTGCCCGTCTAACACTAGTATAAGTACCATTCTTTGAAGGTCCATGCATTTTTCTTTTATTTCTTATTTTCACGACCCTAAATTGAGTTTCTATGTGCTATTCAGATATCTTAACTTCGCGAGTAATAGTACCTCTCCAACATAGACTTATAAGAATAATTCTTTGAATTTATTGTTATTTCTTTTTTATATTATTCATTACGTGTTTGTAATTTGCATATTTTTTTACTTATGCAGTTTGTGATTTTTTTTATTTATATTGGTTTCCATTTAGGCTTGTGCTAACACGTACCAGTTCATTAGTACATTTTCCAACACCGTGGTCAGATATAACACACATCGAAATAGACCATAAATGTTATATACATTACGATGTGTAAGATGTGCAAATACAAAACATCCTTAATAGGATAGAAACGCTGGTAAACTGCAATCTAAAACAACAACCTCATCCTTAATTTGATATTTTTCACGAGATTAAAATGATCGTCTACTTTCATCAAATTGTTCAAACATTTGCTCTTCATTACGATACTTTTAACAATCTCATTATAACCTTTGAATACATGGCAGACTTTGATCTTGGCTAAAAGTTTCTTGTTTTTTCTTCAACTGCTGCTTTTATTTCTTACAATTTTCATATTTTTTTTCTGTATTGACTCTGTCATCAAAATTCTCTGTCAAGTGACCTTGTGAAGTTAGCTTTACACTTTACATTTGACTTTGTACTAAATTCATTATTTTTTTTCTTGTCAATCGAGGTTCTATCATTCTCATTTCTTTTCTGTCTACCTTTTCTGTCTCCTTATTATTCCTTTAGCAGGAGAGGTTACTGAATATTTCAGATAACCCTGTTCTCGTTGATTTTTACTTTACCATTTAGCCATTTGAATCCTCTCAAGAGCAGAAAAACCTAAGAATGAATGAGACTGGACTACACTAGGCAGTTCCATGTCCATTGCCAACTGTCATCTACATCCACAAAATTGTCTACCCTTTTCTTAAAGCAACCGGTAGTTTCAGCGCTGACTTCATGATTACTAGCAGTCGGAGAGCCTACTGTTTCAGTTATTGATATCCGCCAAGAATAACGTGTATTACGTTGATGTATTATAATTTACAAAATTATTTTATTTTCTATTGCTCTATCGCGTAGGTGTGCAGTTCTAAAAATTAACCACCAATTCTTGCCTATTTCCTTCTTACTCCTAGATTTGTCCAATTTAAACCCATTACTGCAAGCCCTTCACTGTTGTCTTAATATGATGACCTTGTTTACGTCACCCTCTTAAAGCCTTTGATCCACTTAAACCCCTCTATTAGATCACCCCGCACTCTGCGTCTTTCCAGAGAGTGTATATTCCGGTGCTAGCTTCTCGTAAAGCGTACCATTTTGGTCATTCCCCTCTATTCTGATTCTAGTGAATTGATATCCATTCTATAGGACAGAGACCAAAACTGTTCCACATAGTTAATGAGGAGTCTAACGCTATCCTCCGCCTCACAGGTGAGAAGTCTACGCCAGGAGGAGCGTAGTAGCCGAGGCCAAAGCTCCTATGCGCTTCTTGGGTAGTTGGGGGCAAATAACATTCACTAACCTTGCGGTAGCAAAGGAGTTGTTTTATAGAAATGAGTGATGTGTATGTCTTGACAGATATCTTGTCACAAGTCATAACGCACTGACTGGATGATATGTATTTTTGCCTGCTTACTGCCCGAGGGAAATGAATCTTGGCTTTAAAGTAATACTAGTACTATAGTCAAATCCTACTAAAGATGTAGGATTTGAAACTACTCACCATAACGGTCGTATGCTCTCAGAGTATACGGTCCACAATACGCGGTGTGTTATGTTTTTGACGAGTTAAACACCAAATGAGGACGGAGCCTTTATTTGTACGACGTTTCGCTTATTACAGCTTTTTCAAGTACAAGTTGAGATACAAATGCTTGAGATTAAATAAGGGGAAAGGAGGGAACGGGGAGAGAAAAGAAGGGGGGGGGGAGGAAGAGGAGGACGAGGAGAGGAGGAGGAGAAGGGGGGAGGATTGAACACTGGGAAAGGATGAGAATGCTGGCCCAAACGTCCGTGGGCGAAATGTCCACAAAGGGTGGTTTAAATATTTAAAATTTTGCTTGAATGATTGCTGCTTCTAAACACTTCCTGCGGATTTTGTCTGGTTCTCGTATCAGCAGCTCTGCATTCTTCCAGTCCATAAGATGATTTTCCTTATTTCTATGTGTCACACATGCATTGGTGGTGACATCATGCCTGACGTCGTAACGGTGTTCACGTATTCGTGTATTCAGGTCGCGTGATGTTTCTTCGATGTAAACCTCATATGGTGTTTAACTCGTCAATCTTGTCGGCAACTGCCACTTTCATGAAAAGTGTTATGTTATGGTCAATATTTTCGTTGAAGCATTTGGTCTATCTACCAACACAGGACGAATAATAAACCTCATCCTCAGCAAGTGGAACTTTTACACTTGGGTGTCGTTATCTATTCATCAACCTGGTACCCCGTAGGTTATGCGATTTATCTCAATAAAGCCTTTCAATACCAGTTAGTACATTTTTTTTCTTCTTCTTCTGGTTGTTAAAAGGCCACTTGGCTCATTCCTATTGTGCGTTGTTGATAGCGATTGGTTGAAGGAAGCAATAAGAGCTTGTTGTTGGTGTCCATCTTATAAAATTCAGCTGGCAACAACCATTGCACTTTAATCTCGGATTTTATTTTTCCATGGTAACTTTCCATTAAGCTGTCGGACGACTCGTTCAACCGAAATGGTTGATCCAGATTGTTTTTATACGTTCATTACTGCGACGTACCCCTTACCCTCCCCTTCTTCAGATCTCTACTTCCTTTCTGTTTTTTCCCCTACTCCTTCCCTTCCTCCTTCCCTTCCTCCTTCTCTTCCTTCTCCTTATCTTCCTTCTTCTTATCTTCCTTCTCCTTCCCTTCCTACTGCCCCTCCTCCTACCCCTCCTCCTCCTACCCCTCCTCCTCCTACCCCTCCTCCTACCCCTCCTCCTACCCCTCCTCCTCCTACCCCTCCTCCTCCTACCCCTCCTCCTACCCCTCCTCCTACCCCTCCTCCTCCTACCCCTCCTCCTCCTTCTCTTCCTACTCCCTCTCCTCCTACCCCTCCTCCTCCTATCCCTCCTCCTCCTACCCCTCCTCCTCCTCCTGCCCCTCCGCCTCCTCTTAATCCTCCTCCTCCTACCCCTCTCCCTACTCATCCTTCTTCGCCACCCCTTCCCTCCCTCCTACTCCTCCCCTTCTTCTCTTCCCCTCCTCCTCTTTCCCTCCTCCTCCCCTCCTCTACCCCTCTCCTCCACCACCCTTTCTTCCTCCACCGCTTCTCTTCCTCCCCTCCTCCTCCCCCCTCCTCCTCCCCCCTCCTCCCCTCCTCCCCCTCGTCCCCTCCTCCCCCCTCCTCCTCCCCCCTCCTCCCCTCCTCCCCCTCGTCCCCTCCTCCCCTCCGCCCTTCCTTTCTTGCTCCCCCTCCTCTTCACCTCCTTATTTCCCTCCTCCCTTTCCTCCATCCCCTCCTCCTCCACCCTCTCTTCCTCCACCGCTCCTCTTACTCCCCTCCTCCTACTACCTTTCTCCTTTCCCCCTCCTCCTACTCCCCTCCTCCTTCTCCTCCTCCTGACCTCCTCCTTACATTCCTCCTCTCCCCTCCTCTCTCCTCCATCTTCCTCTTCCCGTCCTCCCTCTTTCTTTCCTCCTCCGTACCCTTTACCCCGAAATTGCACCTTTTCAAAGGTCCACTTGCCATCTTGGCATCCTACAATCCCCCCTCCCCCCCAGACGTCATCCCGTACCCACTTCCCTCTCCCTCTTTCCCCCCCTCGCCTCTCCCCTTCCCCCACTCTCCCCCAATCTCCCTCTCACCCTTTCTCTTCTTCTTCCCTTTGTACTTTCTTTTCCTCTCCTCTCTCCCTTCCCTTTTACCTACTCTCTCTCTCCCTCCCCTTTTAATCACCCTCTCCCCTTACCTTCTCTCCATCTACTCTCCCTTTCCCTCTCCCCCTCCCTTTCCACCATCCCATCTTACCCTCCCCTCTTGCCTTTCCTTTACCCCTTCCCCTCTCACCCTCTCACCTTCCCCCCCCACTCCCCTCCCCGCCCTCCCCCCCCATCTCCCCCACCCCCCTCCCCCCCCCCCCCCCTCCCCACTCTCCCTTCTCCCTCTTCCCCCCCCCTCGCCTCTCCTCCTCCTCTCCCCCCCCCCCTCCCCCCCCCCCCCCTTTCCTCTACCCAATCCCGCCCCTCTCCTCCCTCTCCCCTCTCCCCTCCCCCCCCTCCCCCTCCCCTCCCCTCTCCCCTCCCCTAACCCCCCTCCTCTCCCCCCCCTCCCCCTCTCCCCCCCTCCCCCTTTCCCCCCCCCTTCTCCCCTCCCCACTCCCCATACTCTCCCCTACCCTCTGTTCCTCCCCTATCCCTCCCGTCTCCACCTCTCTCCCCCCTCCCCCCACTCCCCTCCCTCCCCCCCTCGTCCCCCACTCTCCCCCTCCCATGTTCCCCCCCTCCCTTCCCCCTCTCTCCCTCCTCCCCCCCCTCTCCTCCCCCTCTCCCCCCCCCCTCGCCCCCTCCCCCCCTCCCACCCCCCCCCTCTTTTTTCTTCTCTTACTCCCCTCATCCCTTCGCTTTCCCCCCTCTCTTTTCCCCCTCCTCTCTCCCCTCCCCTCTCGCGTTCTCCTCTCCCCTCCCATCTCCCCCACCTCTCCTCCCATTTCCGCCTCTCTTCTCCCCCGCCACTGTCACTTCCCCTTTCCCCTCCCCTCTCTCCTTCCCCCCTTTCCCCTTCCCATCTCTCCATCCCCTTTCCCCTTCCCCTCTCTCCTCCCCTCTCCCCGTCCCCTCTCTCCCTATATTCTTCCCTCCACTCTCCCCCTCCACTCTCTCCCTCCACACTCCCCCCGCCCTCACCCCGTCACCTAATCCCTTTACTATCATCCTCCTTTCTCCTCTTCCCATCTCCCCCTCCCTCTCCTCTCCTCTCCTCCCCTCTCTCCCATCAATCTCCCCCTATCCTCCCCCCTCCCCCTGCATTCTATCCCTCCTCTCTCCGTTTCCCATCTCACCCTTCTCTCTTCCACTACCCTTACCCTCTCCTTCAACCCTTTCCCCCTCCCTCTCCCCTCCCCTTCCTCTCCCCTCCCCCTCCCTCTCCCCCTCCCCCTCCCCCTCCCTCTATCCTCCCCCTCCCTATACCCCTCCCCCTCCCTATACCCCTCCCCCTCCCTCTACCCCCCCCTCCCTCTCCCTCTCCCCTCCCCTTCCTCCTCCCCTCCCCCTCCCTCTCCCCTTCACTCTCCCCTTCCCCCTCACTCTCCCCTTCCCCCCCCTCTCTCTATCTACCCCTCCCCCTCCTCTCCCCCTCCCCCCTCTCCCCCTCCCCCTCCCTCTCCCCCTCCCCCCTCCCTCTCCCCCCCTCTCCCCCTCCCTCCCATCCTTATTCTCACCATACATCTACCATTCCCCTCTCCTTTCCCTCCCCTCTCTCCTTCCCTCCCCTCCCCTCTCCCCTCTCCTCCCCCCTCCTCTCTCTCCCTCCCCCTCTCCCCCTCCCCTCCCCCACCCTCTCCCTCTGCCACCACTCCCTCTCCCCCTCCCCTTCCCCTCCCCCTCCCTCTCCCTCTCCCACCCCTCCCCCTCCCTCTCCCCCTCCCCTCCCCTTCCCTCTCCCCTCCTCCCCCTCCCCCCCCCCGCCTCTCCCCCCCCCTCCTCTCCCCCTCCCCTCCCTCCCCTCCCCTCCCTCCTCTTCCCCTCCTTCTCCCCCTCCTCTCCCCCACCACTCTCATCCTTATTTCTTACCTCTACCATTCCCCTCTCCCTTCCCTCCCCCCCTCTCCCCCTCCTCCTCTCCCCCTCACCCCTCCTCTCCCATTCCTCTCCCCTCCTCTCCCCCTCCTCTCCCCTCCTCTCCCCTCCTCTCCCCTCCTCTCCCTTCCTCTCCCCCCTCTCCCCCTCCTCTCCCCCTCTTCTTTCCACCTTTCTCTACTTCTGTCTCTCCCTCCCTTCTCCCCTACTTCCTCTCCCTCCTCTCTCCATTTCCTCCCCTTTCTCCCTCCAGTCTCCCCCTCCTCTCTCCCCAACAACTTCCCCTCCTTTCTACCCCTCCCCTCTCTCTCTCCAGTCTTCCCCTCCTCTCTCCCTAACCATTTCCCCTCCTCTCTACCCCTCCCATCTCCCCTTCCCCTTGTCCCCTTCCCTCGACTCCTAACATCTGACCCTCTCCTCTGCCCCTCCTATCTCCCCTTCCCCTCTCTCACTCCCCTCTATTCCCTCTACTTCTCCCCTCTCAACCTCCCCTGTCTCCCTCTCCTCCTCCCCTCTCCTCCTCCCCTCTCCTCCTCCCCTCTCCTCCTCCCCTCTCCTCCTCCCCTCTCCTCCTCCCCTCTCCTCCTCCCCTCTCCTCCTCCCCTCTCCTCCTCCCCTCTCCTCCTCCCCTCTCCTCCTCCCCTCTCCTCCCCTCTCCTCCTCCCCTCTCCTCCTCCCCTCTCCTCCCCCCCTCTCCCCTCCCCTCTCGTGCACTCCTCTCTCCCTCCCTTCCTCCTCCCGTCTGCTCCTACACTGTCATCTTCCCTTTCTCCCCTCTTCCCCTCGCCCCTCTCCCTCTCCCCTCTCCCCTCTCCCTCTCTCCTCTACCCCTTCCCTCAATAACTCCATACTCCCCTTCCCCTCAGGCCTTCCCCTCTCCACACCCATTCACCTCTGAACATACCCTTCCCTCTCTCCCTCCCCTCTCTCCCTCCCCTCTCTCCCTCCCCTCTCTCCCTCCCCTCTCTCCCTCCCCTCTCTCCCTCCCCTCTCTCCCTCCCCTCTCTCCCTCCCCTCTCTCCCTCCCCTCTCTCCCTCCCCTCTCTCCCTCCCCTCTCTCCCTCCCCTCTCCCCCTTCCCTCTCTCCCTCCCCTCTCTCCCTCCCCTCTCTCCCTTCCCTCTCTCCTACTCCCCTCTCTCACTCCCCTCTCTCCTACTCCCCTCTCTCCTCTCTCCCCCTCTCTATCTCCCTCCCCTCTCTCCTCTCTCCCTCCCCTCTATCCCTTTCTCCATAATCCCCCTCCCTCTCCTCTTTTCCTCTCCTCCTTCCCTCTCTTCCTCCCTTCTCTCCTTCCTCTCTCCCCATTACCTCTCCCCTTCTCCTCTCCCTCTCTTCTCTCCCCTACCGTCTCCTCCTTACCTCCCATTCCCTTCTCCCCTATTCACTCACCCCTTCCACTCATCCTTTCCACACGCCCCTTCCACACGCTCCTTCCACTCTTCCTTTCCACTATCTCCTTCCACATTCCCCTTCCACTCTCCCCTTCCACTCTCCCCTTCCACTCGCGATTTCCCTCTCCTCTTAATCTCTCTTCTTTTATCTCTCCCACTTTATCTCCCCAGTTTCCTTTTTCCTCTCTCCTTTCTTTGTCTCCTTCCCCTCTCCCTCCCCCTTCCCTGTCCTTCTTCCACTCTCCTGTCCCTCTCTCCCTCCTCTCTCCTCTTCCCTCTCTTCTTCCTTTCTTTTCCCCTCTTAACCCTTCCATATCTTCCCCATTCCCACTCCTCTCCCATCCCCTTCACTTCCTTCTTCCCACCTCCTCCTCCTCCTCCTCCTCCTCCTCCTCCTCCTCCTCCTCCTCCTCCTCCTCCTCCTCCTCCTCCTCCCTTCCTCTTTCTCCTCACCTCCTTCTCTTCCTCCCCTTTCCTCTTTCCCCTCACCTCCTCCTCTTCCTCCCCTTTCCTCTTTCCCCTCGACCTCCTATCTCCTCCTCCTCCTCCTCCTCTTCCTCCTCCTCCTCTTCCTCCTCTTCCTCCTCCTCCTCTTCATCCTCCTCCTCCTCTTCCCACTCCTCCTCCTCTTCCTCCTCCTCCTCCTCTTCCTCCTCCTCCTCCTCTTTCCTCTTTCTCCTCACCTCTTCTCTTCTTCCCCTTTCCTCTTTCCCCTCACCTCCTCCTCTTCCTCCCCTTTCCTATTTCCCCTCGACCTCCTTTCTACTCCTCCTCCTCCTCCTCCTCCTCTTACCCCTCGACCGCCTATCTACTCCATATCCACCTGTTCCATTCCCTTTCTTTCTCCCCTAAACTCTTCCGTTGCCATTTCGTACCTGTGCAATTCCCCCCTCCCCCCCGTCTCCTCCTCCTCCCCCATCTTCCTGGTCCTCTCTCTTCGCTATGCTTTCCTCCCTTTCTGCTGCCCTTACCTTCCCTTCCATCAAACTCTTTCCTTCACTCCACCCATTCCCGTCACTATGCGTATTCCATTTGCCTTTCACAAGTTACCAGCTCCCTTCCCTTTTCCTTCCTTTCCTTTCCTCCTTTTCATTTCCTTCCTTACTTTCCCTTCCCTTCCCTTCCCTTCCTTTCCCTTCCCTTCCCTTCTCTTCCCTTCTCATTTCTTCGTTTTCTTTCCCTTCCCTTTTCTTCCCTTCCCTTCCCTTCCCTTCCCTTCCCTTCCCTTCCCTTCCCTTCTCTTCTCTTCTCTTCTCTTCTCTTCTCTTCTCTTCTCTTCTCTTCTCTTCCCTTCCCTTCCCTTCCCTTCCCTTCCCTTCCATCCCCTTCCCTTCCCTTCCTTTCCCCTCCCTTACCTTCCCTTCTCTTCCATTCCATTCTCATTTCTTCGTTTCCCTTCCCTTCTCTTCCCTTCCCTTCCCTTCCCTTCCCTTCCCTTCCCTTCCCTTCCCTTCCCTTCCCTCCCCTTCCATTCCCTTCCCTTCCCTTCCATTCCATTCCCTTCCCTTCCCTTTGTTACTTACTTCCCTTACCTAGGCTTCCCCCCATCCCCCCGACACTGGCTTCCCCCATTCCTCTCCCTTGTCTTTCTCCACTCCTTTCTCGTGTCTTCCCTATTCCCCCTTCTTCGTATTATTCCATTTCCTGCTCATGATTTTCCACGTTTCTCCCCCCTTAGGCTTCCCCCACTTTCCCCCATTTATCTATCTTACTCCCCCCATTTCTCTCCCTCCGTTGTTGTTCTCCACTCACCTCCCTTTCTTCCACCCATTTCTATCTCACCCGATAACTTTACTTAGGCTTCCCCCATTCCCTTCCACTTAAGCTTACCCCATTCATCTCCACTAAGGCTTCCCCTATTCCCCTCCACTTAGGCTTCCCCCATTCCACTTCCTTGAGTTACCCCATTCCACTTCCTTGAGTTCCCCCATTCCCCTTCCTTGAGTTCCCCCATTCCCCTCCACTTAGGCTTCCCCCATTCCCTTCCACTTAGGCTTCCCCCACCCCCCTCCATTTAGGCTTCCCCCATTCCCCTCCATTTAGGCTTCCCCCATTCCCCTCCACTAAGGCTTCCCCCATTCCCCTCCACTTAGGCTTCCCCTATTCCCCTCCATTTAGGATTTCCCCATTCCCCTCCACTTAGGCTTCCCCCATTCCCCTCCACTTAGGCTTCCCCCATTCCCCTCCATTTACGATTCCCCCATTCCCCTCCACTTAGGCTTCCCCCATTCACATCAACTTAGGCTTCCCCTATTCCCCTCCATTTACGACTCCCCCATTCTCCTCCACTTAGGCTTCCCCCACTCCCCTCCACTTAGGTTTCCCCCACTCCCCTCCACTTAGGCTTCCCCCATTCCCCTTCCTTGAGTTCCCCATGCCCATTATTTGGTTTTCTTCATTCTCCTCTTAGTGTTAGCCTATTCCCCATATTTTGTTCCTCCCCCTCCCCCCTCCCCTCCCCTCCCCTCCCCTCCCCCTCCCCCTCCCTCGTATTACCCCATTCCTTTCGTTTGTTTTCCTCCAATCTTTCCTCTTGTTTTCTTCCATTCTCATTCCTTGGCTTCCCCGTTCCCCTACATTGGGGTTCTCCATTCCCCATTCCTCTCCACCGTGGCTTACACTATTCCCCTCGATATGGG
>NC_134795.1:24865859-24873359 GCF_046742065.1 Oratosquilla oratoria | reverse complement strand
AAGGAACTACTGAAAAAGGACTTTGAGGAGTTCTTCCTGGATTGGGAGAGACGCATGCAGAAGTGTGTAGATGGGATAGGCAATTATTTTGAAGGAGACAAAGTTTTGTAAGCTTATGAAAATAAATAGTCTCTTCTCGTGACATTTTCTCATTACTTATTGAGCAAGGGAGTATATACATATATATGTATGAATCTATTTGGATGACGTCAATGGGGGCAAACGACCTTAAATCCCGAAATTCCAGCATAATCATTCACTCCTATAAAAGGCAACAAACAAAAAATCAGATGACAAGATATTCATTTTCTGGAGGGGGGGAAATCTAAAGATGCGACATAAATATTGGGGGCAATTAGCAAGTCTTTCGAATTTGGTAAAGATGTAATATGAAATGTTTTATTTATTCATTTATTTTTTTATTTTTTATTTTTTCGGGGGAGGGATGAATACCAACATGACGAAGTTGACGGGTTTGTGGATCATCAAGAGTGAGAGAAGACGCTCTTAAAGAGTCCAGAAGACTGATTAGCTCTTTGGCACTATGGACATTTTATTTCCCTCGTTACGGTATTTTACGGAGTTGCAGGGGAGGTACCACATTAAAGGGACGTCACCATATTGAACTGGCGTCACCATGTTAAAGGGACCGCCATGTTAAAGGGACGTTGCCATGTTAAAGGGACGTCACCATGTTAAAGGGACATCATGTTAAAGGGACGTCACCATGTTAAAGGGGCGTCACCATGTTAAATGAACGTCACCATGTTAAAGGGACGTCACCATGTTAAAGGGACATCACCATGTTAAAGGGACATCACCATATTAAAGGGACGTCACATTAAAGGGACGTCACCATGTTAAAGGGACATCACCATGTTAAAGGGACGTCACAACGTTAAAGGGGCGTCACCACGTTAAAGGGACGTCACCACGTTAAAGGGACGTCACCATGTTAAAGGGACGACACCACGTTAAAGGGACGTCACCATGTTATTAAAGGGACGTCACCACGTCAAAGGGACGTCACCACGTTAAAGGGACGATACCATGTTAAAGGGACCTCACCGTGTTAAACTGGCATCACCATACTGTAGAGAACTCAACGCGTTGGAAGAGCCTTATCACGTTTAAGGAGCCTCACTGTATTTAAGGGTGACGCCTTTCACGTCCTCAGCTTTGGCCAAACTAAGATGACTCGTGCTGAATGAAATGACTTTGCGTACTTATAAGAACACATAAAGATCCCCAACATCTATAAATACCAGGATAATTTCCTCGGCTATAAACAAATAAATAGACATGTGTATACATAAACAATTAAAATGAAATTAATAAATAGATTAATATCTATTTGAATGAACATATTAATATATAAATGATTAAATAGACATATAAGATAATATGTCAAAAACAAATGTATAATGAGCACAAATAATGTAATTGATAGATAAAGAGATATATGACATGTCAGTAATAAATGAATAACGAACGTAAATAATTCAATAAAGTAAATGCATATATATATACATTTTTTTTCTTTTAATTTTTTTTTTTGCATCCGACCTAGATATGGATCAAAAGGCCTCCTGTCGGCATGCTCCGCCTTTGTAATCCTTTGTAATCCTTTGTAAAATATACATATGTGCACACATACATATATACATACATACATACACACATACATACACACATACATACATACACACATACATACACACATACATACATATCTTCATGCATACATACCATCATACAGTACATACCATCATACAGTACATAGAAAAATAATTAAATACAAAAAATCTTTATGGTCTTCAGAAGAAGTAATGTTAGAGTGCCACCATCTACGCAGTAAAGGGTCAATCAAAATATTGTCATTACCTCTACACAGAAGCTCTTTTTGATGGAAACAGAAACTTTTCTCCATCGTCATCATATTCGTATTTCATTGATTTTAACTCTTGTTTCTGTTCTTGGAGACAATATCGAGTGGAAGAGACAAAGTCATGAAGGAGATAAAGGAGGATCATGGGGGTAATAAAACCTGTGGTTTACATCCAGTGTAAACATTTATACACGTGTACGTATTGTGGTGTACATTACGTCCATTTTTGAGTAATTTCTTTATTTGAATTTCGTTGGCCACTTTCCACTTATAGTGTCCACGTTTCCATACATTTCCTTGTATCATTACGATACGTTCACCAAAATTTGTTGACCTGAAATGTTTAGTAAAACACATATGAAATACTATATTTTATTCATGATAATGTATATACACACCTTTCCATACATAACTAAAGAAGACTTGTATAATAAAGCTCTTGTCAGCGTTTAATGAAATGGTTGTTTTTATTTTGTGATATCATCTATAGAGAGCAAATGTCTGTGACCTCATAATTCCCACTGGTCACATGAGCTTTTTTTTATCAGTGTCAGGCAATTTTATTCAGTTAAAAAAGACTCTGCAGAATTAGAGTCCTTAGAATATTACACCGTGGTAAAAAAAAAAAAAAAAGGCCCGTTGTCTTATTCCCTTTTGTCGTAAATAGAACTGAGCTGGGGCGAGGAAAACAGGCTTTTTTCATCACTGATTAGATTATATGTTTATCCATCTATTTGATTTTGTTGATCATTTTTATCCTAACGAAGAAGCAAGGTAGAAGCGTATTTTGATTTTGAAGGAGGATTGCGGACTCTGTGTGTGTATATGTGTGTGTGTGTTTGTGTGTGTGTGTGTGTGTTTGTGTGTGTGTGTGTGTGTGTGTGTGTGTGTGTGTGTGTGTGTGTGTGTGTGTGTGTTTGTGTGTGTGTGTGTGTGTGTGTGTGTGTGATGCCATGCCATGTCATGTCTGTGTATATGTTTTATATATATATATATATATATATATATATATATGTGAATGTGTATGTTGTATGTGTATGTGTGTATGTATGTATGCATGTATGTATGTATTTATGTTTGTGTTTATGTATGTATTTCTGTATGTATGTATGCACGTACGTATGTATGTACGTATGTATGAATGTACGTATGTATGTATGTACGTATGTATGTATGTATGTATGTATGTATGTATGTATGTATGTATGTACCCGTATGTACAATTGTACACATACACACAAGGTAGGAATCTTATAATAGTCATAAGTAGCGCTGTTGGTAAATAGAATCGAGTGCCATCTCTGTAAGGGATCATCCAGAGGGAGGCGGATCGAACCTTATGTTATAGTGTGACGGGAATAAGAAGATGTGGTCTTGAAGTCCGGGGCCAAGCCCAAATCCCCATGTACGCCATTTAATTTGTACAATAGATTTTATTTTAGTTATGAGGCTTTGAGTTGGGGGGGGGGGAGGGTGTCTCTCTACAACTGAAAGAAATCGTCTGACGTCAGGCTGAAAGTACTTAATAAAGCGGACATTTCGTATATGTGTTGATTATGGGAAGACTTTAATCATTTGCAGTCACCTTCGTAAAAGAACAGGAGCCTTGTCACCTTATACGTTGCACAGGATTTGACTTCATCCAAATCTGTTTCCTTTGACTGCCATTTTGTTCTGGCTGTACGAACACACAGGGCAAATATGACGGCTTCGGCCGCAGCAAGAAGCCTTCTACTGTAAGCTCCTCACATGATGGAAACAAATATTTACATTTTTATTTATCTATTAAGTCATTTACCTACTTATCTTTTATTTATTTGTTTATAAATCTATTAGTAAATTAATTTTTATTTATTTTCTATTCATTTATGTATTCATTTATCTATTTATATCTTTTATTTATGTGTTTATTTACTTATTTACATATTTGCTTACCTATTTATTTGCTGTCAGTCGCTTATTACTTCCTGGATCAGGACCTAAGAAATCAAACAAAATCTTTGCAGGAAAACACTGTTTACATCATTAAAGGAAAGATTTCGGCTGAATAAGTTAATCGATATATTTTTTAAAGCTCAAAGGCCCTAGGTAAGACTTTTATTACAAACCCAAAATATGTTCATCAAAACCTTTTGGAAATTTTCATCAATAAAAGAATGAGGTTTATATAAAGAAGTAAGATTTTCTTTTTTATCAAAATCCGTGATATTTTTCTAGCCCTCGTGAGAATTGCCTCAACCCCGTGAGAAATTTATCATTTCGTGAGATTGTTTTTCTTAGTTATCTAAAAAAAAAAAAAAAAAAAAAAAAAAAAAAAAAAAAATATATATATATATATATATATATATATATATATATAATATAATATATATATATATATATATATATATATATATATATATATATATATATATATATATGCAGAAGAATTTAATCAAGGTAGGCTGTCCCCCTCCACTACTGAGGTGAAGCATGCCTAGGAAATATATAAGATAACTAGGCAGAAATCATAGCACAAGGAAACATATCACCAGGGTCGAAAGAGGTTAAAGAGTTAGAAATCCTTTTTGTGTGTCTGTGCAAGTAATTAACCCTCGTGACATGACCAATAACGCGGAACAACTTGAGACCTGGACTGTACTTGTCCACAAGAGTCGTCGTTGCCATGGTTACGAGTATCCATTTTCCTCACGTTTTGATCCGCTGGCAGAGATGTTCTGTTACAACGAGTTAGGGCGTTATTTGCGGCGAAGGTCGAGGGGATGGTCGCTCGAACCCTCCCACCGGCGAAGTTGAACTAAGGGCATGTTTCAGTCAATTCTATGCTACAAAGTCATCTGTAAGAGGCATCGTTTTAGCCTTCCGATAGGGGGTAGTTTGTGATGTTAAACCATTTCGTCATCATCATCTAAAAAGAGGTGAGGACAATTGTATAACTGAACCATCATTCACCCTTTCCATTTTAATATTTTGTGTTTATATAGAAATTTCAGTAGATTTGATGTACCATGAATGCTTCTTCCACCTTCAGTCTTACAACCCCATATGTTTACACACGCACACAGAAATAGATCCTTACAATGAATAACAGCACACGTATACTCTGTCGATCAATGAATGTGTGAACATTTTGTGTAAATGTGGTATAGTATACATATATGTATAATATGATACATGCTATGAATATCCATACTCGTATATGCACACATATATAATTACACACACACACACACACACACACACACACACACACACACACACACACACACACACACACACACACACACACAGATATATATATATGTATGTATGTATGTATGTATGTATGTATATATATATATATATATAAATATATATATATATATATATATATATATATATATATATATGTATGTATATATATATAATATTAAATAATTCCAACAGTCGCCCCCGGAATCGAACCGGGGCCTTGGTGATGCTAGGCCGAAGCTCTACCAACTAAGCTATAGGGACTCTAAAATTCATCAACTTCGAAGTCTATCTAACTCCCGAAGAACTAAGTCGACTGCTAACTGCCGTCCGAACTTTGTTTTAAAAAGAACTAAGCCCAACTCATATATAGTGATTAAGCTGGTACGAATCCTTTATGGTCTTTCGTCGTTGTAATACCTGAATAGAATTGCCATTGTCGGGGAAACCTACAACATGTTAAGATCAATAAAGGTGGCTTTTACCTACTTGGACGAAGAAATGGCGAAGAAAATACTGCTCACACTGATAAGGCCAAGACTGGAGTTACGCAGCGACACTATAGTCACCTAATACCAAAAAGAATATAAGGATAATTGAAAGAATCCAAAGAGTAACTACGAAGATGGACCCAACACTTTCAAAACGAGGAGAGATTGTCAATGATGGAATTACCGACACTGGAACAAAGAAGAGAAGGAGGTGACTTGTTGACCATCTATAGAATCATAAGAGGCATGGAAATCCTTGATAGAGAAGACTTACTAAATTGGAATAAGAGAAATACAAGGGGACATGAAAGGAAGCTCAAAAGGGACAATTATAGAAGAGACCTGAAAAAGAACAGCTTTCTTCACTTAAGGGTGGATTTATGGAACGAATTGGACGAAACATTATTGTGTACAAGACCCTACGCGAATTTACGAGCAAATTAGACACTGTGCGATACAGAGACGGGGCACCACGAGCGTAGCTCCCTTTCCCGTAAGATACAACTGGTAAATACATATACACACAAACATACATACATATATGCATACATACATACATATATACATACATACATACATACATACATACATACATACATACATACATACGGTACATACATACATACGGTACATACATACATACGGTACATACATACACACATACATACATACATACATACATACATCTGCAGTTGTTACTGTATTTTTTTAATATCAGGATTATTGTTTCTATAAATAGTACCATTATGTTATCCATACATATCAATTTCTCCCACGCCCGATAAAACCTTCATTTTAAGAACATCATTTATATTAATGTGTTTGTACAGTGGACTAGTTTACATTTCTCAATGAAATCCGGAGTTTTGTAGTTTCTGCTAAGAGGTTACATGGTTGAAAGTTTGGGTTGAATAGGCTTTTGCTTATATGCCAGATAGCCTAAATTTTTTGGGTGAATAGTTTTTAGTCAGAAGTCAGATGGTCAAAAATTAGTATCGAGTAGTTTCTTCTGAGAAGTCACGTGATCATAAATTGAGGTTAAGTAGTTTCTGTTGGCAGCCTAAATGGGTGAAATTCGGGTGTCAACAATTTCTCGTTTAGAGCTTGTGTGACCGAAATATGGAAATGGGTAGCTTCAGTTTATATGATAAAGTGAGAAAAGGATTTTTTTTTTAGAGAATTGATTAGATCATAGTTTAGGTTAGAGTGGTTTTACTCGGCACTCACTTGATCAAGGGTTGGGTTTGAGTACTATCTGACCAATTTGTCAGATCAAAATATGTCTGAGTAGTATCACGTCTAATAAAATTTCGAGTCTCGTGTATCTTGTGTGACCAAAGTGTTAGTTCGAGAAATTTTTGTTCTTGTATGTATATCAGAATAAGAGTTTCACTGACTCGTAACATTTCACAAAGTTTCCCTTTTATCGTTCGGCTCTGCCTGCGGCTGATGCCGAAATTTATCTGACGAACGACCTAATCAAATTTTAGCTCCCAGCTTTCATGTTGGCTATAACCACAAAACGGGATTGCCAAGGCTGGATAGTAACATGTAACGCTTTGTTGTATACAGTATTCTGGGTTGTATAGGCGAGGTCTATTATAACAACAGTGGATTAAACCTGAGCAGATTCATAAATGGATATTTTATTATCATGCGCTTGAACGTAGCATTGTCTTTACTTTTATACATGAAATCATCATATTAGCTGAAATCAATCGCTAGTGATAGCGAATATTATACAAATAATTTCCGGCAGTCGCTCGATGACAAACCATTTACAAATCATTTCCGACATTCAAATGCCGAGGCGACTGTCGGAAATTATTTGTACGTTTTGGCATCGAACAACACCTCGGTTCGAATCCCTGGGCGACTGTTCGGAATTAT
>NC_134795.1:24835859-24850859 GCF_046742065.1 Oratosquilla oratoria | reverse complement strand
GTATTAAACAAGTCTACATTAAATAAGACCAAAAATGGTCCGTCAAAGAGGTCTCTTCCCTTCTCTAGCCTCAGAGGAGTTTGAACTTGAGAATTAAGACAAAAAAAAAAAAAAAAAAAAAAAAAAAGAGAGATTATCCAGGAACTCATGATTAAACCTGGTTACGAAAGAAAAATCCCAGGAACCAAAATTAGGATCTGGTACGTAAAACAAAGAACTCTCAGCAACAGAAGCTGGAGATCATGCTACGGTAAAAAGAGGGGATCAATCGGAAATGGGTAATTCAGATCGGGATGCAAAAAGCAAACAAGTCTATCGTCAAATTGTGTACCTGTATGTATGTACATACATGTATACATGCATATATATATATATATATATGTATATATATATATATATATATGTATATACATGTATATATATATATATTATATATAATAGGATCACACACACACACACACACACACACACACACACACACACACACACACACACACACACACACACACACATATATATATATATATATATATATATATATACAGTATATACATACAAAACGTACACACTCATTTCCAACTCCCAGCAGTGATTTTTCTGTTCCAATCACCCTGGCAAAGTCTTCTCACCTTATATACATATACATGCATACATGCATACATACCATCCCAAACCAAATGTATTTCCATTAAACTCTGGCCAAACATTTCTTTCTAAAATCATCCCTCAGATTATCTGAACATCAACTTCTCTGTCTACTTCTGTTACTCGTCCCATCAACTTCTATTTTTGTCGTTCCTCTCCACATGTAGTGGTCAACCCCGTCATGATTATTACCATTAATTCATCAATCATTGTGATATTCTAAGCCCTCTGAAGTGCAAAGACCTTTCTTAACGTCTTTCAGAAAACCGATAAAAAAAACATGGTAGGTAGATATATATATGTACATACATAAACAATGTCTGAAGAAAATAGAGATAATTGGATAATTACACAGAGAAACAATTATATGAATATATCAATATAACAGATATATATTACTATAATTCATCATTTTAGCAATATCGGTCCATTTTATTCGTCTCTAACGTGACTCGTTTCTATGTATAGAAAATGGTATAGTAAGTATTGATTTGAAGTAATTTCTATATTCTAGAATCGTGTGCGAATGATGAGATAATTAGATTTCATGTCCACAGGCTACGGTCTGGGTCAGTGAGAACCAAAAAATGATCAAATTTCTCATCAGCTGATTGGTGAGTTATGTCGTCACTGTCACCTACTGGCGGAAAACGATCACAGTAACACAAAAGAAAACGAAATGTTTTTTAAGAAACGCAAAACAACATTCACAAAGGGGACATGTACAAAAAACACTCATGAATAGCACGTAAACATGAAACAGATCATATGCATACATGAACACGTGCATGCATGTACACAAACACTTATACCCTAGAATGAAAATATATTCATAAACACATACACGTAAATATAGATATACACATATACATACACATTACACACACAGCATGCACTTACTGAAGGACATACACATATACACATGCGTCAATACACATACAGTACCTATAAGCACATATACTAACACACACACACACACACACACACACACACACACACACACACACACACACACACACACACACACACACACACACACACACACACACACACACATATATATATATATATGTATATATGTATATATATATATGTATATATATATATATATGTATGTATGTATGTACAACACTGAATGAGTTCCAGTGAATAGCGATGCATTTTTATCGACCACAGTGGAGTTTAGTTCTAAGCCATCAGCATCGGGTGTCCCGATGGAGGCAACATGCAGAAATTGAAACGTGGTACGACCAAGGACTCCAACCTGGTGAGTGCGTGATAAGTGCTGTAGTGACTTGAACCATTGCTCTATCAAGAGAGTTCTTGATGCAGCAATAGTTTAAGTCACTACAGCACTTATCACGCGCTCACATATGTATTTGTATATATGTATATATATATATATATAATTATGTATATATATGTGTGTGTATATATTTAATTGTGTGTGTATGTATATATATATATATATATATATATATATATATATATATATATATATATATATATATATATATATATATTAGTAGTATATACAGGCAGGAGATTTTTTCTTGTACATACTTTATTGAAAGTGATGGTTAATTGTGCCTTTTTATTATTTTCTTAAATATATTTTCCATACGTCTTACTATGGACTTGTGTTCCTTTGAAAGAAGGTTTATGACTTCATTGTAGATAATGATGTTTGTTTTATCGTGATTTCGTATTCAAGACCCTTCTTCAGTAGCTCTAAGGAATATTCTATCCGGTCAGGATAAGGATTATTCCGGTGTTATATATAATCATATTACTTTATATTCTTAATTTTCTGTACTTACTCTTCATTGGGGGAGGTCACCGGTTACCTAGAAGAGGTTACCTGGTAACTCAGGCAGTGATGAAGTGTCACGTGCTAGGGGAAACGTCCGATTTCGTGTTGTAACAAAATGTCAGATATACATATATACATATACATATACATATACATGTACATATGCATACGTAATATATATGCATACATAACGTATATACATAGCACATATAGAGTACATGTATATCAAATAAGTAGAAGTGATGAAAGGTCTTAAATGACAGAGTCGAGGCAGACGTAAAGTGTGTAATTAGATGTAAGTGAGAAAAGGAGACGGAATTGAAGTATATGAAGGAACGGGAGAATGATTAGAAGCAATTGGAGAGATGGCAGGGCAGTATATGAAACAAAGGCGCGAGAAACAGGGTCCAATTTGAAGATGGAATATGAGGAAGAGGCGGGAAATACTTAACAAAATGAAACGAACGCTACAAGGTCGTAGTCTTTCAGGTGATGTAGATTTTGTATTTGTTTAAGTTGTCTTGTGTCTTATGGAAATGACAGACAGAAAGAAAGAGAGATTGAGATTGATTGTGATACCTGAACAAAGGTCGCAGTCTTTCAGGTGATGTAGATTTTGTATTTGTTCAAGTTGTCTTGTGTCTTATGGAAATGACAGACAGAAAGAGAGAGGGATTGAGATTGATTGTGATACCTGAACAAGAAATTCTATATGATTTAGTATCATGGGCATTATCTTGATCTCCTATTGCGAACTTGATTGGAAGGAAAAGAGGGTTCCGCTGGTAAGAACAAGATAGGATTTTCATGAAAGTAGCAGTTGCCGACAAAACTGACGAGTTAAACACCATATGAAAAAGCTGTAATAAGCGAAACGTGGTACAAATAAAGGCTCCGTCCTCATACGGTGTTTAACTCAAGATAGGAGTCACGAACATATAAACAGCCAGCAACAAGCACTGGCTGAACCCATAGAATACAATAAAACACCTAAACTAAAGCATAATACAAAAAAGCTAATTTAAGTAATAGTCTAATTATATATGTACAAAGGGCCTTTTCTCCCTTACAAGGGAGGTAGCCAAGTAATAGTAGTTTACTAATACTATACATGAAATTTCCATGCAGTTAATCTTCATAATTCGGAAAAACTCGTTCAAGCCCAGAAATTCCTTAGAGTTGGGTCAAATGCTTTTTGTTGGCCTTCACAAAATAATTAGGTTAGTCACTAGGGTTTGATAAATTTATCTAGATAGTGGTTAACCCATAGAAGTTTATGTAACAATCTAGTTTTAGATAGGACAAAATTACTAAGGTAGTTATAGCTATTATGATGGTTAATTGTTTATCAGTATAAGTGGTCTAGGTTCAACTCTGAACAACAAAAATCCCTGCCACGTGTCAAGTTTTTTCTTCAAAGGAGTATAATTTTTTAGGATTATTACAATGATTTGAACAAAATCTATGACACGTGGCAGAGGTTTTATTCCATGTTGCCACGCCGAGGTGTCATTGGATGACAGGTGACAGTGACGAGCCGATGATTGGTGGTTAAATTGGCAACGTCACGCTCAGGATAATTTCCGCTTCTGCCCCACTCTTAACTGACTTCTTAGAACGCAAGTACTATGCAGTAGAACGCACACTTCAACCAGACTCGTTATATATGAATAATGAGTACACACACACACACACACACACACACACACACACACACACACACACACACACACACACACACACACACACACACACACACACATATATTATATGTATATATATGTATATATATATATATACATATATATATATATATATATATATATATATATATATGCTAATAAGAACACGGGTACGTGTGTTCACTTATGCAAAGTAGACCACTTGGAAAAAAGAAACTAACGAAGCAAATATATAATTATATATATATATATATATATATATATATATATATATATATATATATATATATATATATATACACTGATTCTGACCCAGGGCTGTGGACAGGATGAAGGGATGACCCGTCATCCAGAGGGTACCAATATAAGAGGGAGGGAAGAGGGTAGAGGGGAGTGGAATATGTAGGGAATGGAATGGGTGGGAGAGGTTTCCATGAATTTGTCTTTTGGCAACCTCCCGTGTAAGGGGGAAAAAGTCTTTGGTGTATATATATATATATATATATATATATATATATATATATATATATATATATATACATACATACTACTTAATGACGAAATGGATACTGCATTTAAATATTGACAGAAATTGAAGCTGACGTAGGAATTAAGCGCTAATTTTTCATTCGAATACAAACATTTTGAGCTCTTGGACCTTTTTCAGTGGCGTCAGTACAACAGGGGAAATCCAAGCCCCCATCCCTTGTCATCTATTGGGAAAGCATCCTACATCGTGGCTGGATGTACCCGCTGGGCTTCGTTCATTCTCTTCCTTTAGGTGATTACCGCTACCCGCGCGGACATTTGCGCCCAGTATAGAAATCCCGAACGGGGTTCATATTCTGAGCGAAAACGTCTCCTGAGGTAGTAGTAGTTGAGTGGTGGAAGAAAGGAACTACAAGAAACCTAGGTAGGACATCAAACCACGGTGGGTAAATTTGTCCCAGTAGATGAGAGATGATGACGGCTTGTGCTTCAGTTGTGCTCAATTCACTGAAGATTTCTAGTGATGAAAAAAATCTAATGAAGTTCAATTCTCTTATGACTAGTCTTATTTTATTGCCACATTATTTCCATATTCTATTCTTATAATCACGATGAATCATGAATTACGAATTATCAGAGCTACGCAAATATGCTTTTCTTTGTTGACTATTTTACGTATGCAGTGGCTATCACGTAGTTAATGTGATTTTATTCAACTAATTATATCTATGCAACAACGATGACGAGTTTATTTATATACAGTAGTTCTGATTATAGATGCAAAAAAAATCGTTTTTTTTTTTTAGTCGCGTTCTTTTTTATAAAAAATTGCTTTTTATGAGTTTTTCTTATTGTTTTTTAATCTCGTCCAAATTTGCTCAGATATTAAATATTTAGTATGTAAAAACAAGTGCAAGTATGTTATTCATCCCTCCACATATGTGCATCTATCTTATTCAAAGAGACATTAGACAGAGTATAAAAATAAACAAGTAATTAACCATTTTAGTCACTGTCAGATGCTGCAAGCCTGCAACAAGTGTAGATACTGTATATGGGCCAGTATGGCTATTGGCTGGCTACCTTACAAAATTTACCTTTTATCTTAGCATACTCTTCAAAGCTTAAAAACTCCAATTTCCCATAGTAACCCTGGACGTTGCCTAAGCACAGATCCGCCACTTGGACAGTGGAAAAGGGGTTAACATAGTAATGGGGGGAAACTGTTGTACTCCCCGCCACCCATCAAGGCTCAGAGCTTACTTTCTACCTGACTTTTTGCTCGCTATCCCTTAACCTTAACCTACAATCATACATAAGTCCTTGAGATGCAACTCAGAAAAAACCGTGTTAAAAAAAAAAAAAAAAAAAAAAAAAAAAAATTGAAAAAAAACTTGGCCAAAATTAACATGGATATTTTCGTTTTTTATATATATTTTGTTTTGAAAGTACTCAGCAAGGAAAATAACCATATTACAATAATTTCTCTATGTTAGAATATCAAATAGATCAGTATACCCCTCACTTAAGGTTTTCTATGGTGTTAGGGCACTTCCATTTTCTGTGGTTGCATGTTTTGATGTGTTTTATTTATCTTACAATGTACAGTTGCCCCACTTAGTTTTGGCACAGTTTTAAAAATGTTTCGTACAAGAATAGCAACTCGCCCAGTATTCCTTTTATTACATTTTCGTGTCTGTTCATTTTTTTTTATGCTAAATAGTTCCTACCTTAAAAAATGTGACAACGAAATACTCAAATGGTGTAGCAGACGACAGATTTTTCTTGACGTACTAATGACATCTATCACTCTTATTTGACAAGTAATACTATTAATATACGTTGCAGAGGAGAGAGAGAGAGAGAACGCAGGAATCCGTTCACGTAGTGGTCGATGGTAGACTAACAACCAGCTTCAAGCTGTGAGTGGTGTTGAGTGCAGTGACAAGCTAACCAAAACTAACTCGTATACTTACAAGTTATTAAATTATTATTAAATCAACTATTTTCATTTATTTATTCAGCAGAGGGCTTGTGATCCAATTATTTTACGTATGATTGTAGGTTAAAGTTAAGGGATAGCGAGCAAAAAGTCAGGTTAGAAAGTAAGCTCTGAGCCTTGATGGGTGGTGGGGAGTACAACAGTTTTCCCCCATTACTATGTTAACCCCTTTTTCACTGTCAAAGTGGCGGATCTGTGTTTAAACAACGTCCAAGGTCTTTGAAGAATATGCTAAGATAAAAGGTAAATTTTGTAAGGTAGCCAGCCAATAGCCATACTGGCCCATATACAGTATCTACACTTGTTGCAGGCTTGCAGCATCAGACAGTGACTTTATATGGTCAATTACTTGTTTATTTTTATACTCTGTCTAATGTCTCTTTGAATAATGTAGATGCACATATGTGGAGGGATGAATAACATATTTGCACCTGTTTTATATGCTAAATATTTAATATCTGAACAAATTTGGACGAGATTAAAAAAAAATCATAATTTTTTTATAAAAAAAAAACGCCATTAAAAAAACGCTTTTTTTTTTTTTGCATCACAATTAACATAAAATAATTGGATCACAAGGCCTCTGCTGAATAGATAAATGAAAATAATTGATTTAGTTAGTTTTGCTTAGTTTGTCACTGATTGAGTTAGTTTTGCTTAGTTTGTCACTGCACTCAACACCACTCACAGCTTGAACTGGTTTTTAGTCTACCATCGACCCCTACGTGACCGGATTCCTGCGTTCTCTCTCTCTCTCCTCTGCAACGTATATTAATTGTATTACTTGTCAAATAAGAATGATAGATGTCATTAGTAAGTCAAGAAAAATGTGTCGTTTGCTACACCATTTTGAGTATTTCGTTGTTTGTCACATTTTGTAAGGTTACTATTCCACAAAAAAAAAAAAAAAAAAAAAGCATGTAAGTGAACAGACACGAAAATGTAATAAAAAAGAATACCGGGCGAGTTGCTATTCTTGTCCGAAACATTTTTAAAAATGTGCCAAAACTAAGTGGGGCATCTGTACATTGTAAAATAAATAAAACACTTCAAAACATGAAACCTCAGAAAATGGAAGTGCCCTAACACCATAGAAAACCTTAAATGAGGGATATACTGATTTATTTGATATTCTAACATAGAAAAATTATTGTAATATGGTTATTTTCCTTGCTGAGTTATTAAAAAAAACACGAAAATATCCATGTTTTTTGGTGAAGTAAAAAAAAAAAAAAAAAAAAATATATATATATATATATATATATATATATTTAAAAAAACACTTTTTTTTTTAGCTGTATCTCTAGTTCTGATAAATCATAAGTCAGATTCGGGTGTCTACAACAACTACTAACAAAATCCACTCACCTATAATAAAAAGGCTGGAGAGTAGCTGTGCATACGAGCGAAGCGCGACCTTCGTTGGTGAAGTGTTGGGGCCGCAAACTTAGGCGCACCTGCAAGACCGGGTTTCCGCGGGCCCCGGCGACTAACCGCACGTTGGGGTCCGTGATCTGATCACGAGAGATGACTCACTTAGCTCATGCCATTGTATGTGTTTGTTTGTCTTATCCATGGGTTGTTTGAAGTAATATTTAGTATGTGAAAACAAGCTTTCTCTCTCTCTCTCTCTCTCTCTCTCTCTCTCTCTCTCTCTCTCTCTCTCTCTCTCTCTCTCTCTCTCTCTCTCTCTCTCCCTCTCCCTCTCCCATCTCCCTCCCTCTCCCATCTCCCTCCCTCTCATCTCCCTCCCTCTCCCCTTATCCCTCCCTCTCCCCTTATCCCTCCCTCTCCCCCTCTCCCTCCCTCTCCCCCTCTCCTTCACTTTCCCATCTCCCTCCTTTCTTTTTGTCCTCCCTTTCTCTCTTCTCCTCTCTTTCCATATCCCTCTCCCTCTCCCTCTCCCTCTCCCTCTCCCTCTCCCTCTCCCTCTCCCTCTTCCTCTCCTTCTCCCTCTCCCTCAATCTCTCCCTCTCTCTCTTCCTTTCCCTCCTCAAACATACTCGTCGATTAAGCTAGTAATGGCATCATTAGATGAATAATTACAAACTATATTATTGAGTGTAGCCCCCAGAGGAGCACCTGAAGCTTGTACGAGGATGAACTAGTTAAATCTGGTTTTAGAAGTGGAGGAACTTCTGCAGATAGAGAATGAAGAACTTATACAGCGGTTGAGGAAAAAATAAGAATAATTAGGCCATAGGATGGGCCACTCTCAATTCTAACGAATTTGAAAGAAATACAGGTATAGAAATACTTAAGGACCTGAACTGCGAATCAATAACTGGCTATAGAAGGAGGAATGCAGTCAGAGATCCCATTAGATGATAAATAAAAAAAGGAACAAAATAGGACAGATTCGGATGGAATGCAACATAAGAACAGATAATAGAAAATGGTACGATAGAATAGGATCTAATAGAGTAAAATAGAAGAATTGAACTGAGATTAATTTGATAACATGAATCGAAATATATTAGAACCAGATGGAATGGAATAGAATAGAATTGAATAAAGTATGGTAGCGTATAACAAGATACAACAAATAAAAAATAGATAAAACACGTCGGTGGCATACTGAATTGTACTGAAATCAATCTGATAACATGAATCGAAATATATTAGAACCAAATGGAATGGAATAGAATAGAATTGAATAAAGTATGGTAGCATATAACAAGATACAACAAATAAAATACAGATAAAACACGTCGGTGGCATACTATACCGGCTCCCCGTTGAGCATCCACTGGAGCCTGGGTGGGGGCGCCGCCCCCGTCAAGGAGCAGTTGGCCTCGAGGATCTCTCCCGGGGAATATTGGCTGTGGCTCACTTCGATGTGAGGCGTCGTTTCCGGAACGACTATAGGGTAACGACCCGAAGGGGAGTGGGAGAAGAGGAGAATGTTAGTCCTACATAAGATTCTAGAATATAACAAGATGAGAGGTTACATGTTTGTTAACCTGTTTATCAATTTACTTGTTTAATAAAGCGGCTTTACTGTGGTTGTGCTGTCTTTTGCAACACTGCTTCTGACCCAGGGCAGTGGGCAGGATGCAGGGATGACCCGTCCTCCAGGAAGAGCCAAGATAAGAGGGAGGGAAGGGGGTGGATGAGAGTGGAGAGTGTGGGTGGGAGTGGTTTTTCTGCCTTTGTTTTTTGGCTACCTCCCTTGTAAGGGGGAAAAAACCTTTGGTATATGTATGTATGTACTTTTTTATTTTATACTTATTATCATCGTTATTTTGATCCAGAGAGATATGATTTCTTTTTTCTTTGGAGATGTCAATAATATGAATAATACAGCATAGCGGCAGCGGAGCTAACAGAGAAAAAATTTCACCCGGCGTGGAAGGGGTTAATCAAGATATATTTATTGAAAACAGAAGAGAAATTATATACTCCATTCGGCCTTTGCTTCAGTGAAGCCATTACAAATTCTGTTCAGACTAATGACGGGTAATGCTATTCAGCCTGAGAAAGAGCCTCGAGAGAAATTGGGAATCATGTTTATCCAAATCTTTTCGTTACGATACCATCTCTATAGTTTTACTTTGGCTGACGCTGGGTCATCCCCATTTGATCACGTTGAGGCCTTTGGGTTGAAAGTAATTGTTTGACCACGGTCTCCAAGGGGTCTTTGGTTCAAAACTGGTCCATGGCCCTCAAGAGGTTCATGGTCTCCAAGTAGTCTTTGGTCTACACTTGGTCCATGGCCCTCGAGAGGTTCATGGTCTCCAAGGAGTCTTTGGTCCACAACTGGTCCATGGACTTCGAGAGGTCCATGGTCTCCAAGGGGTCTTTGCTCTACAACTGGTCCATGACCCTCGAGAGGTCCATGGTCTCCAAGTAGTCTTTGGTCCACAACTGGTCCATGGCCCTCGAGAGGTTCATGGTCATGGTCAGACGGGCAGACTGAGACAGACGGGCAGACTGAGACAGACGGGCAGACTGAGACAGACGGGCAGACTGAGACAGACGGGCAGACTGAGACAGACGGGCAGACTGAGACAGACGGGCAGACTGAGACAGACGGGCAGACTGAGACAGACAGATATACAGAGACAGATAGAAATAGACAAAGAAAAGAGGTTGAGGCATAGTTTAGAAAGAGACAGAAAGAGACAGCGACGGAAACACAGAAATAGTTAGACAGAAACAGAAACATAGAAACAGAGACGGAAAAAGAGACGGAAAAAGAGACGGAAAAAGAGACGGAAACAGAGACGGAAACAGAGACGGAAAAAGAGACGGAAACAGACAGAAACAGAAACAAAAACAGAGACAGAAACAGAGACTGAAAAAGAGATGGAAACAGAGACGAACACGGAGACGGAGACGGAAACGGAGACGGAAGCGGAGACGGAAGCGGAAACGGAAGCGGAGACGGAAGCGGAGGCAGAAGCGGAGACGGAGACGGAAACGGAGACGGAAGCGGAGACGGAAACGGAAGCGGAGACGGAAACGGAGACGGAAACGGAGACGGAAACGGAGACGGAAACGGAGACGGAAGCGGAGACGGAGACGGAAGCGGAGACGGAGACGGAAACGGAGACGGAAACGGAGACGGAAACGGAGACGGAAACGGAGACGGAAGCGGAGACGGAAGCGGAGACGGAAGCGGAGACGGAAGCGAAGACGGAAAGGGAGATGGAAAGGGAGACGGACACGGAGACGGAAACGGAGACGGAAACGGAGACGGAAACGGAGAAGGAAACGGAAACGGAAACGACAACTAAAAAACGAAAACTGGAGAACGAAAACTGAAAAACGAAAACTGAAAAACGAAAACTGAAAAACGAAAACAGAAAAACGAAAACTAAAAAACGAAAACAGAAACAAAAGCCGAAACGAAAACAGAAACGAAAACAGAGACAGAGACAGAGACAGAGACAGACAAAAACAGATAGAAGAAAAGAGACAGACATAAACAGAGATAGAAACAGACAAAAACAGAGACAGAGACAGACAGAGACATAAAAAAACAGAAACAGGCAGTCAGGACGTCTACAAAAAAAAAAAAAAAAAAAAAAAAAAAGTCATGACACCGTAGAAATACTGGCACGTACCTACGAAAAAGACCTGAGGCGGAGGTACGAAAAAAAAAAAAACAAAAAAAAAAAAACCGGCAGCTTCCAGCTGATGGTACGCCGCTTTATCGAGATTGGACAGCAGTTGATAGCTCCATGGTGTCAAACACATTTTATGGTTCGTTGTTAATACAAGAAGTATGTTAAGCAGGGGCTTACGCCCGGAGGAACTTAGCGGCTCCAGGTAAAGACATCGAGTTCGTCGTGTGTGCTTAGAGAGCCCGGGCGAGTGGGTGTCACTATAGATATATACAGAATGATCACTAAAAACACGCGTGACTCAAAAAATTGCTAGTAACCACCATGGAAATCGGGGAATCTATCTGCATTTCCCATTTCTTTCAATTTTTTTTTTGTGGTTACCAGCAAGAAATAATATAAGATAATATATGTATATGTATATGTGTATGTATATGTATACATATATATAAAATAATATATGTATATGTATATGTACAGTATATGTATACATATATATAAAATAATGTATATGTATATGTGTATGTATATGTGTATATATATATATATACATATATGTATGTGTATACATATGTATATATATGTATATATAATATAAATATATGTATATATATATATATATATATGTATATATATAGAATATGTATGTATATATAATATGTATATATATGTATAGATATATGAATATATATGTATACACACACACACACACACACACACACACACACACACACACACACACACACATATATATATATATATATATATATATATATATATATATATATATAGAGAGAGAGAGAGAGAGAGAGAGAGAGAGAGAGAGAGAGAGAGAGTGACAGATACATAGACACCGTGAGACAGAAACATGAAACAGAAAACACACAGAAAAAAAAAATGTGATGGCCACTGGCAAATCGAGAGCAAACGTAAACAAAGGTTCCTCCACTCACCTACAACGTCCATTGAGCTTTTCTTTGAATCCTTTTCGAAGCTAGGGACGTCGGCCAGGACCTCACACTTGTATACCCCCGCTGAAGTGCGACTCACGTTTTTGAGGATGACCACGTTCCCCCCCGACTGGTGTTTCTGCAGAGAGACAGAAAGGGAACATCGTTTGAGGGGTGGGCTCTTGCCAGTGGCAACTCAATTTGCACGTTGGGAAGCCATTGGGTTATAACGAGACAGGATAGAAATGAAAAAGAAATAAATTGATCAAGAAATGAAAGAATAACATAAATGAATAGATCAATGATAAATCAACAAGTGAATAGGAAGATAAATACGTCAATATATAAATAGATAAATGAATAATTAGATAAACAAATGAATAAATGAATGAATGAATAAATGAATAGTATAGAAATGAAACATAGAGCAAGTGTAAGCCTAGACAAATAATTTTACTAGTAAATAGATAAGCAAAGAATTATACAATATTTATTACAGTTATATTGGTCAAACAAGCAAAAGAAATAAAAATAAAACAACTTAAAATCAACATAGAGACTGGCCAGGAATATAATGCTTTGTTTACGCTAGGGGCTTTGACCATTCTATCGATTGGAAAAATGAGCCAAATATTGTACCTTGTAATAATATGGTTGAAATAAATATTATAGAAGCAGACATTATCCAACATAATTAAGACCAACTCCTTAATAACCGTTTAGATTTATATAAATTAAATCCATTTATTGTTGATAATATATATAAAAATTATTGTAAGAAATTAAATAGTGTGACAACGTCTACCCTTCAAGACCTGACCTGACCTGACCCAAGTGTCAAACCTGTCATGTATATATACTATAACTTAATCTATATATATTCATTCCCTTGTAGTTCTTGAGGATGTGAAAATATCACGATAGTGCTCAAATTCCAGGTATTTTTCCTTTCCCTATGCTGTTTAGCATAATTATATATACATATACATATACATATACATATACATATACATATACATATACATATACATATACACATACATATATGCAATAAACACACTAGGAGCGTGTGTTCACAAATGGGTAAGTAACCACTAGGAAAAGTAAACTAACGAAGCAGAGCGCTTTCGTATAATTACATCTTCAGTGCAGATACAAAGAAGGAATTATAAAATGAAGAAACAAGGTACAGAATATATGACATAGTGAAGAGGGCATTCGGAGAGGTAGTGGAAGAAGTACACGTGACGGACGTTTGGACCGTCCTGGTAACCAACAAGTATGGGACAACTGCTCATAATTTATGTTACATATTTTTTTTCATGAGAAATATAACTATCTAATTTGTACAAACCTTGATGAAGATTAACATTTATCCCCTTACTAGATTTGATCAAACTGCATTCAATTAAATTTCTTTCTGTTATGTTGTTGTTGTATGTGATGACTTTAGCGTTATCCCAGTCAACTGGGTGGTTAAAATGGTTCATGTGGTTGAATATACCGCTAGATTGGTTTCCCTCTCTAACGTATTTCTTGTGTTGATTGATTCGTGTTGTGAGCGTTTTATATGTTGGTCAGACTGCTAAAACACTCAGCGGACACTTTTTACACTTTGCAATTTCTTTATGTCATGTAGTTTTGGTGTTGTTTGATAGTTTAGATTGGTACTGATAAGGGAGCTAAGCACAAGTAGGACAGAAAGAGCGGAGATAGGCGACCCGTGTGGTGATTTTGGGTCCGGACTGTGATTTTTGATATTTTTCATTATGTCGGTTTGCCATTTTTTCCTTTGTGTTATTTCTGTGGACACTTGGTGCAAACTTTGCAATTAAATTTCTTTTTGTCATTTAGTGTTGGTTTTTGTTTTTGTTTTGTTTTATAGTTTGATTTGTACTGATAAGGTTATACAGGACAGTTAGAGCGGTGACAGACGACCCGTGTAGTGTTTTTATGTCTGGTCTGTGACATTTTATATTTTTCTTTTTGCCCTTTTATTTTTTATTTTCGGTGGTTCCATTTGTTGACACTTTGTACTTACTCTGTTATTAATTTCTGGGTGTCGTTCAGAATTTGTATTGTTCCGTTTATTTTGACATGGGATATGTGGTGTTTTTGTTCATTCTTTTCATTTGGGTGACACTTTATACAAATTTGAAATTAATTTCCTTTTGTCATTCGGAATAGGTTTTGATTTCGTTCAACTTTGTTCAATCCGGTGGGACCTGTCCCAGAGAACATCGGTACACTTTATAACTGAATCCTTTTGCTTACTATGTATAACCCTGAGGACGAACCCCGGACAGGGTTCGAAACGTTGGTAATAAATTCTGTTACTCTGAGTCCAGTG
>NC_134795.1:24818359-24825859 GCF_046742065.1 Oratosquilla oratoria | reverse complement strand
TTGGTCTAAATGAACTACTAGCGAGTTGGAGGTTCTGTGAGCTCTGACGTCATTTTTGTGCTCATATGTCCGTAGCTCCACTGATCTTCCCGTCTCTCCATAATATCCTAACGGACAACCACCACATGGTATATTGTAAATCGCGCCCTTCTCTATATCCTTTTCTGATTTACTTCTATTCTTGACAACTTCTCCTAATTTTTTACCCGTGGAGAAAGCAACGCTCACACCCGCTTTTGTGAGAATATGTCCCAACTCCTCCGCGTACTTCGAGTTGGGGACGGACAAAAACTCCGCCCTGCCTTCTCCGGACCAGTCGTCCTTCTTCCTTCTCATTATTGCCGTTGCTTTCTTCCTCAATCTGTGCAGTAGTCCTTCCGGGTATCTGAGTTTAGTGAATACTTTGAAAATATATTTGATTTCATCCTCTAAAAATTCTTCGCTACAAATACGGTACGCCCTTAAGAAAAATCCTATAACCACTCCGTTTTTAATTTTGTTGCTATGCGCTGAGTAGAAATGAATCACATCGTCTTTATTGGTGCTTTTCCTGTAGACAGAGAAAGATATCTTGTTACCTCTCCTCCAAATCACCGTATCCAAGAAAGCTAGTCTGTTATCCGTCTCGTGTTCGATAGTAAACTGGATGTTTGGTTCGACCTGATTCAATCTACTCAACTTGTCATCTAATTGTACCTTTTTCGGAGCGATGACAAGGACGTCGTCCACATACCTCAGCCAAAGCGTGTCTCTACCCATTATCCTTATGAAATAATCTGTCTCTAAACTTCCATATACAATGAAGCTAGAACCGCACTGAGAGGACTACCCATTGCAAGTCCTCGGTGTTGTCTGTATTCTTTCCCGTTGAACATGAAAGGACCAAACTTCACACATAGAGACACTAATTTCAAGTAATCACCTTTGCCCACTGGTAAATCAGCCTCATCCAAACTGTCTACCACCTTCTTTGCCGCTGCCAACGCTCCTTCTACCTCGACATTCGTAAAGAGCGCAGTTACATCATAGCTAGCCATTACTTTTTCTGAAAGATCACCATTCTTTAACCTCGTGATCAGATCTCCGGAGTTTTTTAAATGGGCATTACTTATCGAGCCTAGCCTCTGTGATAGTGGTTTGGCTAAGCACTTGGCTAGTCTGTGCGGGGCGCTCCCGATACCAGAGGTGATGGGTCTCATCGGGACGTTTGGTTTATGGGTTTTCGGAAGTCCCCGCATTCTGGGTGGTTTAGGGGCTTCCTCTAACAGACCCAGTAGCTTTTTCCCCCGGCTGGTTCTTGTGAGTATCTTCCTTGCTTCTTTCTTAAATTTCTCCCCTTCTAAAGCTGCGTGCCCAATATGTTTCTCTTCATATGTATTGGTGTCGCTGAGCAAGTCTAACATTTTTGCGTCATAATCTACCCTGTTCATGACGACAACTCCTCCACCTTTATCCGCACTAGTGATTACTATATCGTCGTCTCTTCCTAGTTTCTCTAAGGCTAATCTGAACCGTCTGGGTATGGAACATTGATTGATCGTGGCTAGAGCATGAAAGCATGTGACTAGACCTTGTTTGAAACCTTTTTCCACGTCACTGCCATTCCATTTGTAGTTCCTGTTTTAAATAATCAGTATAACCTCTCTTATTCACACCGATATCAAATTTAAGACCAAGCGAGAGGGATTGTTTTTCTATAACTGATAATTGTCTGTCAGACAAATTCACAATCAGGTCGTCTCTACCTACTTCGTTCCACTCACTTGAATCACACAGGCGAGCTAATTTATTCTCTAACCTGCCCCTCTGCACAAGGTTTTCGTGTTCCAATTTCCGAGACAAGAACAGTAGTAATTTCACATTGTTAATAATATTACGTAGTTTGTCCACTTCATTTAATAGGTCTTCGCATATCTCTGATAAGAACACTCCAGCACTTTCACTAAACGGTTTGCCTATTTTGAGCACCTTGGGTGTTTCTCTGGGTAGGACTTTCTCCTCAAGGCAATCTTGCAGGAATCTTCGGCGAAGTAGATAGCTGTCGATTTTCCGTTATAGGATTTTTCTTAAGGGCGTACCGTATTTGTAGCGAAGAATTTTTAGAGGATGAAATCAAATATATTTTCAAAGTATTCACTAAACTCAGATACCCGGAAGGACTACTGCACAGATTGAGGAAGAAAGCAACGGCAATAATGAGAAGGAAGAAGGACGACTGGTCCGGAGAAGGCAGGGCGGAGTTTTTGTCCGTCCCCAACTCGAAGTACGCGGAGGAGTTGGGACATATTCTCACAAAAGCGGGTGTGAGCGTTGCTTTCTCCACGGGTAAAAAATTAGGAGAAGTTGTCAAGAATAGAAGTAAATCAGAAAAGGATATAGAGAAGGGCGCGATTTACAATATACCATGTGGTGGTTGTCCGTTAGGATATTATGGAGAGACGGGAAGATCAGTGGAGCTACGGACATATGAGCACAAAAATGACGTCAGAGCTCACAGAACCTCCAACTCGCTAGTAGTTCATTTAGACCAATGTGGTCATCTTCCAGATTGGAAAAAGATAGAGGTGCTCCACAAAGGTCTAGAGAAAAAGAAAAGAAAAATAGTGGAGGCAGCCTACATTACTTCCCACCCCTGCATCAACCATAGGGAAGGGTTTATAAAATTAGCAGGAGCGGTAAGTACTCTGATTGTCAAGGAGGTAAAAAGGACAATTGAGAACGGAGGGAGAAGTGACATAGTCGGAGTCGGGTAGAGGACGGATGAGAGTATAGGAGGGGAACACGGCAAGGATGGATTATATAAGCTGTTAATTTTCTGAAACTGTATGTACTTTGAGAATGTCCTGGTAAGGACGAAACGTCAGTGAATAAAACTCCAACTGTTCTTTGTGTTTAACTCACCACCCTTCCACTCATTTGTCTTACATACTTCAACATGTCGAGTGGTGGTGAGAAACCAGGAACAATATGGAAGGAGTTTCGTACAAGACGGAAAATCGACAGCTATCTACTTCGCCGAAGATTCCTGCAAGATTGCCTTGAGGAGAAAGTCCTACCCAGAGAAACACCCAAGGTGCTCAAAATAGGCAAACCGTTTAGTGAAAGTGCTGGAGTGTTCTTATCAGAGACATGCGAAGACCTATTAAATGAAGTGGACAAACTACGTAATAATATTAACAATGTGAAATTACCACTGTTCTTGTCTCGGAAATTGGAACACGAAAACCTTGTGCAGAGGGGCAGGTTTAGAGAATAAATTAGCTCGCCTGTGTGATTCAAGTGAGTGGAACGAAGTAGGTAGAGACGACCTGATTGTGAATTTGTCTGACAGACAATTATCAGTTATAGAAAAACAATCCCTCTCGCTTGGTCTTAAATTTGATATCGGTGTGAATAAGAGAGGTTATACTGATTATTTAAACAGAAACTACAAATGGAATGACAGTGACGTGGAAAAAGGTTTCAAACAAGGTCTAGTCACATGCTTTCATGCTCTAGCCACGATCAATCAATGTTCCATACCCAGACGGTTCAGATTAGCCTTAAGAAACTAGAAGAGACGACGATATAGTAATCACTAGTGCGGATAAAGGTGGAGGAGTTGTCGTCATGAACAGGGTAGATTATGACGCAAAAATGTTAGACTTGCTCAGCGACACCAATACATATGAAGAGAAACATATTGGGCACGCAGCTTTAGAAGGGGAGAAATTTAAGAAAGAAGCAAGGAAGATACTCACAAGAACCAGCCGGGGGAAAAAGCTACTGGGTCTGTTAGAGGAAGCCCCTAAACCACCCAGAATGCGGGGACTTCCGAAAACCCATAAACCAAACGTCCCGATGAGACCCATCACCTCTGGTATCGGGAGCGCCCCGCACAGACTAGCCAAGTGCTTAGCCAAACCACTATCACAGAGGCTAGGCTCGATAAGTAATGCCCATTTAAAAAACTCCGGAGATCTGATCACGAGGTTAAAGAATGGTGATCTTTCAGAAAAAGTAATGGCTAGCTATGATGTAACTGCGCTCTTTACGAATGTCGAGGTAGAAGGAGCGTTGGCAGCGGCAAAGAAGGTGGTAGACAGTTTGGATGAGGCTGATTTACCAGTGGGCAAAGGTGATTACTTGAAATTAGTGTCTCTATGTGTGAAGTTTGGTCCTTTCATGTTCAACGGGAAAGAATACAGACAACACCGAGGACTTGCAATGGGTAGTCCTCTCAGTGCGGTTCTAGCTTCATTGTATATGGAAGTTTTAGAGACAGATTATTTCATAAGGATAATGGGTAGAGACACGCTTTGGCTGAGGTATGTGGACGACGTCCTTGTCATCGCTCCGAAAAAGGTACAATTAGATGACAAGTTGAGTAGATTGAATCAGGTCGAACCAAACATCCAGTTTACTATCGAACACGAGACGGATAACAGACTAGCTTTCTTGGATACGGTGATTTGGAGGAGAGGTAACAAGATATCTTTCTCTGTCTACAGGAAAAGCACCAATAAAGACGATGTGATTCATTTCTACTCAGCGCATAGCAACAAAATTAAAAACGGAGTGGTTATAGGATTTTTCTTAAGGGCGTACCGTATTTGTAGCGAAGAATTTTTAGAGGATGAAATCAAATATATTTTCAAAGTATTCACTAAACTCAGATACCCGGAAGGACTACTGCACAGATTGAGGAAGAAAGCAACGGCAATAATGAGAAGGAAGAAGGACGACTGGTCCGGAGAAGGCAGGGCGGAGTTTTTGTCCGTCCCCAACTCGAAGTACGCGGAGGAGTTGGGACATATTCTCACAAAAGCGGGTGTGAGCGTTGCTTTCTCCACGGGTAAAAAATTAGGAGAAGTTGTCAAGAATAGAAGTAAATCAGAAAAGGATATAGAGAAGGGCGCGATTTACAATATACCATGTGGTGGTTGTCCGTTAGGATATTATGGAGAGAGACGGGAAGATCAGTGGAGCTACGGACATATGAGCACAAAAAATGACGTCAGAGCTCACAGAACCTCCAACTCGCTAGTAGTTCATTTAGACCAATGTGGTCATCTTCCAGATTGGAAAAAGATAGAGGTGCTCCACAAAGGTCTAGAGAAAAGAAAAATAGTGGAGGCAGCCTACATTACTTCCCACCCCTGCATCAACCATAGGGAAGGGTTTATAAAATTAGCAGGAGCGGTAAGTACTCTGATTGTCAAGGAGGTAAAAAGGACAATTGAGAACGAAGGGAGAAGTGACATAGTCGGAGTCGGGTAGAGGACGGATGAGAGTATAGAAGGAGGGGAACACGGCAAGGATGGATTATATAAGCTGTTATTTTTCTGAAACTGTATGTACTTTGAGAATGTCCTGGTAAGGACGAAACGTCAGTGAATAAAACTCCAACTGTTCTTTGTGTTTAACTCACCACCCTTCCACTCATTTGTCTTACATACTTCAACATGTCGAGTGGTGGTGAGAAACCAGGAACAATATGGAAGGAGTTTCGTACAAGACGGAAAATCGACAGCTATCTACTTCGCCGAAGATTCCTGCAAGATTGCCTTGAGGAGAAAGTCCTACCCAGAGAAACACCCAAGGTGCTCAAAATAGGCAAACCGTTTAGTGAAAGTGCTGGAGTGTTCTTATCAGAGACATGCGAAGACCTATTAAATGAAGTGGACAAACTACGTAATAATATTAACAATGTGAAATTACCACTGTTCTTGTCTCGGAAATTGGAACACGAAAACCTTGTGCAGAGGGGCAGGTTAGAGAATAAATTAGCTCGCCTGTGTGATTCAAGTGAGTGGAACGAAGTAGGTAGAGACGACCTGATTGTGAATTTGTCTGACAGACAATTATCAGTTATAGAAAAACAATCCCTCTCGCTTGGTCTTAAATTTGATATCGGTGTGAATAAGAGAGGTTATACTGATTATTTAAACAGAAACTACAAATGGAATGACAGTGACGTGGAAAAAGGTTTCAAACAAGGTCTAGTCACATGCTTTCATGCTCTAGCCACGATCAATCAATGTTCCATACCCAGACGGTTCAGATTAGCCTTAGAGAAACTAGGAAGAGACGACGATATAGTAATCACTAGTGCGGATAAAGGTGGAGGAGTTGTCGTCATGAACAGGGTAGATTATGACGCAAAAATGTTAGACTTGCTCAGCGACACCAATACATATGAAGAGAAACATATTGGGCACGCAGCTTTAGAAGGGGAGAAATTTAAGAAAGAAGCAAGGAAGATACTCACAAGAACCAGCCGGGGAAAAAAAAGCTACTGGGTCTGTTAGAGGAAGCCCCTAAACCACCCAGAATGCGGGGACTTCCGAAAACCCATAAACCAAACGTCCCGATGAGACCCATCACCTCTGGTATCGGGAGCGCCCCGCACAGACTAGCCAAGTGCTTAGCCAAACCACTATCACAGAGGCTAGGCTCGATAAGTAATGCCCATTTAAAAAACTCCGGAGATCTGATCACGAGGTTAAAGAATGGTGATCTTTCAGAAAAAGTAATGGCTAGCTATGATGTAACTGCGCTCTTTACGAATGTCGAGGTAGAAGGAGCGTTGGCAGCGGCAAAGAAGGTGGTAGACAGTTTGGATGAGGCTGATTTACCAGTGGGCAAAGGTGATTACTTGAAATTAGTGTCTCTATGTGTGAAGTTTGGTCCTTTCATGTTCAACGGGAAAGAATACAGACAACACCGAGGACTTGCAATGGGTAGTCCTCTCAGTGCGGTTCTAGCTTCATTGTATATGGAAGTTTTAGAGACAGATTATTTCATAAGGATAATGGGTAGAGACACGCTTTGGCTGAGGTATGTGGACGACGTCCTTGTCATCGCTCCGAAAAAGGTACAATTAGATGACAAGTTGAGTAGATTGAATCAGGTCGAACCAAACATCCAGTTTACTATCGAACACGAGACGGATAACAGACTAGCTTTCTTGGATACGGTGATTTGGAGGAGAGGTAACAAGATATCTTTCTCTGTCTACAGGAAAAGCACCAATAAAGACGATGTGATTCATTTCTACTCAGCGCATAGCAACAAAATTAAAAACGGAGTGGTTATAGGATTTTTCTTAAGGGCGTACCGTATTTGTAGCGAAGAATTTTTAGAGGATGAAATCAAATATATTTTCAAAGTATTCACTAAACTCAGATACCCGGAAGGACTACTGCACAGATTGAGGAAGAAAGCAACGGCAATAATGAGAAGGAAGAAGGACGACTGGTCCGGAGAAGGCAGGGCGGAGTTTTTGTCCGTCCCCAACTCGAAGTACGCGGAGGAGTTGGGACATATTCTCACAAAAGCGGGTGTGAGCGTTGCTTTCTCCACGGGTAAAAAATTAGGAGAAGTTGTCAAGAATAGAAGTAAATCAGAAAAGGATATAGAGAAGGGCGCGATTTACAATATACCATGTGGTGGTTGTCCGTTAGGATATTATGGAGAGACGGGAAGATCAGTGGAGCTACGGACATATGAGCACAAAAA
>NC_134795.1:24808359-24813359 GCF_046742065.1 Oratosquilla oratoria | reverse complement strand
ATTAGTTATTTTCTTTTGTTGTTATATTTTCATTTCAAGCTTTCGTGCATCCATCTTGTAGGATAAAAATTGTAAGCACTTCCCTGTTTTTTTTTTTTTTTTTAGACGCCAAGGAGATGAATAGGTAGCCATCTGGCATCCAAAATATATGAGGTGTCACCTGATGCCGGAATAGGTCATTTGAGATCAATTGCAGCTTCGCTACTAATGAGATATCATGGACATAAATAACCTATCGACAACCAAAATAGAAATACAAGTGATGCCTCGTGCACAAGGAACTTTTTGGATTAATACTATCATAAGCTTAGCCTGAAAATGTCTCAATCAAACCAAAACTAGTTTACTACTTCCAAATTATCTAGAACATCACTACTCTTAGGGAGTGAATCTACTTGCTTCGACCATTATACTAAAAAATTCTTAGACTTTGAGTTCCCACGAACTCAGTATATTTGTACAAGAAAAGGCGATTTTAACAATAGAAACCCCAATTAAACCTTTGGAATTTGTGCCAAAAACACAAAAGAACCGAGATAATAGATCTGCGTGCATCAAACATTAAACTCAAAATTTCTTGAAGACTTTGGTTCCCCCCCGAACTCTCTGCTTTTGCAAAAGTAATACAATTTCACCAATCGAGACCCGTTTACAGCTTTAATATTAGTACCAGAAATGCAAAAGCACCGAGATAGCAGACCTGCATTCTTCAATCATTAAACTCAAAATTTCTTGAAGACTTTGGTTCCCCCCCCGAACTCTCTACTTTTGCAAAAGTAATACGATTTCACCAATCGAGACCCCGTTTACAGCTTTAGAATTAGTACCAGAAATGCAAAAGCACCGAGATAGCAGAACTGCATTCTTCAATCATTAAACTCAAAATTTCTTGAAGTCTTTGGCACCTTCGAACTCGTGCCGCTCTTCAGGAGCTCGAAGGCGCAAACACCTCAGCGTTTCGTCTGTTTGTTCTCCACAAACATTCGAAACAAACAGAGTTCCCGGAGTGTCAGGGAAATACAGGTGCAGCAGCCGGCTGAAGAAGAAAGAAAGAAAAAAAAACAATACAATTAAGAGGATGTAAAAGTGGACGAGGAATGTCACTGTAGAACAGAGAAAGAAGAGGGAGAAGGAACCGAAAAGAAGAGAAGAGGAGGAGGAGGAGGAGGAGGAGGAGAAAGAATGGAGGCAATAAGTGTATCTGGATTCAGAAAACAGAGGAGGAATGAACAAACAAAGGGAAAAATCATAGAGGATTGTAAAGGAGGAGGGCTGGAGGAGGGTTGAAGAATGGAGGGAGGATAAAGAAAATAAAGGCAGAGGGGGAGGAGGGAGGGAAAAGAAAGAAAATAAAAGTAGAAACAGAAGGGGGGACGGAACGAGAGATTGAGGAAGGGAGGAGAGAGATAAGGAAGGAGAAGGTAGAAGAAAGAATAGTAAGAAAATAGAGCGGAAGAAGAGAGAAGAAAGAGATGAAAAGTGATGATAAAATGAAATAGGGAGCAAAAGGAGTATAAGAAGAAAAATTGAATGAGAGGATAAGGAATAGGAAAAAGGGGGTGAAATAGGATGAAAAAGTAGAAATAAGTAGGAAATATAAAAGAAATCGGAAAGAGAAAAGGGAGGGACTGAGGAAAATATAGGAATAGAGGAAAGTGGGAAGGAGAAAAGAAGTGGAGGAGGAAACAAGGAGAAAGGAGTACTAAGGAAGAAACAGACAGAAATAAATAAAGCGGAGACTAAGGAACACTTGCGAAGAAATGAGGAAGCAACGAACAGCAAGGAGGAAGGATTGAGGAGATAGATAACCGAAGGGGAAGGGAGGAGAGGAAGGGAAAGAAGAAAGGAAGGAATGAAGGAAGGATGAAAGGAAGGAAGGAGGTTGAAGGAGGGAAAGTATTTAGTACGAGGCAGGAGTAGATGTACAGTAAGGAGACAGTGGTGAAGCCAAAGAACAGAGAAAGTAGAAACGATGTTAAGGAGGGCGGAAGAAAGAGAAGATGAGAAGAACTAGGAGGGCAGAGGAAAGGAAGGGAAAATGGAACAGGAGAAATAATAAAGGGATGAAGTGGGAAATGGGGAATGAAACGACGAAAAATAGGGTAGTAGAGAGTGTATGTGATGGTAACAGTAATGGTGATGTTCTTGCGGATAGTGAGAGTGCATAAAGGGAGTAGAAACTGGGCAGTAATGATGTACACCAGTAATGGGGGGCTTTCAAGACCATAACAGTCGCGAAGCTCATTTGGGACAAAAGACTTTGAGACTTCAGAGACTAGGCGTCTCGCCTGACACTGCGAGACACGAGAGATAACGAGAGACATAACAGAACTTAAGAGACATGTGGAAACGACTATATACAGAGCATGAAGACTGGCCAAATCTGAGATCTCGCTCTCCACTGAGATAATAGAATTTAGTTTAAACACACATTACCAAAACCACAACCCAATATGCATTCATTTAGCTCTCTTATATAATCATAGGTTAATTTCGGATGTCTGCAAGGGTGTAACTTAACCTTTTTGTTACACAAGGAGTTCTCTGGAGATGAATGAAATAGCCCGGAGGCAATTAGAGTAACACCCATCATAGAGGGTGATCATATAGAATAAAGGAGAACGTTCCATTTATCATAGAGGGTATTCATAAAGATAGGGTAAGGTCCATCCCATTATAATGAGGGGACACCGGCGAGGTTAATATAATCACCCGGTGAAAAAAGAAAAAGCATCACTCGGTACGGAAGTGACGAATGCTTTCCAACATTATCTTGTGCTTTACATATGCTGTTCTGAATAATGCCGTATGGTTTCATTCAGCTGAAGAAATGAGTGTAAGGAATTGGCCGAGTGTAAGTATATATTCACTCTGCGCATATCTCATATCCGCCTGATAACTCGTTCATTGTCCCTCCCAACTTAGCTCCTCTCGGATGAAGGGAGATTCCTGTTCCCCGTCACGCTTGCTCGAATCAGTAGCAATACAGCAAGTCACAGCACCTCCACAGTCAGATCCGGCGGCCGAAACTGGCTAACTCCGACCGATTCATTATCTCCCCCCTCCCTTTCATTCACTCGAGAAATGTATAGAACAGAAAAGAAAAAATATATTTGGGCCCCGTGTTATCCTCATCCTCTGACCAGTGATCTCCGTTCACGCCCATATTTTCTCTTTTCCTTTCCTTACTCGACAGACATTCTTCTTGTATCCAATGTCCCTCTCATCCTGGTCTTCCACCTTGTTCTTGGTCTTCCACTCAAGCCACCCCTATCCACTTCTGTCTTCCATGGACTTTTTCGTCTCATTTTTTCATACATCCAAACCATTTCAGCATTTTCTTGAATCCTATCTCCCAGCTCACCTCTACATTTCCCACTCTATTCCTCCTCGTAGCTTCGACCATATTTTCTAAACACTTCATATCACACACTTTGAAGCTATTCGTTTCTGCCGCCTGCAAATTCAAGTCATCTTCATACAGTGCCATGGGCACAATCACTACCTCTTAGCTTTATCTTTGCGTTCGTCCCCAGACACTTTTTGGAACACTTCTATTCCACTAGACATTAACTCGTACTTGCCCCCTTTGCTCTGTAGTTCATCTCCACATATTCCTTTCTACATGTGACTCCAAATACTTGTAGCTCTCCACCTTTTCCAAACTCTCGCCCTTTAAACTAACTTCCAATCCACTGCAACCCTCACTTCTTGTACATTTCAACACCCTACTTTTATCTTCTCATTCTATTCCAATTTCTGCCACTATTTGTTTCAGTCTATCTTCTGACTATCCCACATCTGCAAAGAACTGGTTCGCCTCGCACTTCCTCCACCCTCATTAGCTCTAGACCCCTTTCTAGCACCTTCCTTACGCTAAACCTAGAAGAACTATGATGACTTATCACAACCCTTCACATACTACTCAACTCTCTATTCTCTGAACATAAGAACATTAGAACATAAGAATGAAGGGCACTGTAAGAGACCATAAGTTTTTTCCATTCGTCGACCACCCTGTTAGTAAACCAATTCTTGCCTATTTCCTTTTTAGATCCAAATTTGTCCAGTTTATAACCATTACTGCGAGTCCTGCCCTGTTGTTTTTTAATATGATGACCTTGTTTGCATCACCCTTTTTAAAATCTTTGATCCACCTGAACACCTCTATTAGATCACCCCGCACCTGCTCTCATACAAGCACTCCTATAAACATAAAAGCCTCTGAACATTCTCAACAATCTTCCCTTACCCAGACATCCGCAACGCATCGTACACTCTCCTAATCCTCAAATATCCTAAAGAGCATCCTCACCCTTTTCCTAAAACTTCTCGTATGTGTTTTAAAAGGAAAATTTGATCTAAAATTTCTCTTCCCTTTCTAAACTCACACCATTCTAGTCCAATTACTCCCTTTGTTTCCCTCCTAATCTTTTCATTGAACACCTTTCAATACGTCATTCCAATTACACTAAATAAACTGATCCCTCTAAATTGACTATTTTCGTATTTACTCTGTTCTACCCTGTATAATGGATCTATACATGCACTCTTCCCATCCATAAGAATACTACCCTCTCTCAGGTTCACATTAAAAAATCTCACTAGCCATTCCACCATGACTACTCACTACGTCAGACAATAATTGGCAAACGTCAAACTCACATGTCTTATCTACTTTCATCTCTTTTGTTGTTCCTTGTATCTATTTTCCTATAACTAATCTTCATCTCCTATTAGCCATTTTCCTGACATCTCCTACTGTATACTTAAAACACAAAGAAAGCTGACTACTACAAGCTGGAGATATAGAAACAGTACCACACTGATAAAAGGCAGAGAACATTCCTTTGCTCTTTCCCAGGGAGATCTATGGGAGGACTCAGGGATTTACTAGCTGTTGTGGGGCTTTGGGCTACTAATCTGCGAAAATAGAGACTTCAGTCATTACCCAGATGTAAGACTTTGTTGATTTTTTCATGTCTGATACAAGGTGATCC
>NC_134795.1:24793359-24803359 GCF_046742065.1 Oratosquilla oratoria | reverse complement strand
CATTCTCTCGGGACATCTCCGGATATGATGGATTTCTTGAAAATAATTTCTAATGGAACAACAATCTCATTTTTCATTTCCTTTAAGATTCTTGGATGCCAACCGTCAGGCCCTGGTGTTTTATTAACTTTGAGTTTGTCTATACACCTTTTAATTTTTTCTTTTGTTATATTTACCGTAGTGAGTAAGTTTACCCCAGACTTTTCACAGGTTTCAGTTTGGAATTCACTTTGAGGTGTTTCGTTTACGAATACCGAGCTAAAATAATTGTTTAAGATATTACACATTCCTTCATTTGAATATTCAAGTTGACCGTCAGCAGATAATAGTGGACCAATGTGATTCTACATTGCACTGCCTCTGCAGGAAGTTTAATCCGTTCATTAACTACACGGATTGTGAAGTTGTTTCTATTCACTTTCAAATTAAATCTACTTCCTGACAGTTTCAGACCATTATTCCTTCTCTGATTCTCATTTAGTGCGAAAATTTTTCACTCCTGATGTTGTCAATTCCCGTTAAAATCTTAAAGACCTGTATCAAATCACACCTGAATCTACGCTTTTATTTAGAAAAAATAGATTTACAAATTTTAGTTTATTTTTGTATGATTTATTTCTGATATTTGGAATCAGTTTGTGGCTCGCCATTGTACCTTATCCAACCTGTCAATGTCTTTAATGAGACTCGGTGACGATACGGAACCAGCATATTCCAGATGTGGACGAACTAACGATTTATATAGCTTGTTAATGACAGATGTATTTTTAAAATCAAAATATCGAACAATCACTCCTAGAATCGTGTTTGCCTTCCCTGTGGCTGAAATACAGTGCTTAGATGAATTGAGATCATCACTGATAATTACGCCGAGATCCTTTTCAGTACCCACTTTTGCATTACTATTTATTTTTCTTGTTTGTTTTTTCTTTATTTACATTTTTTATAGTTTGATTTTATCCATCTGTTCTTATTTTGTTCACTACAATTAATACGAAGTATTTGCTTTTGCTTTGATATAATAGATTGAATATAATTTCATTTGTAATTCTATTTTTTTTATTTGATTTTATCCAATTTCAGTTTTGTTAAATTTGTGTGTTTTTGTTCGTTTCATCTTCGTTTCATTTCATTTCATTTTGTCTCGTTTAGTTTTATCCTTTCTACATCTTTTGCTTTTCTATGTCATACGCTTTGTTTGGCTTTCCTTTGCGTAATCCAATTTAATCTAATTTGATTTTATATATTCATTCATACATTTTGTTGATAGTAAGAGTACGAGATTAAAAGAAAAAGTATCATGACTCCAAGGATACAATGATATTTGAAACTTTAATGAAACTATACAGTATATTCTTTATTCGTACGTAGCGCGACTTCTTTGATTTCTCCGCGTCTCCGATGGAGCGTGGTTACTCCCTCCAGAAGACTCTCTGAGCACAACTTTTTACTCCGATTGTACGTCGCGTTTATCTCTAGAGTCGTCAAACCCGAAGTGCTGACGAGGGAAACGTCAGCTCCTCCATAAACTCAATGGAGGCGAGACAGCGGAGATGGATGAGGTGGAGAAGGAGGAGGAAGAAAAGGAGGAGGAGAAGGAGGAGAGGAGGAGAAGTGGGAGGAGGATTGGGATGTATGGAGCGATGAAGGATTTCTACGGGACATGGAGAGGAATACTGGAGGACTAGGAAGAGGTTGAGGACAAGGAGAAATAGATGGAATATGAGGAGGAGGAAGAGGAAGGAAAAAAAGAAGCAAAGGAGGAAGAGGAGGAGAAAGAGGAGGAAGAGGAAGAAGAGGAGGAGGAGGAGGAGTAGGAAGAGAAAGGGAAGGGAGAAGCAAAGGTGGAAAAGGAGAAAGAGAAGGAGGAGGAAGAAGAGGAGGAGGAGGAGGAGAAGGAAGAAGAGAAAGGAGGAAAAGGAGAAAGAGAAGGAGGAGGAGGAGGAGGAAGAGAAAGGGAAGGGAGAAGCGAAGGAGGAAAAGGAGAAAGAGAAGGAGGAAGAAGAGGAGGAGGAGTAGGAAGAGGTGGAGGAGGAGGAAGAGGAAGAGGGGAAACGGGAGGAGAAGCGGGAAGAGCAGCAGGATCTACGGGAAGAAGGAGGTTTTTACGGGACACAGAAGAAACTGTAAGAGGAGGAAGAGGAGAAAACGGGAGGAGGAGAAGGAGGAGGAGGAGGAGGAGGAGAAACTGGAGGGAGAGGAGAAATGTAGGAGGAATGTGTTTTACAATGCGAGAAGAAACAAAAAGGAAGAAGAGGAGGAGGAGGAGGAGTAGGAGGAGGAAGAGGAGGAAGTGGAAATTAAGAAAGAGAAAGAAAGAGGAGGAGGAGGAGGAGGAGGAGGAGGAGGAGGAGGAGGAGGAGGAGGAGGAGGAGGAGGAGGAGGAGGAGGAGGAGGAGGAGGAGGAAGGGGAAATGGAAGAGTAAGAGAGGGCGGGAAGGAAGGAGGAGGAAAGTAGGAAGATGAAGAAGAAGATGGACAGGAAATTGGAGGAAGATGAAGATTGGAGGAAGATGAAGATAATGATGAAGAGGAAGAGGAAGAATAGAGAAATAATAGGAATAAGTAAATAGCAGCAGTAATAGATGGAGTGGGAGAGATAAAGGATGTAAGTAAATGGAATAATGGAAGGGAGAGTAAGAAAAACAGGACAAGAAGAATAAGAAGAAGGAGGAGGAAGAGGAAAGGAGGAAAAGAAGAGGACGAAAGGAAGAGTGAGGAGGAGGAGGACGATAAGCCAAAAGAGGCGAGAGAAGATAGAGAGAAGAAAGTGGAAGAGGATTAGAAAGAGATAGAGGTAGAGATGGAGGTGGATTTGGATGGATCAAAGTGGGACCACGAGTATAACAAGCAACAGCAACATTACCATTACCAGTTTCATTACTAATACCACTACGACTACCATCAGAAGTACCACAGACAGAACTACGAGCAGGACCACTGGCAGAATCACTACCAGAACTACTGACAATATCACTCCCCTCACCACTGACAGTACTGCTATCAATACTAGTACCAGTATCACTACCTGTGACTTCATAAACTGTACCCGTATACCTTGGCCCATGTACCTGTGCCTATACCTGTATAACTTCCTCACCACTGACAGCACTGCTATCAATACTAATACCAGTATCACTACCTGTGCATTCATAAACTGTACCCGTATACTTTGGCCCATATACCTGTGCCTATACCTGTACAGTATATCTTCCTCACCACTGACATGACTGCTATCATTGCCAGTATCACTACCTGTGCCTTCATAAACTGTACCCGTATACTTTGGCCCATATACCTGTGCCTATACCTGTATATCCTCCTCACCACTGACAGCACTGCTATCAGTACTAGTACCAATATCACTACCTGTGCCTTCATACACTGTACCCGTATACCTTGGCCCATATACCTGTGCCTATACCTGTATATCTTCCTCACCACTGACAGCACTGCTATCAATACTAGTACCAGTATCACTACCTGTGCCTTTATAAACTGTACCCGTATACTTTGGCCCATATACCTGTGCCTATACCTGTATATCCTCCTCACCACTGACAGCACTGCTATCAGTACTAGTACCAGTATCACTACCTGTGCCTTCATAAACTGTACCCGTATACCTTGGCCCATATACCTGTGACTATACCTGTATAACTTCCTCACCACTGACAGCACTGCTATCAATACTAGTACCAGTATCACTACCTGTGCCTTCATACACTGTACCCGTATACCTTGGCCCATATACCTGTGCCTATACCTGTATATCTTCCTCACCACTGACAGCACTGCTATCAATACTAGTACCAGTATCACTACCTGTGCCTTCATAAACTGTACCCGTATATCTTGGCCCATATACCTGTGCCTATACCTGTATATCTTCCTCACCACTGACAGCACTGCTATCAGTACCAGTATCACTACCTGTGCCTTCATAAACTGTACCCGTATACCTTGGCCCATATACCTGTGCCTATACCTGTATATCTTCACCACTACCACCCTGTCCAGTACCATTCCCAATGCAAGCAATATTAACAAGGCTAGATTTTATTAATGAGGAAAGAGTGTGGTTAACTAAATGTTGTAGAGTCCTAGGTTTAGTCTATTTCGGGACTGTCTATAACAAATTTGGATGTGTCAGCTCTTGTAAGGGTACGTTTAACAAGTTTAGAATAAGTTATGGTGTATCGAGTTAAGGTTGAAGCAAATTGCACTTAACGATACTATTATTTTGTAGGGACGGCGAGTTCGGAAAACCGGTTCTTTTGTTTAGCGGTGGGTTGTTATAAATCTAACCAAATTCAAAATATTATTCTTTGCAACAAAACTTACACTCGTGTCAAGAAAGAGTATTGGAAAGAATAACTAAAACAGCAAATTTGGTTATTACCCTCTGTGGTGTACAGCTATAAAGGACACCACAACTGGATTTCACATAACTATTTTGAAGAGTCCACACCCTCTCGTTTATTACTTTCATTACAGAAACAACCAAGACAGGAAGGTCTGTTTTATGGCTTGGTATGGGAAACACTACGAAAGACTTCATTAAATTTAGACGGGATTCTGTAAACAGGCAATATCCATTTTATTCTATTATTTCCACTTCTAGATTTTGTAGAAGTTAGATGTTTGAACCCTAAAAACTTTATTGCAAAGGTAACCAAGTGTATTAATATAATATACTGTACACATGTACGCTTACGTACAAATACTTATGAATTCATAGAGGAAAATGAAAACGCCTGACAGCATATAAAATGCTGGTTGAAACTTGTCCCTGCAATTAAAGAAGATAATCAACTACGTACATCTTTTACCTGCACAAGAGACCTGTGTAAGTCTCCGTCAATTATAATTGACAGAATATCTAGCATAAGAGACTTAGGAGAAGACCAGTTTCTAGTTGAGCATCTATAAGACGAAGACCTTTTTACAGAACTTGTAAAAAAAAAAAAAAAGAAAAAAAGACTTGAATGAGACAAATCCTTCGCTGGAAGCCTTCACGACACAGGAACCTCAGAGAACATATACTGTACCTCAACAAACATGTCAAAAGTAGACTCACATCAACATGGATGCCAGGAGCGGTATAGATGGTCAAGGGGGAGATACTATCTGGGCTGTACTGGTAGAACTGGTCCCTCCCCCTCCACCAGGTCAAGGAATAGAGGTGGTCACCCTCAAGGTCATAATGGCATACGAGCTGTACAGTGTCCCCAGACTTCACACTCGAGGGGACGTCGACCTTGACAACACGCAGGGCATCTGCGAGGCCGAGTTGGCTTCTGCCACCCCCTCGTCCTTTACTCTCGCCTGAAGGAGGACCTCCGGAGCTGTCTCGCCCTTCCCCGGACTGGAGAAGGACGTTTTGGTCACTTCTGTTGCCATCTGAAATAAGGGTAAAAATCTAGTTCTAATGAGCTGTTTTTCCTTGATAATTATTCCATTCACGACCAGGGGTAAGATTAGAAATTTTAGTTTGACTAAATGTTATTGGCCATGGATAATCAGCTCTTTCCTTCAAGGTTCCTAGGGAGAAAGGGAGAGAAAAATTAAATGAGATGAAGTAAAGTAAAGTAAAGTTAAATAAAATAAAATATAATAAAATAAAATAAAATTTGATATATAATATACAATATACAATATATTATATATATGATTGATATATGATATGATTGATATATGATTGATATATGATATGATTGATATATGATATGATTGATATATGATATGATTGATATATGATATGATTGATATATGATATGATTGATATATGATATGATTGATATATGATATGATTGATATATGATATGATTGATATATGATATGATATATGATATGATATATGATATGATATGATATATGGTATGATATATGATATATGGTATATGGTATGATATATGGTATGATATATGATATATGGTATGATATATGATATATGGTATGATATATATGGTATATGATATGATATATGATATGATATATGATATGATATATGATATATGATATATATATGTAATATAATATAATATATAATATAATATAATATAATATGATATAATAAATACCTGTGTGTTGGTGCCTACAGTATTATAGTATTCAGTTAAACAGTCAAGACAGAATGGATCGATATTAAAATTTTTGTTTATATAGACGCGTCTCTTCGTGTACGCACGTGCTTGTGTGCGTGTGTGTTAATGCGTACATGCGTTTGTGTGTGTGTGTATGTGTGTACACGTTTGTACATGTGTGTACATGTGCGTACATGTGGTTACATGTGTATGTGCGTGCGTGCGTGCGTATGTTTCAAGGTCATCTTGTGTTAGAGTATGCATTTATAAACTTGTGTAAATATTCGTTTTAACGTAAAAAAAATTGATACCTTATTAGCATATATATTTTTCATTATGCCTTCATGATAGTTTAAATGTTTTATTTTCGCTCTTATTGATGTTCACTTAATATATACAAGCCATAATATTTTTCTTCTAATTTCTTATGTATGTATAAATATGATTTAAAAGAAAAATAATAACCGTATCTTTGTTTCCAGTCAAACTATTCTCATCATATTCTTCTTCTTTATATCCTGTTGTATATATTTCTATCAACTGATCTCATACTTTGGAAGTTAAGTCAATTCGTTTTTCTAAATCTAAACAAAACTGTTTTTCAGAAGTCTCAATAGTCAGATTTTTTAAAATGTTAGTTATGGTATAATTTAAATGAAAAAGACTGATGCAATTTGCAGAACTTTGGGTTAGTGTTAGGCTAGGCTAGGCTAGGCTAGGCTAGGTTAGGTTAGGTTAGGTTAGGTTAGGCTAGGCTAGGCTAGGCTAGGCTAGGCTAGGCTAGGCTAGGCTAGGCTAGGCTAGGCTAGGCTAGGCTAGGCTAGGCTAGGCTAGGCTAGGCTAGGTTAGGTTAGGTTAGGTTAGGTTAGGTTAGGTTGCGTTACGTTACGTTACGTTAGGTTAGGTTATATTCTATAAAGTATACCTATATGAAGTATATCTTATAATTCAAATGACGTTCAGGGTATACAGTAAGATAGTACTTTATATTCATATACAGAAACTGATTTAAGAAACTTAGAGCCCATACATAGTCTGCTTAGAATATCAACATTCTCAACTATCCTTCTCCTATATTCCTCGGGCTGAGACTGAAAAATATCCTCAGATTTTCTTTTTTTTTGGGGGGAGGGTATAGTATATCTTATTAATTTTATGACTAGCAGACCTTCTGGCTAGTGGTCTTTCTCCCTCTGACTACAGGAGCTTCTGAGTATAGGGCTTGATCCACTAGTAAATAGCTAACTTCTTTACTAGAAAAGCTAAAAGCTTTTCACATGTTCTGTTTCGGCAAATTTCAGAAAATTATATTCAGACCGATGCAAGACCTTGCCATGAAACAGTCAAACATTTACTTTTAAACCTTGCTATTGTTAATCTAGAAGCTAACTCTAATGCTTAGACATCAGAACACGAAAGGGATCGAGTGGTGTGTTGTTTTTGTAAAAAGGAACAATTTTTCATGTCTATGTTTCCCTTTCACTCGTCTTCCTATACGTAGAAATTTGATATAATTTGATTAAATCAACAATTTACACATAGAGCGTTTCACTAAGCTGAATAATGTTCTTTGGCGTAAGGCGGAACTGACAACAAATAATATAAAGTCGAGAGTCATTTATTGTTTGCAATAAAAGTTTAATTCCTGTTACCTTTAACTAGATAATAAGCATATTGTCTAGATGAATTATCACCCTTATCTATTTACTAAGATAGCAGTTGGTATATCTTTTGCTTGGTAGTACTGAGTCACTGAAAAACACGGTAAGCGTCAACTACCAATTGTAGTCTTAAGGGCCATTCACACAGTCAAACGGTTCGTCAAACCTGGTTTGTCAATAAATTGTTTGAGGTGATGTTTGACCGTGTGAATGGGGTATTTGGTCATCAAACACATTTCTCAAACGTGTTTGACAACCAATACCCCATTCACACGGTCAAACATCACTTCAAACACTTGTATGACAAACCGGGTTTGAAAGACCGTTTGACCGTGTAAAGGGCCCTTTAGGTCACTGTTGCCATCGGTTTGATAGTATATCTATTAACTACCTATAATCAGATTCCAATGTTTTCCAACTACGTTGTAATATATTTGCCAAAAAATAAATGACACAACGAAAAATATGTCCTATGTATGTATTACTTTACTATAACATATATAATGATCTAAGATAAAAATAAGTGAAGAGGAGCCATCTGGTAAATGATGGCAGTCATTGAACATTCAAATCTGTTTATCATCAGCGCTTTATTGTTCTTATTTTATTTTATTTTTTTATTCACCTATTAATTTAATCATCTATTTGTTTATCAAATTTTATTGATTAATTAATCAGTTGATTTATGAATTTATTCATCTACTTATTCATATATTTAACTGTTTTTGTTTGTTTATTTCTTTATTTACTTAATTATCGATTTGCTTCTCTATTGATCTATTTCTATTGACTTGTATGTATGTACGTATGCACAGTATATGGATGCATGTATATGTGTGTATGTATATTCTATTATGTAGTTGTGATCTGTTAGTTATTTATCACTTGTTATTTAACATTTATCGTTTCTTATCTATTATCATATATTCATTTAGTTAGATATTAATTTATCAAATACTGCGATTTTTTTTCTTTGCTAATAAGCAGTTCTGTGTGACCTATCATACCAGTAAAGGCGTTATCACAATAGACTATTTCTCCTCCGACTGTTAGAGCAGATTTGCATCCCGTAGCATTCAGGAAAGAATCTGATATGTTGAAAAAAAAAAAAAAAAAAAAACTTTAGTATGTCAAATGACATTCCAGACAATTTTGTCGAGAAAACAAAATAGTTTGCCATAGTCATTCTACGACGGAAAAAGTTCTGGAGGTGGGTGGGGATACTATCGATAAATCGGTGGTTGGGGGGGAAAATAGCCCAGAATGATAACTATTCTTAGGGAGAGGACTTACCTGGGAGTAGTGACGATAGAATGGGAGACAGAAAGGGAATAAGGAGAGACAACATTCTTGGAGACCTCATAATGATTCTTTAATCCTTTCTTCACTTCGTCACCCCTTCTTTCTTTCCTTCCTTCCACCAGACTTCGTTCCTCTTCTTGCCAATTCGGGATATTCAATTTTCAGCTTAAAGGAGATGAGACCATCGTGGCTACACTCATTTTTGAAACTTTAGTGTTTCGTATTTTCATCTCATTGGAGATAGTGTCAGGTTATCTACACTCATTTCTGTGATAATAGTGTTTTCTCGTTTCAACTCACTGAGGAGGCTAAGATACTAATATCCATTTCTGTGATTATAGTCTCTTTTTCTAAGTATTGCGATTGTTTTTTTTTAAGTCAAAACTTTTCCAATCATTTCTTTTCATACCAATTTTTCACTCGAAATACATTGGAAAGTGAACACATTCAAAAAATCTTCCGTTTCAAACACATTTCCTTGTAAATCACAGTCAATTTCAGATGTTTTCGGATTTTCTTTCTCGCTTCTTTTGAAGTATTTTTAAGAACTATTCAGATTCCAAACGCGCTGAACATTTCACTGAATTAAACCAACCAGTTTACCTGAACAGAAATATTTTCCACGACATTTTTCATCTTGGTACTTTTCATCTTGAGATTTTTCCTCTTCATGTTGTTTTTCATCTCGACAGTTTATGATATTCGGCTCGATCGGATTTGAAATATCAAACGAATTTGCTACACTTTTTTATTCCGTTATTTCACTCAACGTTTCTCATTCCAGTAGCGTTATTTATTTTCTCGTTTATTTTCTCTGCAAGAGAAAAGCTACATCTTCCTTTCATCCTTTTCTTGAGACGACAGACACAAGCGTCGTGTATGACTTTGCTTATGCGATGTTCTTCTGTTTTATGTCAAAGTCTTGTGGTATAAGCAACTGTTTTTTTGCCT
>NC_134795.1:24783359-24788359 GCF_046742065.1 Oratosquilla oratoria | reverse complement strand
TTCCCATACAATTTTTGCATGCTGAATCCAGAAATCGTATTCATTTTTTTTTAGGGAGGTTCTTATTTTTTATTTTGTAATAACCAAAACTAAATGATTCCGGTTTATTGTGTAGAAATGCGTCTGAGCCAGGTCTATAAAATTCTTGTAGGTTTATATAGGTAAGTAAAGGCAGAGGTTGAAAGGCCATTTCATTTTATTGAGAAGAAACAAAATCATGATAAATATACGTTATACACATACAGGCATGTACATATCTGCTCACGAAAATTACAATACAGTAGTATTAAAATACTTAAATATTGAGGCCATATATTCTCCCTGAAAAACACGCTTTCGAGACTTTCTCTTGTGTGCCGGTGTATCAGCAGATGTTGCCCGGCTTCTTTGAAGCGACCAGCAGAAGTCAGCCATCATCGTCAAGCTCCAATTGCCTTGATAACTGTGCTCCATTTTGGATATATCTTGATGGATCATCTCCCCCTGTTCCTCATTGAAGTCACCCAAGTTGGCAGGAAAGTAGTTAGGATGGCTATGGAGGAAATGCATTTTTATGCTCATCCGTACGCCAGCCGTCTCGTATGCTTGAAGCATGTTCCCAAGGCTTTCCTTGTAGTCATCAGCTTTTGTGTTCCCCAAGAAGCCTGTTACAACTGACTTAAAACTATTCTAAGCACTTCTTTTATGAGGTGTTAATGCTTCAGTAAAGCCGGTATCTGAAAGAAGCTCCCGAATCTATGGTCCAACAAATATGCCGGCTTTCATTTTAGCATCACTTACAGAAGGGAATTTGTGGAACAGGTACTTAAATCCTTCTCTATCTTTTGGAAGTGCTTTTACAAAGCTCCTCATCAACCCCAGCTTTATGTGAAATGGAGGTAGAAGCACTCTGTCCGCTGGTACAAGTGGTATAGCTTTGACGTTATGGCTGCCAGTTACAAATTCCGTCCGTTGTGGCCATTGTACTTGTTGGTAGTGTACGCAATCTGCACGGCTGTTCCATAAGCATAAAAATCATGGATGTTTTGTGTAACTACCCTGATGCCCTAACAAAATACTTAGGGCCTTCAGGTCACCACAAGGAAGCCAGTCGTGATCCTGATATTGTATGCTGTTAAGAACAAGTGACATGGTAGCGTAGGTTTTTTTTAGGGTGACGGAATGCGCAATGGGCAATGATGCTACTCTTTTGCCATTAAAAAGTAGCACGGCTTTCAGACTCCTAATGGAGGAGTCGATAAACAGCCTTCATTGTTCAGAATGGTATTACTTGCCCATGTATCCCACAAGACCTGAAACATCATGGTAATATACCATGTCATCTGTCTTAGTAAAGTACTGCACAAATTCCTGCTCTCGATGCCTATACCATGCAAAGCGTGTGCTGCTTCCCAAAATATTTTTCTATGTTAACCTTGAGCTTAGCAATTGTGCAGATTGTTTTGGCAGCCCAAGATCTCAAACAAAGTCCTCTAGCTCACTTTGTTCAAACAGCTGAGGGCTTTCTCCAGGGATCCCGGTAGGGTGAATCTCTTCATACACATTTGCATCTTCACGGTCACTACTTGAAGAGTTATTTGAACCGCTTAGGTGTACATTCTCAGGACAAATTGGTACTGGGACGTCATCACTGTGTGGTACAGGTCGCATAGCTGATGGAACGTTTGGATATTTAATGTGTTTCATGCTTTTAGTATTCCCTCCTAGCGGTTTCACCATACAGAAGTAACAGTCATCATGGTGATTTTTTGGTTCCCGCCAAACCATTGGTATACCAAATGGCATTGACTTACGTTTCCCTTTACTTCAATGGCTGAACCCAGAAATAGCTCACACAGGCAATGTGAGAAGTCCATGGCTTGTCCTGATTTCCTAGTTCAATGGCAAAGTAGGCACGGTACAGACGTTTTACTGATGATGTGAGAGTGCATTTCTGTTTTGAGGGTGTATACTCTCCGCATATATAGCAGAACGAGTCAGGACGGTTCTTGCAAGTCTGTGGTATTCTTTAGTTAATCTGCAACAAAAGAAGTAAACATAAAACGCAGTCAATGATCACACGCGGACATTACACAGTAATAATTCATACATAGTTGCCTATGCACGTAGCGCTATAGGACATTCTGAGTAACGTAAAAACTAGAACCCCATAAGCAAAATAAACACCACCATAGTGTTCAGCACGCAAAATTGATCTGGAAAATCATATTGTCATTATATGTTACACTTTTTATGCAGCCCAGTGCTATAATTATAATTGTGATTACTGTGCATGTCTGAAGTGAATCGCTAGTAACAGAAATTATCATACAAATAATTTCCGACAGTCGCCCCGTGATTTGAACCGAGGTCTCCGGTTCCGGGCCGACTGTCAGAAATTACTTATACGTAATATAATATGTACATTTATAATATGCTTTTTTTCTTTGCTTATGCTCTTGCTAATTCCTCTTCTATTTCTTATTTCTACTTCAGAAGTACTTCTACTACGCCATGTGTACTTTAGGTATCTTGTATTATCTCTGTTTTCTTTTATCATTTTTCCCATAAAAAGTATTTGTTTTGTGTAAAGATAAATTATGCTAATTTTTGCCTCAAGTTTTACTGGCTGAAATTCGCAGCCCCGTAGCCTTCGATAACGGTCCTGGGACACTTTTCTAGACCCTCTTTTGAGAGAATTTTGAACACATGGTTATGATACCATAGTTTGAGACTTTTTTTATATGGCACCGGCTTGTCGTATAAAAATGAAAATATGTAGACAGGCATACATTCACTTGTATATTTTATGCACGAATGATCATGCACAAACACTCGAAACGATACACACGAACATGTAGGTTTATACAAACCTACTTCTGCACCTCCCAACGCACACATACATACACACACACACGCACACACGCACACACGCACACACACGCACACACACGCACACACACACACACACACACACACACACACACACACACACACACACACACACACACACACACACACACACACACACACACACACACACACACACACACACACACACACACACACACACACACACACACACACACACACACACACACAAACACATCAACACACACAAACACGTCTACACACACACAAACACATCCACACACACATAAACACACAAAGACAAACACAGACACACACACGCAAAAACAAACATGCACACACACACACGCGCGCGCGCACGCACGGTGCACGACGCACGGACAATAACTCCCACGTTCAGCAAGACCTTCAGAGGAATTCTGCTGCGTTAGGCCGGCCACATCAAAATATGAATAAACTCCATAACCCTTTCGACTCGAATGTAGAATTTATTCTGCCATACTTTATACCAGAGGAAATGTTTATAGTGAAAAATATGCTTAATATCAATGTTTGAGAGTTTTCTTTTATTGACGATCAATTTCCTTTATTTTTTCTTTCATCCTATTTGTGCACTAAAATAAATTTTCTCACTTCCACGGTGTTGCATATTGTCGATGCAACTGTAGCTTTAATCATTATTGTCATCATCACTATCAATATCACTATCACTATCATTATCATCATCACCACTGTCACTATTGTCATTTTCATTATCAGTATCACTATCATCATCACTATCACTGTTATCGTCATTGTCACTAACATCATCATCTTCATTACTGTCACTACCATTATCACTATCACTATTATCACAGTCATCACCACTATCAGTATCACCACCATCACCATCACCGCTATCACCATCACCTCCATCACCACCAACATCACTACCATCACCATCATAACAACCATCATCACAATCGTAACCACCATCACCACTGTCACCATCATCATCACTATCACCATCACCAACACCATCAGCAGCCACACTGACATCACCAACACCTTGACATCCATCATAATCGCATTCGTCACCATCATTGCTAAGATCTGGCTGTCATTGCAGCTTCCTAGCCTCTTCCACCCCCTCCCTCCTTGACAAGGCTGATCTTCTCATTAGTATGTCCGTTGGGCCTCAGCTGCCTTAATGAGGCCTTATGCTAAACACCGTCCAAGGACGGGAAGAACATCTCTCACATCAACCAAGTGGTCTTTGTCCGACCCATCATGTTCCACCGATATGCAGGAACAACATCCCCCTTCACATCGTCACCACCCTAGGAGTCTGTCTCTCTTTGTCCGACCCATCATAGCCCTGGCTAATGCCTTCTGGTTCAGGCGAGATTTGCCTTATTATCAAACGTACACATTAGGAATCTGGTCTGATCTCTCGGCCTGTCTACTGACGTGTTTGGGTGTTGCTCACCCTAAGGATTGCTTGGTTTGGTGTTGTTGATCAAAACTGACGCGCAGTCGGAGAGTAAAGTCTGCTCACTGTCTATCTACTATTCAGTGCCTCACTCATTACCACAACAATCTAGAAACATTGGAATCCAAAATGTTTGTTACACCTTTGTATCTATATACCAAGAGTTTTTCCCCATTATTAGGGGGGTAGCCAAGTCAAAGTCATGTACCTACTCCCACCCATTCCACTCCCATCCACCACCCTTTCCCCCTGTCTCATCTTAGCTCCTAATGGATGACGAATTATCCCTGAATCCCGCCCACATCCCTGGGTTAGAAGCAATGAAGTAAGACACAGCACATCCACAGCAAGGCGGCTTTACTTAATTGGTGACCCCCCCCCCTCTGTACCCTTATGTAGAAAAAAGAGAAGACGGGGAGAAATCCCTTCGGGCTGCGTCAAAATATCATTCACACATAATAACCTCTTACCCCCTTATTCCCTGCCCCTCCCTTCTTTGCATAACAATATCATCTATACACAGTTACTCTCCATTCATCCCTATCTCCTGTCTTCTCCTTTCCTTACTCAACAGATATTCCCTCTTGTTCAACATTCCTTTCATCCCATCCATCCACCTCATCCTCGGTCGCCCCCTCAAATCCACTTTCTCCACCTCTGCATCCACACCTCTTTTCTT
>NC_134795.1:24770859-24778359 GCF_046742065.1 Oratosquilla oratoria | reverse complement strand
ACTAGAGTGAAAGATATTATGTAGAGGTAATAGGGAGAAAGTAGAATTGGGCAGGTAAGTTAGTGCGAACGACTGATGAGCGATGGAGCAATTGTGTCACTGACTCGACTCCGCGATATTGAAAGCGTGAAAGAGGGAGACTAGTCTGAGGGTGAGGAGACGATACTGTCAAGTTTGCAGGAGTAACGTGGCAGAGGTTGGCGCAATCGTGTGAATCATGGAATGTAATGAAAGAGGCCTTTGTTCAGCAGTGGACTCAGTATGGCTGTATTGATATATATATATATATATATATATATATATATATATATATATATATATATATAAAGTAGGTGTGAAATATGTTTAATATGTATATATAATAAAATATAAGTTAAAATGAAGTCCATGTGAAAAAATCAGGACCAACCGTGTTCCAGCTGGACTCTGACCATTATTTCCTTGTCTCTCTTCTCTCTCTCTCTCTGAAATGCTGAAGAACTTGCTCAAACCTTTAGAAGGACTTACAAATCCTTCCCTGTCGTTCCTGAATTGCTCGCCAGCAATTTCTGCGACCAGGAATTACTTTCTTCAGTATCCATAGTGCCTTAGCATTTGTATAACTTTCGTTGTGTGTGTTTGTGTTTGTGTGTGTGTGTGTGTGTGTGTGTGTGTGTGTGTGTGTGTGTATGTTTGTATGTTTGTATGTTTGTGTGCTTGTTTATGTAGGTAAATAGTTTTTTTGTGTGTGTATGTGTGTGTGCGTGTGTGTGTGTATGTATATTTGTGTGCTTGTTTATGTAGGTGTGAGTAGTTTTGTGTGTGTGTGTGTGTGTGTGTGTGTGTGTGTGTGTGTGTGTGTGTGTGTGTGTGTGTGTGTGTGTATGTCTGTGTGTGGGCGTCTGTGTCTGTATGTGTGTGTGTGTGTGTGTCTCCGTATATAAGTGTTTGTGTTTGTTTGTGTGTGTGTGTGTGTGTGTGTGTGTGTGTGTGTGTGTGTGTGTGTGTGTGTGTGTGTGTCTACTTACGCTTGCTAGTTTGTCTGCTTATGTGCCTGTGTGTTTCAATCTGTGTACGTGTCATTTTCTTATATGTACAATATATCTGTACCTTGTGCGTGGTAATCTTGTTCATGTGTGCGTGAATTTTATATATATATATACATATATATATATATATGTATATACGCCTTTATAGGCTTAACAGTTATATACGCAAAGCCCCAACCACGATGATTCGTCCCTTTAATTAGTTATCTAACTGAAACGCTGAAACCTCTGTTTCATAATAGATTCGCTCAATACGCAATTCGCCTGAAATGCTGAAGACATTAATTGGTTGTCAGAAATGGAATTTGACTGCAAATGCTAGTAAATTGAGCTGTTAAACTCATCTCGATAAACCATCCTTTCCTTCCATCACGGTGGTGATTTATATTTTTAATTTTCTCTAACTTAAACTAAACTAACGTTATTTTTTGTAACCTAACGTAATCTACTCTAACCTAACCTAACCTAGCCTAACTTAGCCTAACCTATCTTAACCTAGCCTAGCCTAGCCTAGCCTAGCCTAGCCTAACCTAGCTTAGTCCAGCCTAGCCTAGCCTAGCATAGCCTAACCTAGCCTAACTTAGCCTAACCTAGACTAACTTAGCCTAACGTAGCCTAACCTAGCCTAACCTAGCCTAACCAGGCCTAACCAGGCCTAACCAGGCCTAACCAGGCCTAACCTATCCTAACCTAATCTAACATAACATAACATAACATAACATAACATAACATAACAACATAACATAACATAGTTTAACCTAATCCAACCTAACATAACATAATGTAACACACACACACACACACACACACACACACACACACACACACACACACACACACACACACACACACACACACACACACACACACATACATATATATATGTATATATATATGTATATATATATATATATATATATATGTAAAAGTATGTGAATAATTCGCTAGTGGACAGCGACATCAATCATACAATCTCCATGACCTGCGCGACGGTCATGGAGATTGTATATATATATATAAAGTAACGTGACGTAACCTAACCTAACCTAGCTTGATTTAACTTAACGTAACCTAACCTAACCATTCTATAGTAACCCTTTGACACTTATAATGGTTGCTAATAGCAGGGAAAAGTCATCCAATGACAACTAGAATAGATTTGTGTTAACTAAAATGCCACAGATTTAATCGCGGAGAAGAGTGGGAGGTGAGCCAGTTGTTGCTTACGATGACGCTACACTTGTGGTAGGGTCAAAGGAGGTATTAAAGGAGTTATTGATGGAGTTTGGGAGGGTATGCGATAGGAAAAATTCGAAGGTAAATTGGGTAATAGTAAGGTGATGAGATATATTCGTACAAGGAGGGAGGATGGCAGTGAGTTGAAAGTTAGTCTAAAAGGAGAGAGGCTGGAAGAAGTGGATAACTTTAGGTATTTGGGGTCAAGCGTGGTAGGAAAGGGGAGAGTGTAGATGGAAGTAAACTATAAATTGAAAGAAACAAGTAAATACCATGGAGGACTAAAAAGTGTAATGAGAAATAGATATTTGGGAATAGATGCAAAAAGGAGATTATAGGAAGGGATGGCTATGTCGACAACACTGTATGGGGCAGAGGCATGGGATTTGAGAGAGGTAGAGAGGAAAAATTTAAATGTGTTTAAGATGAAATGTCTAAGAGGTATGGTAGGGATTGCAAGGTTTGATAGAGTGAGTAGCGAGGTTGTGAGGAGGTGAGCTGGGGTGGAAAAGAAGATGCTAGATAGAGCTGATGAAAGAGTACTGAGATGGTTTGGACACATGGAAAGAACGAGTGAATAAATATTGATAAAAGAGGTGTGGAAGGCGGAGGCAGAGGAGTGAAGGGGACGACCGAGGATGAGATGGATGGATGGGATGAAAGGGACGTTGAGCAAGAGGGGAATGCCTGTTGAATAAGGAAAGGAGAAGACTGGAGATAGGAGTGAGTGGATAATGGCTGTGTCTAGATGATACTGTGATACAAGGAAGGGAGGGGTGAGGAATGGGAGGGTTAAGGAGTGGTTAAGTGTAAATGATATTTTGACGCAGCCCGAGGGGGCTTCTCCTCTTCTCTCTTTATGTATGGGGGGACGCGGATGGGGATGGAGTCGTCGATTAAGTGAAGCGGCCTTGATGTGGATGTGCTGTGTCCTGCTACATTGCTTCTTACCCAGGGCTGCGGGCGGGATACAGGGATGACCTGTCATCCATGAGGAGCTAAGATGAGAGGGGGGCAAAGTGTGGTGGATGGGATTGGAGTAAGTACTTGCTTTTTGACTTGGCTACCTTCCTGGTTAAAAAAAAAAAAAAAAAAAAATCCTTGGTATATAGATAGTTCTATCCTTATGGAATATTTAGCTATTTCTCATAGTTGAATGAAATCCCCTGGCGACAACTATAATTAATTTAAATGTCGATCATAGACGCTAAAGGGTCAATAAAAGATTAAGATAGATTGAATATGCACAACAACAAAATAATAATATTGAGTCGATGTACTTAAGTTATTGTATTATTTTGTTTAACTACAGACAATTGTATAAATTTTAGCGTCGGATAAAAAACAACAGACAATTCCATTTATCTGAGGGAACGTTTTACCGTATTCCCAGTGATGGTGTCATACAACTTGTAAACCAGTAAAAAAAAAAGACCATATTTACAACGAAAAGGTTTTCCAAAAATGTCCAAAAATATCAGAAATAACTTCGAGTATTCAAAACTTACTAATATGATTTTTGTTGCGATTAATGGTGACTTCTGAATTCTAGAGATTCCCAATTGAGAAAGCTGTATGTTAACACCAGACGCTCATGCTACGCTGTGGAGATTCCATGACACTGGTGGCTTTGTTTCATCTTGATGCTCTTGTGTGATTCTATTTGTCTAAAGGGAAGCAAATGCGGTGAGACGGAAGGTGCAGGAGTAATAACAGAAACCCAACGATTTTTAGGGCGAATTTTTCGAATTTTGACTTTTTTTATTCTCATTTTTTTTTTTTTTAATTCGAGCAAATATTTGAATGTGACCCGAATTGTGGCGTCCTTTCAATATTCGAAACAGACTCTGAAAATCTTCGAACTCTTTGAGATTTTTTCCCCTTCTCTCTCTCTCTCTCTCTCTCTCTCTCTCTCTCTTTTTTCTTTACGAACTGCGAAGTTTCGTCTCTTGTTTGACTTCTTCGGTCAAGCATCGACTGACCCTTTGGGTGGCCAAGAACCTTGAACTTTCTAAGTTTTGAAGAATACCAATAACAATAACAATAACAATAACAGTAACAAAACAATAGAAAGACAATAAAAACAACGATAAGACAATAACAAAAAAAAAAAGAGAAAACAATGAAAGTTGACAACGATAATGTCAATGACAACAACGACAATGACAAAGACAAAAGCTGTTGCTTCGGATTCCACTGCCTGGAAAGCACCATATTGCTCTAGTTTTTTATTGTCAATATCTAAGGAAATTCAAAAAGATCCTGGTGGACCCGATCACCCAGAATCTTTTCATGATTGAAAACAAATCTCCCCCTCCCCCCAAAAAAAAAAAAAAAAAAATCTGTGAATTACTTTTGACTTCTATCAGTCCTTTGTTGTTCTTTCCTATCTCTATGCTATCTCATATGACTCTATCTCTGCAGTGCGGTATTGTTCTCAAGAACAGAAGCGTGGGTCCTGCTAAGGAAATACTAAAATAATACTCATTATAAACCCCCCAACCTAACAGTAGTAACAACACTCAGTCCCATAGTTCTTTCTAGGAAGAAACGTTGGACTGTTGTATGTATTGTATTAATGTAGGTGTGTCTGTCTTTCCGGCCAGGGGGAGGAAGACGAGGAGGAAAATTATCACTGTGTTTTGCATCTTATACACCTCTTGAGGCTCGTGGCCACCTCCTCCAACCTTCTTACAATCATTCCAATGTCGAAGGCACCTCGCTATCAAAACACCACCTGATCAAGTACTTGCTAAATATAATCTGATGCAACAATGAGTGTTAGGGACTAGAGGAGTTGGACGTTGCTATCCATACCATGTAATCCATCGAAACCTTTCAGGATGGTTCAAGCGTGTACGTCGTCCACTCCAAGATCTCACATATTTTTATTACAAATATAGAACAAACAAGTACATTACATCACACCTTCATTATTCCCACTAATCCTCCGAGAATATAAATCCAACACATATAAGATAATAGTTACTAGTTTTATTTATAAGAAAAGATAAAGGAATATAAATCCAACACATATAAGATAATAGTCACTAGTTTTATTTATAAGAAAAGATAAAGGAATATAAATCCAACACATATAAGATAATAGTTACTAGTTTTATTTATAAGAAAAGATAAAGCAAATATAGTTGGAGCTGAGGGTGTTGATAGGCTTTAGAAATGAGCAAAGGGAATATGATTATTTTTAACGTCCATAACTAAGCAAGCACCTGTAGTTTGTCTCAGAGTTCTGAAATGGTCTTTGATATGCAATGGAATTGGTATTCACCAAACTACACAGTAAATAGCTTAAAGCATATGTGTTTTACTAATATGGATGAAATTGCCTGGAGGGGATGTTCGAGGATAAGGTTCTTAAAAAAACAATGTGTGTGTGTGTGTGTGTGTGTGTGTGTGTGTGTGTGTGTGTGTGTGTGTGTGTGTTTGTGTGTACCAGTTCTTGAAACCTGTTTAGGAGTGAATACGTTTATTTCTTACGTTATGGTACATTGAAGTCACTTCATAACTGAAAAATCAAATACCAGGTTCAGGAAATCATTAAATGGAAGGGCTTCAGTTGAAATGAATTCTGAAACTTCCTTTGTTTGTGAGGTAAGCCAAGTCGCCATCGTATTGCCGCTTATTTTCGAATTCCGCAACTCGTTAAACTTTGTGTTTCTTCTTCGCCAACTATTATCTTTCAAAACAAAGGCTCAAAACAACCCTCCACAGTCAACGTATATTTTCTTTTATATAATTTTTCCACATTACTGGCCCCTACATTATCCAAAAGGTCTCTGGATCCTTATCTATCTTTATGTAACTAAGTTGTCTTGTTTTCTTATTTCCAGTAGATTTTCTTTGGCATAAGACTCAACTTTGTCCTTAGTCTTTATATATCTGAACCAAGTTCCAGTCATCTGCAATCAGCATCAGACATAATCACGCTATTACCTTTGTGTTTATAAGATGGAACTGTATAAATAATTTGATGGCATATATATATACATATATATATATATATAATATATATATATATATATATATATATAATATACATACGTGGAGTTAAAAACGACAGCATTGTTGTAGTTCAGTTTTTTCTTCGTATTCTCGATTTTCCTGATAAGAGATTTTCCATTAACTGGGTGAATTGAAACTAAGTCTCTATATTCTTCCATTTGTTCTTATTTGACATCGACGTTTCGTCTTAAACAAGACATTATCAAGATATAACTGAAATAACAAAAATTACATGGTAACAGTAAAGGTACTAGACAATATCAAGATATAACTGAAATAACAAAAATTACATGGTAACAGTATTGATAAAGGTGACAGATTTGTGAAAATAAATACGAAGACTTACATTTAAAGGGAAGAGAGGAAGAAGGGTGTGACAATCCGGGGATGACCGAAGTATATATACCTAAGATCAGGTCAGACAAAGGGGGGGGGGGAGGGACAGACAATAAGGACCTCAGAGGTCAAGGGGTAAGGGGGGGTTGGGGGGTTGGGGATGGTTAGGCGGGTGCGGTCACCGAGGGTGGGGGAGGAGGTGGAGGTGAAGGGAGAGAGAGAGAAGGGGTAGAGGGAGGGGGGGATTTTTATTTCTAAATAATGGGATAGAAGAGATTACATTGCTTTGGATGTTAATAACCGGAGTTCTGTCCTTAATGTGAAAGGCTTCGAGTAGTTGTAGTCTCCTAGGGTCATTGCTCGATCCAATAATTTTGGTGGTGTTGATCAAATCATCCCTCCTGAGTGCAGCGTTATGGAAACTCCTATGATGTTATATCTTGATATTGTCTAGTACCTTTACTGTTACCATGTAATTTTTGTTATTTCAGTTATATCTTGATATTATCTAGTACCTTTACTGTTACCATGTAATATTTGTTATTTCAGTTATATCTTGATAATGTCTTGTTTAAGACGAAACGTCGATGTCAAATAAGAACAAATGGAAGGATATAGAGACCTAGTTTCAATTCACCCAGTTAAGGGAAAATCTCCTATCAGGAAAATCGAGAATACGAAGAAAAAAATGAACATCTACAACAATGCTGTCGTTTTTAACTCCACGTGTATTACTGAGAACCTGCTCCCCCCTTTACTAATATATATATATATACACACACATATATATATATATATATATATAAAAATATATATATATATATATATATATATATACATATATATATATATATATATATATATATATATACATATA
>NC_134795.1:24748359-24763359 GCF_046742065.1 Oratosquilla oratoria | reverse complement strand
GGTAAATGTATAGGCATAGAGCAAAGATGATGACGATGGTGAAAACTATCATTGAAGGGGACTGGTTCTATGTGAGGTAAATGTATAGGCATAGAGCAAAGATGATGAAGATGGTGAAAACTATCACTGAGGAGGACAGGTTCTATGTGAGTTAAATGTATAGGCATAGAGCAAAGATGATGAAGATGGTGAAAACTATCATTGAGGAGGACAGGTTCTATGTGAGGTAAATGTATAGGCATAGAGCAAAGATGATGACGATGGTGAAAGCTATTATTGAAGGGGACAGGTTCTATGTGAGGTAAATGTATAGGCATAGAACAAAGACAATGAAGATGGTGAAAACTATCATTGAGGAGGACAGGTTCTATGTGAGGGTTAGCAAGAGTGACGATGATGTTCCGAGTGGGGAAGGGTTTGTATCAGGTGTCTGCGATATCGCCATGGTTGTTTAATCCTTTCACTACTTTTCACAACTCACACATTTGTTTCAACCACAGGCATATAATCACATTCAACTGAAGATGCCCCTTGCCATTTAAAAGGATTAATACATCCGTGGAAGAAGTTTTAATGGAAATGACAATATGGAAAATTCAGTGTATAGTTATTCCGGAGGTATGTAGCAGAAATTCATTTCATGTCATCTGTAAAAGTGGCAAAGGAAATTGTTACATCCTTTCTCTATTTTCGCTTGACCTCTGTGCTGGAACATAACTGGGTGGATAGTCATTCCCACTTACAGTGAGAGACAGCGTTTAATGTAAAAAATACATGTTTACAATATTTACGTACATATGTACATACATATACTCGCTACCAACACTATCATTTCTTAGTAGAAGAGATCGCAGTACTAAAAGATAAAACTGGTAATCTTCATTTTTATCATCTATATCTCTCATGAACTCTCCTTCTCACTCTGTTCAAAAGAGTCTTTTTCCTTTTGCTCTTATACTTCCGTTTCTCAGCTCTTCTCAGCTCTTTTCGCTTATCTAATAGCTATTCCTACGTCATTACTCCATAACGCGAAGACATTGCCGAGCCGCCTTGGTGTGCATTAATTTTCTCTATGCGCTTTCCTTCGCGCTATTTATCCAATTTCTTCCAGGATGACTCATAAGTCCTCTTCTCTCCAGCTCCTGGAAAGAACATTCTTTTCGTCATTTTCTTACCCAACTCGCCCACACGAGTATACTATCTCACCGACGCCAAGTCACTTCTGCTACTTTTTTTCTTAATAATTTTATGTCTATTAACAATTCTTTCAGCCGAGTGAAATCTTTTGGTGGCATAGGTGTATGTACAGTACGTATGTATGCAATATATATGAGGGCATCATTGACAAACTTTAGGAATATGTCACTATAAACAAACCCATTTATCCAATGGCAGTATAAAAAAAAAGCATGATATTTTGAGAATGGTGTGGTAACCCAAGTCAGTATACTTTGCAGATAACCAAACACAGACGCCCTGCTCTTCGCTTCCCTTGTCTCCCTTTTTCCAGTCGGTCATTCGGCTACTAAAGGACATAAGGCAGTGGTAGTTTTCGTCTGCTTCGCCTTTTCCAGGTTCCGTTTATTTATTACGAGGGCCTTAGAGTGGGAAAAAAATATTACAGAAAAGTCTGAAGGAAAATTAAACATTTTTGGAGGGGGTTTTGCAGTCACATTATCAGCACATTTAGCTGTGGAGAAAAAGAAATAATACTTTTGGAAGCATATGCACACACACACACACACACACACACACACACACACACACACACACACACACACACACACACACACACACACACACACACACACACACACACACACACACACACACACACACACGCACACGCACGTCGGTGGAAGTGACAACGAAGTTTGGACTCCGGTGATATCTACAAATTTCGAGGATCACAACGACAAGAAAGTACCTGTGTTGTATTAATAGGGAAGGGGAAAGCTCGTGGGTGTTTGTGGGTGTAATTGTATGTATTAATGTACGCATGTTTGTATGTATTTATGCACTCACACATTCATGCGCGCGCGTGTGTGTGTCAAAATTACAAAGCGGTCTTTGCTTGTGCCAGGGTATTGCATGTAAGAGACAAACACATTAAGCCAGGCAAGGGGTGAGCCTATGCCTTGCTCTCTGTCTGGGCGTGTCGAACATACCTTCTCCCTGGACGATGGACTGCCCTTGTTAACGACGGAGCTCAGAAAGTTTAGATTGGATATAGTGGCTTCTTCAGAGCATAGAAGACTAGCAGTGGCGAGATCATTAGTTAAAGCTAAACCTTCATGTGGTCGGGCTGAACAGATGAGGCCTACCTCGCGGCAATAGCTGTGGGACTGTCTAGCTGACTACAGCACGCGTTTGTAAAGGTTATTACGGTTGATGAGCATGCAATACTTGTGTTACTGAAGCACACCTTGGGATTGATCAGTTTATGAAGATTATGGTCTTTCTGAGTCGTGTAACCTTGAAGAGGAGATATTTTATGCTAAGTTTGAACCAAAAGTTGATCAATGCCCACCAAGAAACACACTTATTGCTTTGGGTGATTTCATTGTGGTTAATGGCGCGGACAGAGCTAACTGTAAAGTAGGCAATGGCTCCCATGGTTCTGGAATAGAGTACATTAATAATTGTCTCTTGATCTCTGCAAAGAGCGAAAGGTTTAGTATTTGTGGTTTCTGGTTCCATAGACGAGAGCGACGCTGATGGATATGGTATAGCATGCTATAGTATACCAGAGAAGTCCAAGGAGATCGATCATATTCTTACTAGTGCTCATTGAAAGATACTACATAACTGCAGAGTCTATCGGAATGTTGAATTGTATGGGACCGATCATAAACGTGGTCACAACACTGAGTGCGTATCAAATCAAGAATAATCTCGAGATGTAACCCATCTGGGTTTCATCTGGAAAAGCTCAGGGTTAATGCGTGTGCCCATAAATACAAAGTAGAAACCTCTAATCTGCTTGAACTCCTTGACACTATTGAGAAATCTGAATATTTATGGGACACCTTTAAAAATGATCTGAAGGTTGCTGAGGAATGCATTGGAGAACGTCCAAAGTCGAAGAGTGGTGTGGTGTCGCGAGAGACACTAGAAAGAATATATGTAGGCTGTGATGCCAGAATGGTTGAGGAACCTGAACCAATACAGGACTCAGAAACGGCGGAATTGAGCTTTTGCGAGGATGGATAAGTAAAGGCACATCAGAGAAATTGCTGAGGATGTCGAGGGCCACTTTAATGCAAATTATCTCAGTCCTGCTTATCGAGCTCTGAAGAAACTCTGCTCCAGATCTGTGACCCAGAGAGACACATTCCGAACAGCTGATGGCTAGTGTCGGGCATGGAGGAATAGCTCACTTGTCGAGTACTTTGAGCAGTTGCTCTTGGGTAACTCTCCAAGTGGACAACTTCCCATTGATGGTTTTTGGTTGGTGGTTGCAGAGGTCAAAAAGGCTGGAAGCTGAAGACTGGAAAGGCAGTTAGCATTTCCAATATCATTGTGGAGTTACTAAAAGCCTGAGGTCTGGCTATGATCTGAGGGATGTCTTTGGTACCAAATGCCTTGGGAGAATCATGAAGTATCGCTGGAATGACTTTGAATCAAACCAGAGACTATACTGTGAGACTCAGTCTAGGTCAATTACCAGTATGATTTGTGAACGTTAACTCCAGCTGTATGGGAAAGTACGTTTTCCTGTTGCTGATCCCACTCAATTGGAGCATACGCGTTACTTCACTCACACATCGGCACCAGTCTCCACGGTCTCCCCGAGCAAGATCCCACGAAGCCACTCTTCCCACTCCAAACAACACTCGAGAAGTTTGATCAACTGGCTCTAGCCATGAATTCCAAGTGCGTCCCCTTTATCTCCTCCATCAAGGGATGGCTCATGTAGAGAAAACCCTATGAATAGGATCAACATTAGGGGAACATGGCACAAGCCGGAGTTGGCGTTTTTTAATCATGCTGGTAACTGGCCTCACAAAACGCTCTCTGGTTTGATACGAAGATACGAAGTTATTCCAGCGATACCCTATGATTCTCCGAATGCATTTAGTACCAAAGACATCGAGATGCCTCTTCAAGTCGGCATTCAATGTCTCACAGCCGTATAGCTAGAGAGGAAGTACAAGTGATTTGAAGATTCGAATCTTAGTCCTCCTACATAAATAAAAACAACGCCATACACTTAGTATGAGCGAGTACATAACACCATGGGAACTGCCAATCCTTCGAAGTACTTCCTCACATGACCCATCACCGTTATGCATTACGAGTACACTACCATATTATGTGAAGCTTTCCAGGACCACAGTGTCCTCGCCACATGCATGGACAGACCAAACTGTGTCATCTACTAAACCCCCAAGCTCCTTGACTTTGGTTTTAGTCCAGGAAACCTGAAGTTTAAACGATCTCGCCTCCATATGTAGTGGCCCCGCGAGAAGGACAGTATCATCAGCAAACACAAAGTCGGGGTCATTGGTATTCGTAATTTATGATGTATGTATATATACAGGGTGAGCATAATTTTTTTTCTTTGAATATAAACATTTACTAAGCCAAAAATGAACAAGATAGGACAATACTTTTGACATATAGTATATTTCTAGCTTTTTATTTATTTACATGCACATGACATTTAGTAAACCTCGACTTGGGCTCATTTTCTCTTTCGGAGAACATCTTAAAAATATTCAATATCACACCATATGTTTTGAGGCATCTCCAATGTTACAAATGTGCGTGATTGGCTAACACTTTCAGTATTTGAGGATTACAAATCGGTGTAATATACTTGGTTCTCCACACCCAGAGAAAAAAAGTCAAAGGGGTAATGTCCGGAATCAATGAAATCTGTAACACTGGAGATACTTTAAAATACATAGTGTGAAGTTGAATATCATATAGATGAGCCCATATGAGATAAGGTTTACTGAATTATATATGTATATGTGAAAAGCCTCTTAAAATATGCTATAAAACACAAAGAAAATTGCTCTATCTTGTTCAGGTCTGGCTTAATAAATGCTTTTAAACAAAATATTTTATGCACATTCTACCTATCTCTATCTATCTATCTATCTATCTATCTATATGTATATATATATGTATATATATATACATATGTATATATATATGTATGTATATATATATATATATATATATATATATATATATACTAAAAGTAGTAGCTTCTGTCTGTTTGTTTGTTTGATTGTTTATTCACGAACTCCTAGGGTTTTGAAGATAGACCCCATAACCATATATATTCTGATAGCATATCACTCCAGGTACTTGGATAACTATATTTCATTTCCAAAAAAATATCATTTTGGCTAGGGTTAAGGGTTAAAGGGTTATGGTGTGGTAACACACCACTACTATAGTATCCCCTTAACATGATTGGCATTTGTGACAAAAATTACTATGGTTAAACAGACTATTGTATGTGTTCATAAATATTATCTATATTTGTGAAATTTATGTTGCCACAAACTATGATAGCCCTTGTAAGGAGAAAGCATGTAAATGTAAAATTATTGTATGATTTCACCAAATGTTTAAATATTGGTTATTTCTATTTTACTTCTTCGCGGGCGGTAATATACTCGAGTTCATAGAAGAGAACGAAAAAACGTAAAGCCTGATCATCTTCACACCAGGTTTAATGACCCCTTATGGGTAGACAGCCTTATAATAATAGAAAAAAAAAATCAAGTTCAAAGATAATGAAAGGTTGGCTCAATTCTTCTCTTACGGCCAAATATGTTTTATATCCAAAGGGCGTCTCCCTTCTCCATTTTTTTCTTACTTTCTTAACATTGTATTTGTGTTACCTTTTCCATTACCTTTTCCATACGTGTAACTTTTTTCCACAAATTCTGTCAAAATTAAAATGATCATCATTTGTCCGCAGCAACGCGCGGGTAATTTGGCTAGTAGAGTCTCCGACTGTCACTACGGCGGTCCGGATTTGAATCCTACCCAGGGCTGAAATAATTTCAGTATCGCTGCGCTCCGAGTTATTACTCCAACTCTCGTGGGCGGGGAGTTGGGTGTGTGTGTGCGCGTGTAAGGTCACAGTATTACCCATAGATCGGTCATACGAGCTCTGAGCTCTCCTCCGGGAGGGAAATAGCTGTTGATCATGAGCCCAGCACGTGATTCAAAGACCAAGATGAACACACACACACACACACGCACGCACGCACGCACTCACACACACACACACACACACACACACACACACACACACACACACACACACACACACACACACACACACACACACACACACACACTTGCTTCCACCCGTGTATGCAGACACACATATGCAAATAAATGCAGGTATGTTTGCATGCCTGAATTCACACATAGTTATTCTGTACCCAAATGTGATTAATATTATTTTACTCTTTGTAAAAGAAATTATATGTGTGTGCGTGAGTTCGTGTTTGTGTGTGTGTGTGTGTGTGTGTGTGTGTGTGTGTGTGTGTGTGTGTGTGTGTGTGTGTGTGTGTGTGTGTGTGTGTGTGTGTGTGTGTGTGTGTGTGTGTGTGTGTTTACCTAGTTGTATTTTACGGGAAGGGGAGGTATGCTCGTGATGCCCCGTCTTCATATATCGTTTTATCTAGGCTGTTTTTAAATTCGTGTATCGTTTTTGGACACACCACATTTTCATCTAACTTGTTCCAAACGTCTATTATCCTGTGGGGAAAGCTGTTCTTTTTCAGGTCTCTTCTATAACTGTCTTTCTTCATTTTCTTTCCTTGTCCTCTTGTATCTCTACTATTCCATTTTATTAGATCCTCTCTATCAATAGTTTCTATGCCTTTCATGATTCTATAAATATTTATCAAGTCTCCTCTCTCTCTTCTGTAGCTCAAATTGTGCTAGTCTGTCCTTATATGATAGTTCTGAGTGTTGGCACCAATTTCGTAATTGCTCTTTGTATTCTTTCAAGTTTCGTTATACATTTTTTTTGTACGTGGTGACCACGTCGTCGCTTCATACTCCAATCTTGGTCTTATCAAAGTGACTAGTATTTTCTTCACCATTTCTTCGTCCAGGTATGTAAATGCCACTTTGATTGTTCTTATTAGATTATAAGTTTCTCCAAAATCTTTTTTTATATGTTTCTCAGGGGTCATATTATTCATAATAATGATTCCCAGGTCATTTTCATTTTCTACATTTCTAATTTCTTCCTCTCCCAATTTATATGATCCCACTATTTTTTGTTTTGCTTCTTCCAAATTCCATTATACTACATTTCTATTGAATTCCATCTCCCACTTCCTACTCCATTCCCATACTTAATTGAGATCACTCTGCAGCGACTCACAATCTTTTACAGTGTTCATTTTTTCAACAATCTTGCATCGTCCGTAAAGAAGCTCATATAACTTTCAATTCCTTTATCCGTATCATTAATATATAAGGCAAAAATTATTGGGGCCAGAACTGTTCCTTGTGGAGCTCCACTAATCACTGCATCCCAATTAGAGTGTTTGTCTCTTATTACCTCTCTCATTTTTCTTTCATGCAAGAAGTCGTCCATCCACTTCAGCAGTCTGCCCTGTATTCCTCCTGCAGTTTCTAATTTCTTTAACAATTTCTTATGTGACACCTTATCAAAAACTTTTTTCAGGTCAAGAAATGCACAATCAGGCCACCCATCTCGTGTATTACATCTATTAGCCTTGAATAGAAACACATTAGGTTTGTGACGCATGATCGTCCTTTTCTAAATCCAAATTACCTTGGATTTAGTACGGTTTTTTTTTCCAAATGCTTTACCCATCTAATTTTGATATTTTTTTCACAAATTTTAGCTACCGTACTTGTAAGAGAGACCGGTCTATAGTTAGTAAGGTCTTCCTTGTTTCCTCTTTTATATATTGGTACTGTATTTGCTTTTTTCCAATCTCCTGGAACTTTTCCTTCTTTCAATGAACTGCTTATCAAACCATGTATTTTGTATGTTAGTTCACCCCTGCATTCTCTCAAAATCCAGTTTGCCATTTCATCTGGTCCATGCGATTTCCTGACATCAAGACTACTCAAGTGATTCATTATTTCTTTCCTTGTTTCTTCTATCTCTTTCATAGGGGGACTTTCTCCTCCCACTCGACATCTCTAAGTTGTATGTTCTCCCTCGTAAACACCGATTTAAAATACCTGTTCATAATTTCTGCCATTTCTATTTCCTCTGTGTATTCAACTCCTTATTGTAGTTTCTCTAATTTTTGTTTTTCAGTTTGTTGTTTACAAATCTATAAAATAGTTTTGGTTGATCTTTACATTTTTCTATGACATCTTTTTCGTATTTTCTCTTTTCTTCTCTGCACACTTGTACATATTGATTTCTATAACTAGTATATACCATTTTTCAGGTCTTTAGTCTTTTTTTCCATTTTATTCAAGCTTATCCATTTTGTCTTTTAACTCCATACATCTTTTTTTTTTTTTTTTGCCTTGGAATATAATTTATACTTTTCCACTCCTTTATATTTTTTTTTCTTCAAAATATTCTATTTCTCTTCTACTGTTGTTTCCTCCTTGTATATCCTTTTCCAGTCTGCTTTTTAAAATAGTTCTCTCATTTTATCAATTTTTTTTCCATACATTAATCTTCTTTTTCTATACTGTTCGTTTTTTTCCATGTATTTTTCCTCACTTAGTTCCAGTTCAACCAATATGTGGTCACTTTTACTTATTGGTGTCTTATATTCAATCTTGTCCACTATTTTAGGTTCTGATGTGATTATTAGGTCCAGTTTCGATGATTCTTCCTCATTTCTATACCTAGTATTCTCTTGTATCCATTGCGTCATTGTATGTTCTACAATCATATCAAGTAGTGCATTTCCCCATAAGTCGTCTCCAACCTTCACTGTCATATCTTCCCAGCAGATTTCTTTAAAATTAAAGTCACCCATTATAACTATCCTCCCTCCACCTTCCATTATCTTATTTAGTGCTACCCTTGTGTCTTCTAACATATTTTTGTGTTCTCCCTCTTCCCATGAAACCGTTTGGGGAGGCCCATAATTTACCACAAACTTCTTGCTTTTTCCATCCCTGTTCTCCATTTCCATCATAATCATCTCTACTCTATTCTTTCCATATGTGACATTCCTCACATTTATATCCTTAGTCAAGAACATAACTCCAACCCCATGTTTTACCTCTCTTTCTAATCCAATAATTATATGCACCATGGACCTTTAAATGCTGTCTCCACAATTCTCATTATGTCCGATTCTTTTTCCTTCAGGTAATCATTCATGTCATTCAAGCCTATTATTAAGCCGTCAATATTTGTGTAAGACATTTTTAATTTTCTGCTACTTCCATTGTGCTTTCTGTTTCCCTTCTGTTTTTCTCTGCTGCTATGAACCATTTCCTCACTTTCATAACCACTACTCTCCAATAGAATTTCTCCTTGTCTGACTCTGTTCTATTCTCGCTTTTTTTTCCTTAGCTTCTAGTGTTTTTATTTTCTCATCCTCTCTTCCCTCTTCATTCATTTCTCTTTTTATCCATACCTTCTTATATAGATAATTTTTCTTAGTTTTCCTGTTTTTGCTAAGATATTCTCTGCTGTCGTTTTTGACCTGAACTTAACCTTAATTGGTCTGGTCTTATATGTATTGGATTTCCCTAGTCTATATATTTCTTCAATTTCTTGTTCCTCTTGAACTACTTCTAATATGCTATTTACTTTTTCCTTCTCCTCTTTTACTCCTGCAGTCCTATTTTGATTATGATTCTCTTCCAACCCTAATATAATTATACATTTCTTTTTATCCGCTAAGTCTCTTACTATATTTTCCTTCTCCCTCATCACTTTAATAACTGTGTCCTTAGTTTGTTCTTTCATCTGTTGTGTTACTATATCTCTAAATTCAACTTTGTTGTTCTCTTGGACTTTTCTCCAACCCTGTACCTCTTTTGCTATGGACTCTTTATTCTCCTTATTATTATTCTTTAATTCCTCATTCTCATCCTTTACTTCCCTTAACTGTCTTTTTAATTCTTCTATATCTTTATTTAGGTTTTGGTTCTTCTTTAGTTCTTCCAAATTATCAGCTCTTTGTGTAATCCGTTTAAGTTGACTAAACCTAACCTCCCACTGCTTGTTCATGTTCAAAAGTTTTTCCTCTAGACTTGCTAATCGGGGGAGATTGTCATTAAATCCATGGAAACTATTATCTTCACCTTCCATTGCAGTGCTCTTATCTATATGTCTTCGACTTCTCCTCTATCGTCTGCGCATCTCTTGTTGACATTTCTTCTGACTTCCGGGGCCCGTTCGTCCCCTTCCTCATTCCCTTCCATTTTCCTCAGTAATCCCTCCCTTTCTCCTTTTTCTTCACCTTCCCACTACACCACGAGCTTTCCCCTTCCCTACTAATACAACAAAGGTACTCCCTCGTCGTTGAGATCCACGAAATTTGAAGTTTTCCTGGAGTTCCAAACTTCGCTGTCACTTCGACTGTCGTGTGTGTGTGTGTGTGTGTGTGTGTGTGTGTGTGTGTGTGTGTGTGTGTGTGTGTGTGTGTGTGTGTGTGTTCGCATGATAATGTGTAGATGTATGTGTTTCATCACCATTATTAACGAGGAAAATACAGGGTGGTTCTGGTACCTCCAGTCACACCGGCGCTATTCCCATGGTTTCCTCTTCGAAGCCCAGATGCAGTCGTCCTCGGTTTTCGGTAGTTTTGGTTGAATTGCTTAAGCTATAGCTTATTCGGCTGCCCCCTGCGTCTCCTCCTGCCATGGATGCTTCTTGCGGTGAGAACTTTGTGACCGGAATTAGCATCAGGAATTCATGTCACTTGCTCCTTAGCATAATTTAATGTTTAAGAATTATGCTGTTAATGGGTATTGGCTGAGTATTACAACGACGTTGCTGGTTTGTTACAAAAGAAACGATGCCACGCAATTCTCTGTAGACACTTTGCTCTCGAAGACGTCGAAATACCTCTTCAAATCAACATTCATTGGTCATGTTCAGGAGGAGAGCACGATAGAGAGACTTGGAGATTATGATCTTTGTCTTACTGCGTAATTATTGACATCGCTATAAAATCTAAGCGAGATACAACTGGCCATGCTAATCCTGAAAGGAATTCTTGATATGACCTCCCATCTGATTTACAGGACCTTAATGTCCATGCCACATGCTTGGACAGGTTATACATTATCATCCTGTATGCCCTCTAAATGCCCTAGCCTTGGTTTTGGTCTATGTGACATGGAATGTTAGCGACATCTCCTCTTGTTCAGTAACTCGAGGGTTCCACCAACGACTCCGCAACAAGAAAGTCATTATTGACAAAGAAAATGTCAGCGACTTTCGCATTGATATTGATCGACAGCTGTATCAATTACCCAGTCAATGTAAGCGTGGAATAACGTAGGGACAAAACCGCACCCCTGCCTCACTCCTGAATTAACAGGAAACCGAACACGCCTCCAGAACACTCAGATTTCCGGGAGTCTCGGCAGTATCTTATAGTTTATATAAAATTGTGACACCTACTACATAGTCTTGAGCACATGCACCTCCCCTAAACTTTAAAGAATTTCCTTTTGAAGTCTTGAGGGATTACTTATCACTATTCACGTGAACTTGAAACAGAGCCTGAATGTTGTAATCTGAAGGTTATGAGTGGTTCAAAAGATCTCAGTTATCTGGTAAGTACTACAGCTCTGCAATATTTTCAAAATAATGGTAAGAAGGCTTCGACCCATCTCCTCAACTTATATTTCATATATATGATATACGTATGTATGAATGTATGTATGTTAGCATTATGTATGTTAGTATGCTTGTATGCGTGTACGTGTATATGGATGTGTGTATACACACACGTGTATATATGTATGTATATGCGGGTGGATGTACGTATATGCAAATGTCAATATATGTCAATGTATTCATATCATTGTATTATGTATATGTAGGAATATGTACGTATGAATATGTATGTGTATGTATGTGTTTATGTGCATACAACAGCAAATTGCAAACCCACAACCTTACAGTGGGTGTCAGCGATTCTCGGGACCTACTACATGTATCACGCTAGAAAGAACATTGGACTGTTATCTTCATTGTATTAATGCGGAGCTCTTCCCAGACCATCAAATTGTAATAGGGAAAGCAGGGCACAAGCGGCCCGTTGTTAAGGTTATTTGTGTGATAAGATAGAAGAAAAATCGAAGTTGTTCGAGAGAGATCTTTGGCCCGGCTCGGAATCACAGCATCAGATAATCGGGTCATTATCTCTAAATGAAGTTTAGAATCGGGTCTGCACCTCTAAATGAAGTTTAGTGTGTTGACGGGTCTAAAAATTATGTGATAAGGAGATGATTCCATTTCGAATCACGCTCGTAGGAAAAAAAAAAAAAAAAAAAAAATGATTGTACCCGGATTTGGTCCACGTAGACTTATATCTACATGTAAGTTTCGATATCACTATATACTCAATAATCATGTACAGTTTATATGTGCATATATGTATATGTGCATATGTGTATGTTTATGTGTATATATATATGTATATGTATATGTATATGTATGTGTATGTGTATATGCATATTCGTATATGTATATATATATGCATATGTATATGCATACGTATATGGATATGTATATGCATATGCATATGGATATGTATATGTATATGTATATGAACATACACATGTACATGTACACGTGCGTGTACGTGTACGCATATATGTACATGAACATATATATATAATATATATATATATGTATATATATATATATATATATAATATATATATATATATATATATATGTATGCACTGAGTTAAACACCACAGCATTGTCACAATTATTTATCTTCTTCCTAATATTTTCAATACTTCTCACTTTAGTTCTGACTATATTGAGAAGAATTGAAAATATTAGGAAGAAGATAAATAATTGTGACAATGCTGTGGTGTTTAACTCAGTGTGTATCAAGGAGAACCTGCGCCCTAAGTATGTATATATGTATATGTATGTATATATGTATGTATGTATATATGTATATGCATGTATGTATATATATGTATGTATGTATATGTATATATGTATATGTATGTATGTTTATGTATATATGTATATGTATGCATGTATACGTATGTATGTATATGCATGTATGCATATGTACAAATGTATATATGTATATGTATATGTATATGTATATATATATATTTATACATATACATATATTCATAATTATGTATAGTACATGTATATGTATATGTGTATGTGTATGTACATGTATGTATATACGTGTATGTGTATATTTATATATATATGTATATGTATATATATATGTATATGTATATATGTATATGTATAAGTATATTTATATGTATGTGTATGTATATGCTTATGTATGTAAATGTGTATGTATATGCTTATGTATGTAAATGTGTATGTATATGCTTATGTATGTAAATGTATATGTATATATATATAATATATATATATATATATGTATATATATATATATGTATGTATATATATATATGTATATGTATATATATATGTATATGTATATATATGTATATGTATATATATATATATGTATATGTATATATATATATATATATGTATATATATCTAATGCACCATGATCTTAGATCACGTATTGGAGTCGTGATCGACAGCTATTACCCTCCGGGATATATGAACTCTGAATTCAGTTAAGACAGATCTGTAAGTAATGCTGTGACCTCACACGCACTCACACATACATTTCCCCGCCCACGAGAGTTAGGGTAACAACTAGGAGGGCAGTGTTACTGAAATTATTTCAGCCCTGGGCGGGATTCGAAGTCTGAGAGCGGTAGTGGCGGCGGCGATCGTGTGTGTGTGTGTGTGTGTGTGTGTGTGTGTGTGTGTGTGTGTGTGTGTGTGTGTGTGTGTGTGTGTGTGTGTGTGTGTGTATGTGTGTGTGTGCGTGCGTGCGTGAGGTCGCGCGTGCGTGTACGTGTTCGTGTGCTTGTACATGTGCGTGTGTGTGTGTGTGTGTATGTTTCTGCTTAATATTATTTTGTTGTTGTATTTCAATGTGTTGAAACTCCTTTATACGTAGTGTCAAGCATAAATGGCCACCATTGTATTGTCATATATCAAACTTACCTAGAACCTTTTTCTCATTTACAAGTTACAAAAATTCTGGTGTAGCTTGCGTTACGGGAAACTTTCGTCCAATTATCACTTCAGTAATTATTTTTTTCTTCTCCGAGAAACTCTAATTGCATATACGTTCTTTTTCCCCATCACTGTGAAACTGCAATCGCAAACACTTTTTGTTAGAAATCATTGAGCTCGCTGTTTTCCTTCATTGGGTTCCGTCACTATTTCTTATAACTTCTTTTACATTGTGTTTGAGCTCCCAAAGATGACAGACACTATGTGGTTGATGAATGAAAATATAAAACCTTCATAGATCAAAATTCCGTAACCTCATGAAAAATCTTCCGGTTTGTTTGTTCTATATTTGCATACCCTAATAAACTAAAAACATCTCTAGAATATTTCTTACATCATATTTTCGGTAACGGCCGCATTACACGACTTCATATATTAATTATAAACCGAAATTTACAGCTGAATAATTAAACCTGTTGAGAGGTCTTTTATTCAGCTCATAGACTGATATCGAGATAATTTTCTAACGAATCGAAAGCGTCCCGAACGGTCCGCAACGCTCAGTCGCCTGAGCTGTACTGTGTTGTGGCGTCGAGACTGGGCGCTCCGCCGAGGAATGGAAGGGAGTGGGGGTGAGGGGGTTGGGAAGAGGGTGGGGGAGGGGGAGGGGGGTTGTGAGACAGGAGTGGGTGAGAAAAGGAGATTAAACACTCCCCCCCTCACACCACCCACCCCCCTCACCCTCCCTCTCCCTTCCCCCCCACCCCCGCAGTACAAGGGATAGACCT
>NC_134795.1:24738359-24743359 GCF_046742065.1 Oratosquilla oratoria | reverse complement strand
TCTACCCTCTTCCCTCACTCTTATCTTGGCACCTCTTAGATGACGGGTCAACCCTGCATCTTGTCTATTGCCCTGGGGGACCCCACTGGAAACACTCCCCACTGGATTTTACACCATTTATGGTGACCCTCTGTTTTCTGTCATTGATCCAAGCTCTAATACATTCTAACATTTTTCCTCCCATACCATGGGTTTTTATTTTATTTAGTAGTCTATGGTGGGGCCCCTTGTCGAACGCTTTGCTAAAGTCAAGGTAAGTAATATCGTAATTATCATTATTATCTGACGCCTTATATACTTTAGTGTAAAAGGATAGAAGATTAGTCACACATGACTTATCCTTGGAGAAAGCATGCTCTGTGTCACGAATCAAATTATGTTTTTCGATGTGCTCTTAGTCTATTAAATATTATTGATTTAAGCATTTTACCTATAACTGATGTTAAACTAACTGGCCTGTAGTTGCATATAGACAATTTATCTCCCTTTTTGAAAACGGGAACAATGTTTGCCTGCCTCCAAGCAATAGGCACAAAATCAGTGTCTACCGACTTACTAAATATTTCTATTAACTGGTCACAGATTTTAAATTTACACTCTTTAAGCATTCTCGGAAAATATTCGTCTGGACCTGGGAATTTTGTAGCTTTAAGTCTTTCAATCTGCTTGACTACTACCTTACTAATGCTGATATTAGATAGTCTACTTTCTTCATCCCTACTGAAAACTGGATCTCTCCTTAGTAAACACCGAGAGAAAATAATTATTAAATGCCTCGTTAATTTTTTCTCCGAATCTATCATGACATTTTTGTCATTTTGACTTAGGCATATCCTTTCCTTATTTTTTGTTCTGTAGAGATGAAATAAGACCTTTGGTTTGAATCTCGCTTGTCTGGCAACCTTAATTTCAAAGTTACGTTTCGCTGTGCGTGTATTCTTTTTAACCAGTTCTGCCATATCGTTATACTTGGATCTGTGTTTTCCCGTATTTTATTCTTACGTAAACTCCTCCTTTCATTCCGATCTTATGTTTCAGCCTGTCCGTCAACCACTTGGGAATATTACTATTCTTCCGTATTAACTTGAGGGGAATAAATTTATTGTGGGCATTTAGAAATAAATCTGTTTGGCTACTATTAAGTCCAAATCGCTGACCAGGCTGTAGACCTCGCGCCCGCAAGTGACCTGACCCAAGGTACGCATACCCTCCGTGACCCGACCGCTGACCGAGCTAATGACGTCTGGACTGACCGTATATTTGACCCCATCACAGCCCCCTGGGTCGGTACCGTAAGTGATCAAATATCTAAAATAATCATGTCAAAATTGGCTCCCCTGAATTCTGCCACTTCAACGTTATTCATACTTTTTAACTCTTCCCAAATAATATTAAATCTTATTTCTTGATGATCACTAGAGCCTAGAGTATTTCCCACTTTTACGTTGCTCGTTAGGTGCTCATTATTAGTTAAAAGTAAGTCCAGAGTATTCTCTCCCCTCATAGGATAGGTAATCATTTGTTTTAGGAAATTATACTGCACCACATTTAAGAAAAAAAATTCGCTTCCGCATCTCCTACTAAAATCTCCAAGTCAATGTTTCTATAATCAAAATTTCCCATGATCAAAACCCCTCCCTTATTCATAATCTTATCTAGCGCATACCGAAACCGCGCAAACAAAGCCTCACTCCCTAACTTACCTATGTCATTCCCACCGACACTCAAACGATAGGTTTCACACCTTCCCCCGACTATACACTCTTCAATCCTGTCTCTAACATCACCTATCCCCGCCAAGGGGAAACACATCTGGGTTCTATGCTTCCCATCCTTGTTGCAGAAGGCCCTATCTAAATACCGCACCTGGCTATCTCCTACAACCAAAATCCTACCTGTGGGCAGGGATCTAGCAACTACCCTATCCTTCTTTTCTTGCATTTTCTTCGTTTCTCTTCTAGTAATTCCACGAGAGCTTGAAATGAGTTTCTTTATTCAAGTGGGTCTGGTGTGGGCTTTTTACCTGTTTTTTTTTTTGTTTTTTTTTTGTCACCTTTATCCACTCAGGTTCCAAACATGGTTTGTCATCCGTGTTTTGGGTCTTTGAGCGAAGAACTCGATTCTCCTCTTTAAGGCCTTCAACAGTCCTCTCTAAGGGAACAATTCTGTTACATAGAGACTGTATCTATTCAGCGCTGGTCATTGAAACACAACTACTCACCACCTCACTGAATGAAGCAGCTACCCCAGTTGACCTGACCTGACCTGAGTGACGCCTATTGGGTGTGTATGTGCGTGTAAAGTCACATCATTACCCATAGATCGGTCATATATGAGCTCTGAGCTCTCTTCCGGGATGGAAATAGCTGTCGATCACGATTCCAACACTTGATCCAAGACCATGGTGAACCATGGCGAATCACACACACACACACACACACACACACACACACACACACACACACACACACACACACACACACACACACACACACACACACACACACACACACACACACATATATATATATATATATATATATATATATATATATATATATATATACTGTATATATATATATATATACACATATATATATATATATATATATATATATACATATCTTTTTTCTCTTTTTTGCTTTTTTTTTATTTATTAAATTTTGTTTTCCACCACCAACCTCATCTTTGTTTCTCTATTTTCCACTCAACTATTTCGTCCACAGATGCTCTGAAGTAACCAAATAATCTGTTTGATCAAACTGTTTTATTTTGGCTACATCTTCGAATTTCCTCCTCTTTTTGTCTATTCATATTCCTTTACTCATGTTGAAACTCATTGTCAACGTTCTTATCTCACAAATTGTGCATCATTATCATCATCGTCGCCATTGTTATGATTTACAGTTTGTCTTGTACTTGACTGAATTTAGTTTTTAGTTATTAGATAGTTTTTGCATTTATCATTATTGCCGTTTCTGGTCGCTCAGTTGGTGCAATACTTGAATGATAATAAGGTGTTTACGAATTTTTTACAAGTTAGAGGACAAACTGATATAATACTACTTTATTCTTCGTTTGGACTCCCAGAGGAAGTCTGTGGGAATGGGCAACTCCCTTCCATTCCAGAGTTGTTGTAGACAGCTGCGGAAGCATCACTGGCACTGGCTACTGCTGTGACGCTAAAATTGAATCCGACCCCGCCTCTTCCCTAGAAGCGGGAACGACACGATTCTCTCAACCCTGGAGATGGAGAGATGCTCACTGTGAGGGAGAAAAGCCTATATCTTACAAAAAGGGGGAGAGTGTGTGTGTATGTAGGAACATATATTGTTATATAGAACAACAGTTTTACAGATAGAAGTAATTTTATTTTTGTTGACTTTTTTTCGTTTACTTGAGCTTGCTGTTCATTAGAGAGTGGGTTTGGAAGTTAGGCAAAAGTCACGTTGAAAAACAGTGTAATTTTGAATTTGGTAGTTTTATAATTACGACGTTTTTACCTATGAAGGAGTATTTTCATATTTAGTTAATAGATGTGATGATTTTTTTTTTTTTTTAGAAAATGTCACATGAAAATCAAACTGGTAGTTTTGAAACTACGGCAAGTTAACTGAATCATTTAATAAATTGGTAAACACTAGTTTTGTGCCTATTGATTGGGGGCAGTCAAACGTTTCTGTTTTCAAAAAAGGAGATAAATCGTTTATATGCAACTACAGACCAATCAGCTTGACATCAGTTATAGGTAAAATGCTTGAATCAATTAATAGCTAATAGAATCAGAGATTACATCGAGAGATAATTTCATTCGTGAATTACAGCATGGGCTCTCGAAGGGTAGGCCATTCGTGACTAATCTTCTATCTTTTTACACTAATGTTTTCAAGGCGTCAAGTAACAACAATAGTTACGTTGTTATTTGATTTGACTTTAGCAAAGCGTTCAACAAGGTTCCCTACCAGAGACTACTAAATAAAGTCAAATACCATTGCATATAAGGAAATTTTTTTGAATGAATTGGAGCTGGGATCAATTATAGAAAACAGCGAGTCACCATAAACGATGTAAAATCCAGATGGAGGAGTGTTTGTAGTGAAGTTCACCAGGGTCCGGTTTTGGGTCCCTTATTGTTAATTATAGATAGAAACGACTTGGAGAATGAATTGTGATGTTAATAAATATGCGGACGACGCTAAAATAGGACGTCTAATTAGGTCAGGAGACAACGCCGAAATTCCGCAGGAGGATCTTAACAAATTGTTAGCATGATCGATGAAATAGCAAATGAAGTGCGGTGCGTTAAACGTAGGTTAATACAACCCAGAAAGCATGTATAGTTTATATACTACTTTTTTATAGAAAACTGAGTGCAAGAGAGACTTGGGAGTTCTAGTGAGTCCTGACCTTGAATACAGGAATCAGTGCCTTAGCGCTAGGAATAGAGCTAATAGAGCATCTAGTTTCACTGCTAGGGCGGTTACGAATAAAAGTGTAGGGGTAATTATCAAACTCTATATGGCGTTAGGTAGACCTTTTCTTAACGATACGGTACATTTTTGGTCTCCGTCCTATGTAATGGATATCAATTCACGAGAATCAGTACAGAAGAGAACGGCCAAAATAATATATGGGCTCAAAATTTTACCTTACGAGGACAGATTTAGGCACCTTAACTTACACTCTGGAAAGACGCGCAGAATGCGGGGTGATCTAATAGAGGTGTTCAAATGGATCAAAGGCTTTAACAATGGTGACAATAAGGTCATAATACTAAGACAACAGGGCAGGACTCGTAAATTTGGATTCAAATTGGATGAATTTAGATTTAAGAGGAAAATAAGCAAGAACCGGTTTATTAATAGAGTGGTGAATGGATGGAATAGACTTAGTAGCCATGTAGTGAGCATTAAACCAATTGATTGTTTTAAGAAAAAGTTAACATGATGGATGGGGATGACAGGCGGTAATGTACATGGAACTGCCTAGTGTTGGCCTTA
>NC_134795.1:24725859-24728359 GCF_046742065.1 Oratosquilla oratoria | reverse complement strand
TATATACATATATAATATACATATTTATATATATATATATATACATTTATATATATATATATACATATATATATATATATACATTTATATATATATATATACATATATATATATATATATACATATGCATTTATATTTACATATATATATATATATATAATATATATTTATATATACACACACACACACACACACACACATATATATATATATATATATATATATAATATATATATATATGTATATATATATATATATGTACATATATATATAATATATATATGCATATATATATATATATACATATGCGTGTGTGTATGTGCGTGTGTTTTTGTGTGAGGAGTGTGTTTGGAGTGTGCGTGTGTGTTTGTGTGCGTGTGTTTATGTGTGCGTGAATGTGTGTGTGTGCGTGAATATGTGTGTGTGTTTGTTTGTGTGTGTGTGTATGTGTGTGTGTGTATGTGTGATTCACCAAGGTTTTGGATCACGTGTTGGATTCGTGATCGACAGCTATTTCCCTACGGTAAGGAAGCTTAGAGGTCAAATATGACTGATGTATGGATAATCCTGTGACCTTACTCGGAAACGCACACTGAACAACCTATCCACTAGAATTGGAGTAACGACTCACACCGTAGTGAAACTGAAATTATATCAGCCGTGGGCAAGATTCGAACCCGGACCGCCGTAATTTAGCTGCGATCGCTACCACTGCGCTGTCAGGTCGTATCTGTGTGTCTCTGTGTTTTTGTTGTTGTTGTTGTTGTTGTTGTTGTTGTTGTTGTTGTGTGTGTGTGTGTGTGTGTGTGTGTGTGTGTGTGTGTGTGTGTGTGTGTGTGTGTGTGTGTGTGTGTGTGTGTGTGTGTGTGTGTACACACATATATATTCCCAGAAAACTTATTACTTTTTCGAATACTTGTATTGCTGAAATGACTGCCAAGGTAAATACCTTCTGATATAATCTTCCCGTTTATTTGTTTAAATTTGTAAAGATCATTCTGAATATATTAATACATACGTCAGAAAACGAAGAACATATATAGTAAATATAGAAAATGTTATGACATCACAAAATGATTTAGAATCATTTTTGCAAGAAATGAAAAAAACAGAAAATCTGTGGAATAGCTTGTAGAGGAAGACCATTCAGAGGCCGAAAAATCGGAAAGGAAATTTTAAGAAACCAGAATACCTGGGCTGGATAAAAAGCGCGAATAGATACATAGGAAATGAAGAAAGTCCTTAGCCTGTTAGATAGGTTAAATATTCAGTTGATTGAAGATCTTGACGAGATGAAAAAGTGGAGAGAAAATTTCAGATACAGGGTTATGAGGATTGACAGAGAGCAGTCCGTTGGGGGAATCTCGGAGTTCGGAAGTTGAAGACGGAGTAGATGGGAGACGAATGGAAGAAGACATGGAGGAAGGAGCAGTAGAACATGGTAACTTCCTAACCCCTTAGGGTTCCTCTAATCTTTTCTAACTCACTCATTCCGCTGGATCTTAAACCTCATGTAGATTCTGGTCCTCCAACAGTAAGCCTTTCCATGTCCTTCGATCCTGTGCTGCTTCCATCCAGGTTGATTTATCTATTCCTCTTCTGTCCATCTCCGCATCCACACCATCCATCCATCTCATTCGAGGTCTCCCTCTGGGTCTTCTTCCAGGCATTCTACCCATCATAACTCGTTTTGGAATTCTATGGTCCTCCATACGCGCCACATGTCCATTCCATCTCAATTTTGGTCTACTTACAACATCTGTTTTTTTCTTCTTCTCTTGTTTAGTTATTTCTCTCAGCTCATTATTGTGCCGCCCTCTCCACCTATTCTCATTTTCATCAAAAACTGGTCCAGTAATTCGCCTCAATATTGTATTCTGAAACACCAGTAGTCTTTGTTCCATTTGTTTTCTTAAGCTTCATGTCTCACTGGCATATAGAACTATAGGTCGTAGGATTGTATTGTAGATTCTTGATTTTGTATTTCTTGATATACTTTTCTTCTTTAATTTATACATTCGTTTTTATTTCCTTTTTTATGTATTGGTATTATCACTCCTTCATTCCATGATGATGGTATTCTTTCCTTTCTCTATATAAGCTGTATTAATTCAGTCAATTTTCTTTCTAAAACTTCTCCACCTAATCTGAAGAGTTCCACTGGGATATTATCTCTTCCTGGGGCTTTATTACTATTTAAACCTCTGATGTATTTTCTTATTTCCTCCAGCGATGGTTCCCCCAGGTAATTCTCTGGTCCTTGTATGTCTCTATTAATCAAAGGATTTTCAGGTTCAGGTCTATTTAAGAGTTCCCTGAAATATTCTTCCCATCGTTCCATAACCTCTTTTTCATTAATCAAAATTTCACCATTTTTATCTTTTATCATCTTTGTTCTTGGTTGATATCCCTAACGCAAAAGAAAAAAAAATGTATAGACAAATAAATAGTTAAATGAATAAATGAATTAGAAAAAAATATGAAAAAAATAACGAATAAT
>NC_134795.1:24698359-24715859 GCF_046742065.1 Oratosquilla oratoria | reverse complement strand
TAATGGTCCTATCTTCAGTTATATAGAATATTAGAAATTATAGAAATGAAGTGACATACATCAAACCACTTCACTTATCTGAAGGGACGTTACTATATTGATGGTATTTATAAAATATTTTTCTTCCAACTACTTAGAAATAAGGTGAACAAGAGCATTAACCAGGCGTCATATAGTCGCAAAGCGAAACCATCACCTTTGCCCTATGTGTTTAGACTTCTGCGGAAGGTTGAAGTCACCAGAGGTTAGGTTCATGCGGTACAAGATGAGTTAAAAACCAAAGCTCCACAACAGTGTGGCCAATGTCATGTGCCTTAGCCAGATTTTTTTATAACTGAAAGTGCGAAATTTGCCCACTGTTGAAGAATAAAACAAAGTACCTGTTCCTTTATGAGAAGGATTGTGTGACGATGTATTACTGCCATACATACATACATACATACATACATACATACATACATATACCAAGGCTTTTTCCCCCTTACAAGGGGGGTAGCCAACAGCAGTAAAACGTAGCATTATTCGGCACAAACCAGAGACTGGCACCAAAGTAGCTGGAGGTAACTTTTGGGCGCGGACAAAACGTGTAATCATGACAACACTACAAGAATCTGCCTTTCCCTCCCTCCCAATGCAATTTGAACTTAATCACGGACGCAAACGCAAGTTTGACTTTTATGTCGCGCGCTGCTATGACTTGAATAGGAACTACGCTTAGGGAAGTCAAAGGAACTGAAAAAAGAAGGCAAACTAATTAATGGGCTTTGACTGTCAAATGATGGGTCATTCACACTACGTGGAGTTGATACTAGAAAAAAAATGTATAACGTTTGATCAACCTAGAAATGTGCACATGTATGTATATGTAATGTATGTATGTATGTATGTATGTATGTATGTATGTATGTATGTATGTATGTATGTATGTATGTATGTATGTATGTATAAGTGTATGTACGTACATTACAAAGGATTACAAAGGAAGAGAATACTGCCAGAAGACCTTTTGGTTCATAACTGAACCGGATGTGAAAAATAATAAATGAATAAATAGATAAATAGGTAAATAAATCAAATAAATGAAGAGAAAATGAGAACTAATAAACAAACAGATAATAATAATTTGTAACAAAGAAATAGATAAATGATAATAAAGGAAAAAAATAAGATAAGATAAAATGAATGGCAGGCATTACAACATGTTGCTTAGGTGTTTACCTAAATGAATTAACTTAAGTGTATATGCGCATATATGTATTTATGTATGTATATATGTATGCATGTATGAATATATGAATTATGTGTGAGTACGCGCATATATGTATCTATGTATATATGTATGCATGTATGAATATATGAATTATGTGTGAGTGCGCGCGTGTTAATCTTGGTTCAATTAATTAATTAATTATTTCCTTACCGGTATTTGTTTGTATATTTCTTTATTAATCTATTTGTTTATTCATTTATTTATTCATTAATAAATTTATCTATTTATTCATCTACTCGTTTATTTATTTAAGTGTATATTCATTTACTTATCTATTCATCTATATATCAATATATCTATTTTATTCATTCATTTATTTAACTATTCATCTAGTTATTCTATTTATCTATGTTTATTTATAAATCTAATTACTTATTTATATATTCATTTATCCATTTATTCTATTTTGTTTAATTTCACTTTATTATTATTATTTTATTTTTTGTGGAAAGTGTCGTCGAACATGTAAAAAAAAAGGAGAACAAGGGAACGTAAAAAGCAAGGCTGAAGTACCAAGCGTTGCGTGGCTGTTAATTGTTGGCATTATACTTGGCAAATTTTCATTACGTGAATTCAGTTTCCAGCATTTTCACATCTTTAACTCTTCCAACTCGAAAAGGGTGTGCCTGAGGTGGATAAAATAATTTGAGGCAATTAGAAATATATGAAAAGAATCTTAAATGTAGAGAAATCCGTACAATACTCGAAATGTGTACAAAACTCGCTATTGAGGGGTTTCCTTTAATAGAAAAACATCAACTGGTGGCAAATAAAATAAACACAGGAGTTGTAAGACGCAGTAAGAAGATTAAACCCGTTTTTTATAACGATTTTGTTTGCATACATAGTTAAGTTCATCTGCTTGTTTGCCATGATAATATCTGAAAAGTGGACGTTATTTTGATTTATTTTTTATTCAATTTTTATTTACTAGATTTGTTCTCACTGTTGGACTGTATTTGAAATATTCTCCAAGCCACAATCTTTTCTTTCTTTCCTTTTCCTTATGAATGTACCCTCTCGTTTCCATTACTTCTTTCATACCATAATGCCCATTTGCTCTTTCCTTCCCCCATTTTTCTTATTTATTTTTTTCTTTTTCTTTCAACCTTTTCCTCACGACTCCAATGAATCTTGATCTTGGACGTGAGCGACTGTTTATTCAATTTCGAGCTGAGCTCTGTTTTGCTTTTTCGTTCGCTGCATTCTTTCTTCTTTTCCTACTTTGCAAAATCATCGATAATTCTTTATGCCCTTTCCACTACCCTTTATCGGGCACTGTTGATAGATATGAGAAAATGGTGAAAACCGAGTTGTATAAAATATATATATTGATATTATATATACATATATCTATCTACCTATTTACACATATACATACATATACTATCATGGCGTGTATGTAACTCGATCATACAAATATATAAGAAAAGTTGCGCTCAACATATATCTCTCTTGATGGTGCAATCGTTTAAGTCACTATCACTTTCACGTGCTAGCGGAGGTTCAAGTCCTTAGATGTACCACGTTTCAATTTCTGTATGTATGTCTCCTCGAGGTTCCCGATGTTGATAGCTTAGAATTGAAGTGAATTGTGGTTGATAAATGTAAATCTGTTCACTGGAACCCATTCAACGTTGTACAACCCCCCCATATATATATATATATATATATATATATATATATATATATATATATATATATATATATATATATATATATATATATATATATATATACTTATACAATAATGTATGCATTATGTCACAGAAGGGAAAAGACTCGTACTACACATTCATAATACTAAAATAGATACTTGTATATAGAAATAAATATAGATATGCAGTTATGGATAACTATGTAAAAAAATTATATATGATAAAGCTATTCTCGTATATTTACTCATAACGGAAATGCCTATAATGGGAGAAGAAAATGAGTACTGGAAGATATGAGAGCAAGTAACGCACCTGGGTTAGATGGCTGTCAATATATATATATATATATATATACATATATATATATATATATATATATATATATATATATATATATATATATATATATATATATATATATATATATATATATATAAAGTAAATGCATATGCAGTGTACGGAGTCTATATGGCTGTTCTTATACATGTCACATTTTTTCTAATAGTGAAAGAATCCATCTACTTTTTTCTTTTAAAGAAGCCATGGAACAGTGTGTATGTATTTGTGTGTGTGTGTGTGTGTGTGTGTGTGTGTGTGTGTGTGTGTGTGTGTGTGTGTGTGTGTGTGTGTGTGTGTGTGTGTGTGTGTGTTTATGTGTGTGTACGTGTACATGTACGTGTCACAAAACAGTGCTCTCATACCCATGAAGCCAATGCGAAGTAGTCCATCAAAGACGCTTACGAGGAACATTACTGACTAAGCCTGGACAAACAAATGGCTGTAAATCAGCGCTAAGGATAAAGAATCGGTCATCCATAACACATGAATTGCAAGAAATCAAGACTAAATCTCCGGGAAAAATTACTTCAAGGGGAGAAAAAGGAAGAAAAAGATTGCTCTCTGAAAGCATTCGAATGAGGTAAAGTAAAAATGTTTTTTTTATGTCAAACGTAGGTTAGCAAATAACGGCATGTAGACAAACCGAAGAACAAGTAAATGATAAGTTAAATCATCACTCAAATCGGTTTTCGGGCCTGAAGTCTCATCGTCGCTTTAACCAAACCTCACCATATTCTATTAGATTATAGATGAAAGGATAATTATATAAACAAGTTAATGGGAAATTTAATAGATAAATAGGTAATGAGCAAAATAGAAAAAAATAATTTCATTTAACGAGAAATGGGTATACGAAAAAAGATTAAAAGATGTATAAAATAGATAAATAGATAGATAAATATATAGATAAACTGGCGTGCACCCACAAGAAAGTGTTGAGATAAACTTAATCGATTTGAGCAACGGGAGGGGAAGACGAATTACTGAGAGAAATAGGGACACAGTCCACGGTTTTGACAGCCACGCGCGCGCGCACGCGTGTGTGCATGCGTGCGTGCGTGCGTGCGTGCGTGTGTGTGTGTGTGTGTAGTGTGTGTGTGTGTGTGTGTGTGTGTGTGTGTGTGTGTGTGTGTGTGTGTGTGTGTGTGTGTGTGTGTGTGTGTGTGTGTGCGTACATGTGCGTGCGTACGTGCGTGTGTGATTCACCATGGTCTTGGATCACGTGTTGGATTCGTGATCGACAGCTATTTCCCTCCCGGAAGAGAGTTCAGAGCTTACACACACACACCCAACTTCCCGCTCACGAGAGTTGGAGTAATAACCCGCAGCACAGTGATACTAAAATTATTTCAGTCCTGGGCGGGATTCGAATCCGGACTGCCCTAGTGGCAGCCAGGAACTCTAACACTGCGCCACGAGTGTGTGTGTGTGTGTGTGTGTGTGTGTGTGTGTGTGTGTGTGTGTGTGTGTGTGTGTGTGTGTGTGTGTGTGTGTGTGTGTGAGTGAGTGAGTGAGTGAGTGAGTGAGACAGACAGGACACAAAGACACAGCACATCCACAGCAAAGCTGCTTCATTTAATCAGTGAACCCCCCCTCACTCCGTTCCCTCATGCAGAAAAAGAGAAGACAGGGAGAAATCCCTTCAGGCTGCGTCAAAATATTATTCACACTTACTCCCTTACCCCTACTTCCCCTATCCATTCCCTTCCATGCATTACAGTATCATCCATACACAACCATTCTCCTTCATCCCTATATTCTGTCTACTCCCGTCCTCAACAGATATTCCTCTCCCTCCCAGTCCCCCTTCTACCCCATCCATCCACCTCATAATGGTCGTCCCCTTATGTTCGCTCCCCACCTCTGCCTTCGATACTTCTTTTACTAATCTTTGTTCACTCATTCTTTCCATGCGTGCAAACAATCCCAATACTCTTTCATCAACCCTATATCCCAACTCCCCTTCCATCCCCGCTCTCCTCCTCACCTCCTCGTTTCTCACTCTATCCAACCTAGTAACTCTTACCATAATCTTAGGCATTTCATCTCTCTTCCTCTCTTATGTTCCATGTTTCTGCCCCATACTGTGCTGTAGGCACAATCACTCCTTCATACAATCTCCTCTTATCATCCATTCCCAAATGGGAATTAACAGAGTACATGTATATTGTCGGCTCACATCACTAAATATTTGCAATGTGCCTGTTGTACTTTTCATTTCAAATAAATGGCAGACGATGTTATTCAAGTCACGGAGAGTGTCTGCACTTGGTTGAATGAGGATTTTAGCAATCCAGGACCACGTGGATGGTATGGACACTTCTGGTCTGAACGAGATTGCAGACGATCGCGACCCCATGCATAATGGGCCAGGTTACTTTTTTATATAATAAAAACAAATTCAGGTTTTATTTTTGTTAGTGTTTATTAAGATTCATGGCACTGAAAGGGTTATGAATTTGAGTATTTTTCCAAGATAATTCAGATTATTATTATTTTTTTTTTTTAGGTTTTCTTCAAGAAAATTCAGGGTGAGTATTTTGGAGGTCGTTCTTTATAGGATGAAAGAAGAAACCAGCGGGGGACCTTTTCGCGGGAAATGTTGAAAGCTTTCTGTGTAAAACGAACTTAAGAAGACAAACCAGAATATAGAAAAACAGTATACACAAAGATATAACAAAATACTTTATTACTGCGGAAGAGGGGTGCGTTTTACTCATCCGAATGAAATCAACTGGTGACAGCTAGAATGAACACTGAAACCTTTAAATGTAGTTATATAGTTAACCAGGATGCGTTAGAAATAGGTTGAACACTTTCTCTGTGGAAGGGGTCACCTTTAACTGAATAAAATTACCTGGCTATACCTAGAATAAATTATTATTGAATACAGCAAAATGATCATTGAAAAAAATTGACGAAAACATGAGCATACATGCAAAAATAAATTGATTATTAATACGATAAATACAACAAATGGGCAATCAAGGAGGTAGACAAATGATAAATTACATAAATTCATATATAAGCAGAATAATCAAGTGATCAAACTTAGTAAATATTGAGGTCACTTAATGACCAAAATAAAATTTATCAAGCAAAATAACAAAGAGTAATGGATATAGGTAACAAAAGAAAAATTTGTTTTTACATACGATAGCGTGAACCCGATCTGAGAAAAAAATTTAGGATATTCATATGGCAACAACAAAGCTGCTGCAGCTGCTACCATAAAAGTGAGCTTTGTATTTCTTATAGAGTGCATCCGCAAAAAGAAAAAAATATATATAAATGAAATTGATAGTTATAATAACAATAATAATAGTGATAGTAATAACAATGAAAATAAGAATAATGGTATAAAGATAATGTTAAGAACAAGGATGATGATGGTGTTAATAGTTTTTTTTAATAGTTATAATAATGATAATAATGATAACAACAACGATTGATAATAACAGCAATGATGATGATAATAATGAAAATAATGAAAAGCATTTATCGAAAAACATAAATACATTTCCTAAATGCGTGAGCGTAGAAAGATAACAACTGAATGACGTCATTTTCCAACAGTAAGAATTTTTTTATCACTGCCAATGTACTTATGGCAGCTTTGACATGAAGTATTTCGATGTACATTTTTGAAAGTACTTTTGCAGAATATTGTGACCTTGAATCCAATAGTTAATATGATTTTGTGAAGTCTCAAAGTTAAGTGATTGTGAATTAAAAAAAAAAAAAAAAAAAAAATCCAATTTATTTACCTAAAGTTTGAAAGTATATTATGGGATAATTTTTAGACATGAAAATAGTTTATATGAATTTCATTCCTCTCCACCCTTTTGTGTGTGTGTGTGACTGCGGTGTGTGTTTTGTGTGTGCTTGTGTGTGCTTGTGTGTACATGTGTATGCATGCATTATATGTATATATATATATATATATATAAAGTTGTGCGTGTATGTGTGTATGCTTTTTGTGTGTATCTGTCTATGTATAAATATATATATATATATATATATATATATATATATATATAATGTGTGTGTGTGTGTGTGTGTGTGTATATATGTGTATATGCGTGTATATGTATATATATATATATATATATATATATGTATATATATAATATATATATATATATATATATATGTATATACACAAGCCAAATTACCCGCGCGTTGCTGCGAGTTCGTGAATAATCCCTAAACTAACCATACCCCACCTAACTTTAACCCTTAACCCGAACCATTTTTTTTAAATGAAATATAGTTATCCAAGTATCTGGAGTAACAGGGTACCAGAATATATATGGTTAAGGGGTCTATCTCCAAAACCCTAGGAGGAGTTCGTCAACACACAAACAAACAGACAAATGAAAGACAGTTATCCAAGTACCTTGGGTTATAAGGTTTCAGAATATATATGGTTATAGGGGTTTGTCTGCAAAAACCTAGGAAGAGTTCGTGAATAACCTTTAACCTAACAATTGTAGTAGATTGTTAACACTACATGGTGAACGGTACTTGGCCGTAAGAGAAGCATTGAACAAAACTTTAGATAGTTTTGGACTCGGTAATTGTATTTCCGCCCGCGATAAAATCAAATGAAAATAAACTATATTTCAACATTTGGCAAAATTATACAATCATTTTACATAGACATAGTTTCTCCTTACAAAGGCTATCATAGTTCGTGGAAACATTAATTTCACAAATACATATAATGTTTATGGACACATACAATGGTTTGTTTAATCATAGTAATTTTTATGTCACAAAAATGCTACGCGCGCTAAGGGGACACTACAGTAGTGGCGTGTTACCACACCATACCCCACCTAACTTTAACCTTTAACCCTACTTTTTTATGAAATATAGTTATCTAAGTACCTGGAGTGATAGGGTATCGGAATATATATGGTTACTGGGGGTCCATCTCCAAAAAACCCTAGGAGTTCGCGAAAAAACAGACAGACAGACAGACAGACAGACAGAGGCTACTACCTTATTATAGCAGATATGTATATATGTATATGTATATATATATATATATATATATATATATACACGCATAGACATTCCCAACTCCCCACTAACGAGAGTTCGAGTAATGACTCGCAGCGCAGCGATAGTGATATTATTTCAACCCTGGGCGGGATTCGAACCCGGATCACCGTAGTGGCAGTCGGGGACTCTACCAACTACGCCACCGAGTCGTGTGTGTGTGTGTGTGTGTGTGTGTGTGTGTGTGTGTGTGTGTGTGTGTGTGTGTGTGTGTGTGTGTGTGTGTGTGTGTGTGTGTGTGTGTGTGTGTGTGTGTGAGATTCACCTTGGTCTTTCACCTTGGTCTTTGGATCATGTGTTGGACTTGTGATCGACAATTATTTCCCTCCCGGAAAAGAGCTCAGACCTCGTATGACCGATCTATGGGTAATGCTATGACCTTACACGCGCACACACACCCAGCTCCCCGCCCACGAGAGTTGGAGTAACGACTCGAAACGCAGCGATACTGAAATTATTTCAGCCCTGGGCAGGATTCTAACCAGGTACCGCTGGTACCGCCGTGTTGACAGTCTGGTACTCTACCAACCGGGCCACCGAGTCGTGTGTGTGTGTGTGTGTGTGTGTGTGTGTGTTCGAATACAGATAATACACACATATATACCTAAATATATATTGGCATAAATGTTACACATGTAAGCAACCAGCTGTATGTTTCCGATTTTTGTATTTTGTAAATTGGAACAAAAAAATCTGCCTACCTAGTTGAATTTACTTAGTTGTATCTTACGGGAAAGGGAGTAATGCTTGTGGTGTCCCGCCTTTGTATCTCGCTGTGTCTACTTTGATCTTAAATTCGTGTATAGTTTTTACACACACTTTTGTTTTGTCCAGTTTGTTCCAAGTGTCACTCTGTGTGGAAAACTGTTTTTTTTTTCAGATCTCTTCTATAACTATCCTTTTTTTTATTTTTTCCATGTCCTCTTGTGTTTCTCTTGTCCCAATTTAGTAAGTCTTCTCTATCGAGTCTTTCCGTGCTTTTCATGATTCTGTAGATGGTCAGTATGTCGCTTCTTTTTCTTCTTTGTTCAAAAGTCGGTAACTTCAATCTAACCAGTCTCTCTTCATATGACAAGTTTGAAAGTGCTGGGGCCATTTTCGTGGTTGATCTCTGCATTCTTTAAATTTTCTTTATATTTTTGGTACTGGATGACCATAATATCGCAGCATACTCCAGTATAGGCCTTGTTAGTGTGTCTAATTTCCTCGTCTAAATAGGTAAACGCCACTTTTATTGATCTTAGCAAGTTACAGGATTCTCCGACAATTTTGTTTATTTGTTTATCAGGGGACAAGTCATTTGAGATAATTACTCCCAGGTCTTTTTCAGATCCCACTTTATTTCCTTTGTTCCAGTTGTATATTGCGTGTGTGTGTATGTGTGTATGTGTGTGTGTGTGTGTGTGTGTGTGTGTGTGTGTGTGTGTGTGTGTGTGCGTGTACCTGTGTGTGTGTCTGTGTGTGTATGTGTAATTCACCATGGTTTTGGATTACGTGTTGGACTCGTGATCGACAACTACTACCTTTCCGGAAGAGAGCCCAGAACTCGTATATGACCGATCTATGGGTAATGCTGTGACCTCACACGCACACATACCCAACTCCCCGCCCACGAGAGTTGGAGTAACGACTCGCAACACAGCGATACTGATATTATTTCAACCTTGGACGGGATTCGAACTCGGACCGCCGTAGTGGCGGCCGCGATCACTACCACTGCACCATCGTGTGTGTGTGTGTGTGTGTGTGTGTGTGTGTGTGTGTGTGTGTGTGTGTGTGTGTGTGTGTGTGTGTGTGTGTGTGTGTGTTTGTGTGCGTGTGTGTGTATGTGATTCATCATGGTCTTAGATCACGTCTTGAACTCGTGATCGACAGTTATTAATATACTGGACGAGAGCTCAGAGCTTTTGTGTGTGTGTGTGTGTGTGTGTGTGTGTGTGTGTGTGTGTGTGTGTGTGTGTGTGTGTGTGTGTGTGTGTGTGTGTGTGTGTGTGTGTGTGTGTGTGTGTGTGTGTGTGTAGTCATGGTCTTAGATCACGTCTTGGACTCGTGATCGACAGTTATTGTGTGTGCGCCATCATGTGTGTGTGTGTGTGTGTGTGTGTGTGTGTGTGTGTGTGTGTGTGTGTGTGTGTGTGTGTGTGTGTGTGTGTGTGTGTGTGTGTGTGTGTGTGTGTGTGTGTGTGTGTGTGTGTGTGTGTGTGTGTGCGTGTGTGTGTATTGGAATGCAGATAATACACACATATATACCTAAATGTATATTGGCATATATGTTACACAAATAAGCAACCAGCTGTATGTTTCCGATTTTTGTATTTTGTAAATTGTGGCAAAAAAAAAGAAAAAATTGCCACTCAATATTTCTTTTGACGTAATGAGTTTATCGAGGCTTCTAATTGGACAAGTCCTGCATGACGTCATTTACTAAATGGAGCAAACTTTAATGTAATAAGTAGACCATATCTTATTGGACGCCGGCTACTGTGTATATTTTACAGTACAATATGTATCAATATCCGTAAATGATTAACCAATATTTTTGCATGTATGTGTCATATATTACGCTCAACTGCCTTTCAATACAATGTGAATGTCCGCTCAAATATTGCATTGGGTCGTACACCGATTTCATGTTGTATAAAAACTCGATAAACATTCCATACCTCAATTTATGGAGGAGGATATATGGTTGAGTGGTTAGTCAACTATTGTCAGCACACGACAATGAAGAATTTAAGGTCCGCCCATTTTCTGAATTGGCTCGGTGATTGGTTGAAGGTCATTCAACTTTCAAACCCTCAACTTATTTTTGATTGATTAAGGAACTACTGCTAATTGTTAATAATAGAGTACTTTAGCTCCAACTAACTTTTTGTTTGGTTCTGTGATTAGTCAAAGATTCTTCGAGTCTTTTGTTGCTGAAGTCTTGTTTCTTCAAGTTCAATACATCAACTGGCCTTAGTTTAAATGAAATAGTTAATCTACGAGTACTTCAGTCTTCCGAAGGGACTAATCGATTCTTCGCTTCTTCCTTGAGATGAACTTCCCTGAGCTTCTTTCTCAGTTGTTAGCCAAAATAAAATGTGTCAATTCGGAAAAAGAGAGAAAACAGAGGAGAACGAGGGAGAGGTATAATATGAGAAAACGAATAAATAAGAGGAGAAAGAGGAGAAAGAGGAAGATGGCGAAAGAAGAGACAAAGAAAATAAATGGAGGGAAATAGAGAGGGAGAAAGAAAGAGAGAGGGAGAAAGAAAGAGAGAGGATGGCCGAGGGAAATAGAGACCACTAAATTCCTCAAACAATTTATTTGTGTAAAACTTTTTTATAGAACATCGTCAGAAAGTTTGAGGGATTGGCCACCGGTCGAATGACCTCGACTTGAATATGAAAGGTTCAACCATTGAGAAGTGGGTGAATCCCTCACAGCTGAATAAAATCGCCTAAGAACAACCAGAATAAATGAGCTGGACAAATATTCTCCTTTATTTACATATTTCTTAAACCATTCGAGTTGTTAGTGTAGTTAGTGTGTTTTCCTAAACTGATTAAGATTACTTGGGAATGATTGGAATCCGCAAGACAATACTCTAATGGTTACTTCAGTTGAATAAAGTTGTATGGTATTTTTTGTAATTGTGTTTATATTGTGAATTGTTTTAATTAATATATCAAAATAGTTAGGGACCTTGTTGGCACCTCCGCGGACCTGAGTCACTGTTGTTTTATTTATTAGAGACTTATTTCCGCTGAAGGAAAAATGATATCAATTCTGTTTCTTTATCTATGTATTTTTCTCTCCGACTATTATGATCCTTAAATTCCTCGTTTACCATGCCTATAACTCTGCCTCTTCAGCACAATATTGCATTCAAGGATAGAAGAGCTGGTGAAGTATGAGAGGCGATTGGTGATGGGCCCTACCACCAGAATGAAACTTCCTTTAAATTCCTTAAATTCTTGACTGTAGGCATATCAACAAGCAACCTCTGGGGGCCATAGGAAAAATCAACCTAATGTAGTCGCTTAGTGTGGGGCCTTGGCTCAAAGAGTTACTTATCAAAGGTCTGTCTGTCCCGGAAAGCGAGGTCGCCCGTCATAGGATGCTGCATCTTCCGCATGTATGGACAATCGATTGTTTACCCAAGTTTGTTTGTTTGTTGTTTCTGTTGTTATTGCAAATGTTTTCGTATTTTTTGTTGGTATGAGTATTGTTAGTATTGGTATTGTCAATCGTTTATCACCGTCACTATCACTGTCACAGACACCATCACCATCACCATCACCATCACCATCACCATCACCATCACCGTTACCATCACCATCACCATCACCATCACCATCACCATCACCATCACCATCACCATCACCGTCACCATCACCATCACCATCACCATCACCGTCACCATCATCACTCTCACACATTTCTCCCTCATTCTCTCTCTCCCTCTGAATATAAATATATGTATATATATATATATATATATATATATATATATATATATATATATATATATTCATATATATATTTCTAAACAGAAATGTAGTAGCACATTTGTAAATTACACACAGGAACCCACAGTCGGAGAAAGAATAAACTTCGAATAAAGAAAAATCCTATATTTCGGCTATCAACTGTAGCCCTCTTCAGGTACTTTCCTGAAGAGGGCTACAGTTGATAGCCGAAATATAGGATTTTTCTTTATTCGAAGTTTATTCTTTCTCCGACTGTGGGTTCCTGTGTGTAATATATATATATATATATATATATATATATATATATATATATATATATATATATATATATATATATATATATATATATATATATAATATTGCACTGTCATAGCGGGGATGGGTTGAGCATCAAATTCGTGCATATGTACGTAACTCGAGCATACAAATATAAGAAAATGTTCTCAACTTATGTCTCTCTTGATAGCGCAGTGGTTTAAGTCACTGCTCACTTGTTACGTCTCAGCTGGGTTCGAGTCCTTGGCTTGACTACGGATCAGTTTCCGTATATGCTTCTGTCGAGCTCCTTGTCATTCTAGATCGTGAGAAAATTAATATGGTTGAAAAAGATTAATATCAATCTGTGTACTAGGACCATTCAGTGTGTGTGTGTATAACACTTTCCCATGCGTACATATTACTAATTGCACTATCACAGGATGGGTTGAGCATAAAATTCGTGTATATATATGTAACTCGAGCATACGAATATAAGAAACTGTGCTCAACTTATATCTCTCTTGATAGCGCAATGGTTTAAGTCACTGTTCACTTGTTACGTCTCAGCTGGGTTCGAGCCCTTGGCTTGACTACGTATCAGTTTCCATATATTCTTCCGTCGAGCACCTTGTCAGTCTCGATCGTAATGACATGGAATCAAGGTGAAAAACTAATTTGGTTGAAAAAGATTAATATCTGTTTACTGGGGACCATTCATTGTGTGTATATAATACTTTCACATGCGTACATACTAGCAATTGCACTATCATAGCGGGGATGGGTTGAGCATAAAATTTGTGTGTACTGTATGTACGCAATTCTCCATCTTTTCATCTCTTCATATCTTCATCTCCTTATGTCTTCATCTCATCTTCTCATCTCATCTTCTCATCTCATCTTATCTTCTTATCTCCTTATCTCCTTATCTCATCTCCTTAGTTCTTTAACTCCTCATCACCTCATCTCTTCATCTCTTCATCTCTTCATCTCTTCATCTCTTCATCACATCTTCTCTTCTCCCCATCTACTCATCTCTTCATCTTCTCATCTCATCTTCCCATTTTCTAATTTTCTTACTTTATCTTCTCGTCTTCTCATCTCATCTCCTTATCTTATCTCCGCCTCTCATCTCCTCATCTCCTCATCCCCTCATCTCTTTATCTCATCTCTTTATCTCATCTCTTCATCTCTTCATCTCTTCATCTCTTCATCTCTTCATCTCTTCATCTCTTCATCTCATCTCTTCATCTCATCTCTTCATCTCATCTCTTCATCCCGTCATCCCTTCATCTCTTCATCTCATCATCTCGTCATCCCGTCATCTCATCATCCCGTCATCTCATCATCTCGTCATCTTATCATCTCATCTCTTTATCCATCTTTTAACTCACCTATATATCAAACTCTTTATCAAACTCGTTATCAATTTCTTTCTCCATTTGTCGATCCATCTCTTTATCCATCTCTCTACCTATCCACCTCTCCACCTCTTCACCTCTTCACCTCTTCACCTCTCTCCCTCCCCATATCTCCACCCCTCTATCTCTCCACCTCTCTATTTCTCCATCACTCCATCTCCTTATCACTACATCTCGCCATCACTCAGTCTCTGCATCTCTAACTCGTTATCTCTGCATGATGCTATCTCGTTATTTGTACATTTCTCCGCCTGTCTGTGTTTGCTTCGTCCGCCTCTCTCCCTTGCCTTGCTTAATTCGTCGAGGGACCTCCCCCCCTTCCCTCGGCGTTCCGTGAAAACCAATTTCCCCTTCGATGTAAAACAGACTTCTTCTTCGGGGGTGAACAGTCAAGGACAATCTTGCCAACGGCTGGGCCGAGATTTATTTGCTTAACCCCTTCACTAGTGCGACTTCACTGTATTCAATTTCATCTAAAAACCACAAAACAACGGTTCCAATACTTCTGTAGGCGAAGGAGTCACGCAAAGCTAAATAAGGTCTTCATAAGAGTAATGATGTAATGGTGAAGTACTTTTTCGTGGAGAATCGTTTGACTGTTGCTTGTGTCGTATTATAGTGGATTTGTGTCTGTGTCATCGGGCTGTGAAAGCTTGTCCGTTGTTCTCAAGTGAAAAAGTGAAGGAAAGATGGTTGGATGATAAATTAACATATACATACATACATACATATACCAAGGTTTTCCCCCCTTACAAGGGAGGTAGCCAAAAAGGGAAAGGCATAAAATCATTTCCACCCATTCCATCCCTGAATACACTCCACACCCCTCCACCCTCCCTCTCATATAGACAGATAGAATGAGGAGTGATTGAGTGAGTGAATGCGTGACAGAGATGGAGAAAGGAAGAGGAAAGGGAAGGGAGATCAATATCTTGAACATGGTTTAAAGATCGAGTGCCAGCCTCCCGGGACTGCACTCGCAGAAGGAAGTAAAGACGTTCATGTGTTTTGCAGTCGAGTGTCGGAGGAGATACCGATATCGTCTCAAAACCAAAACAAAGAGGTTCCAATCATTGGTTTACAGACATAGCCATAAATATTTATCATTAAATCCTTGAATAGGAGATGAGCCATTGAATGGAGTATTAAGAATATATGGGAGAGCCAAGAAGGAACAAAATCGCAGAGGAAATGTTGATATGTATTGAAGGAGAACTGATGAAACTGAAGGAAGGTGATGCATACAAGTATATATAGGACACCGTGGATGATGAAAAGGTAATCGAGAGAATATTGATGGGTTATGCAGTGGTATGTAGACCAGCACCTGTTTGTGGTTGTCCTGCAAGACGGAAAATTGAGAGATTAGCATCCATGTTGTCAATTTTCGAAAACTGCCAGCCCATCACCCTCCATCTGGAGGCACAATCCTAAGGGAGTAAACACTTGGTTTTCGGACTAAACCTTGGTTTTCGGACTAAACCTTTCTCTCAATTTCAAGTGTATTTCTTAATTCTTTTTCACACACGAATGGAGAGCTGACAACCAATAATTGTTTCCCTCTTCTACTTTCATCCTGTGACGTACAAACATTCCCACACCAATACAAGACAGACATTAGGGCAAAGTTTCTTCCCAGAGAAATTTATGGGAAGGCCTGAGAACTGTTGACAGCCTCTGTGGGGCTGTGAGTTTACCAGCAGTAAAACTAGGGGCAATTATAATGATCTTGATGTTGATGATTATTATGTTGATGGTGTTTGTGTTTGTGTTTTTGTGTGTGTTTGTTTGTACTTCTGTTTGTGTTTGTACTTGTGTTTGTATTTGTGTTTTTACTAGTGTTTGTGTTTGTGTTTGTACTTGTGTTTGTGTTTGTACTTGTGTTTGTGTTTGTGTCTGTACTTGTGTTTGTGTTTGTACTTGTGTTTGTGTTTGTACTTGTGTTTGTGTTTGTACTTGTGTTTGTGTTTGTACTTGTGTTTGTGTTTGTACTTGTTTGTGTTGGTGTTGTAGTGGTGTCCTAGATGTTGACTGCAAGAATTCCAGACTTGAATGTGTTAAAGAAAAAGAAAGGTAGAATCTCTGAGCGTGTGACGGAAGGGAGACTGAGAATAAATGTAAGGTTGAGAAATAAACGAGAGAAGGGAAGAGGAGAGGTACTGAAAGTGAACTGAGCTGAGCTGAGCTGTAAAGGGAAAGAGGATGAATACTATGCGAATCTGAGAGATATATGTAGTGAAAAAGAGGAGAGGGAGTGGGGGCCGGAAATAAATGGATGTGGGTCAAGGAGGAACTACTAAAGTGTGTGAAAACTCTGTGAGATGGGCGTGAGTAGGAATAGAAGGGTGGTTAATGGTGAAGTGAAGAGTTAGATGGACTACTAAAGTGTGTGAAAATTCTCACTGAGAAATGGGCGTGGGTAGGAATAGAAGGATAATTAATAATGAAGTGAAGAAGTGCATGAACTACTAAAGTGTGTGAAAATTCTCACTGTGAGATGGGCGTGAGTAGGAATAGAAGGGTAGTTAATGGTGAAGTGAAGAGGTGGACGAACTACTAAAGTGCGTGAAAACTCTGTGAGATGGGCGTGAGTAGGAATAGAAGGATAGTTAATGGTGAAGTGAAGAGGTGGATGAACTACTAAAGTGTGTGAAAACTCTGTGAGATGGGCGTGAGTAGGAATAGAAGGGTAGTTAATGGTGAAGTGAAGAGGTGGATGAACTACTAAAGTGCGTGAAAATTCTGTGAGATGGGCGTGAGTAGGAATAGAAGGGTAGTTAATGGGGAAGTGAAGAGGTGGATGAGGTACTAAAGTGCGTGAAAACTCTGTGAGATGGGCGTGAGTAGGAATAGAAGGATAGTTAATGGTGAGGTGAAGAGGTGGATGAGCTACTAAAGTGTGTGAAAACTCTGTGAGTTGAGCGTGAGTATGAATAAAAGGGTAGTTAATGGTGAAGTGAAGAGGTGGATGAACTACTAAAGTGTGTGAAAACTCTGTGAGATGGGCGTGAGTAG
>NC_134795.1:24663359-24673359 GCF_046742065.1 Oratosquilla oratoria | reverse complement strand
GTCTGTCGATAGCAAAATGTCGCGATTAGCGATTTTCGATACGCCAGCGGCCGATGTCGACACAGTGCTCGTAGCACCTGCATGGCAAAAGCTAGTGACTCGTGACACCTGTCCAATAAATGTTGCAGGTATTGGCAATCTGTGTATTGACAGCACATATATTGACAAACCATATATTGACAATCCATGTATTGACAGCACATATATTGACAAACATATATTGACAACCATATATTGACAACCATATATTGACAGCCCATATATTGACAATCCATGTATTGACAACCCATTTCTTGACAGCCCATATATTGACAACCATATATTGACAACCATATATTGACAGCCCATATATTGACAACCCATGTATTGACAACCCATTTCTTGACAGCCCATATATTGACAACCCATGTATTGACAACCCATATATGAGTAAATCATGTATTGACAACCATATTTTGACAACCCATGTATTGCCGACCCATATATTGAAACTCATATACTAACAGTCCATTTATTGACAATCCGTATACAGATAACCATATAATGACATTCCGCATGTACACTGCCAATCTACATATAATCATATTTACAATCTAAGTATCGAAAAATCGTATATCAAATATCCTAATATTGACAACCTATTTATTGACAGTCCATAGATTGACAAAAAAAAAAAAAAACCTTACATTAGTTATATTTCCTTACTGCAGGTTGACATCTTTATATATGTGAAAAAAGGTCTGGTGATAGCTAGCAAAGTAAATGGTACAATAAAATCATAAAATATTGACAGAATGTACTATGCTACCGGGATGAGGTAGGAAGGCTGTATCGATCCCCTTGTGGATAGACCGGTAGATCTGCATTGAACCATCACGATTGATAACTCTCACCTTTACCTTCACATAAACACATGAAAGAAGGAAAAGCTTTTGTCTCCATTGAATATAATCACACCATCAATACTATTATACTTAAGAGTTATTTAATCTTCTTTTTAGTCCTACCTGCATCATAGCAAAATCGTCTTGGATTGGAAATTACAAAATGTATAAAGAACATAATAGATCTGAGGAAGAATCAACCTTGAGACTGTGATTTTAATCCTCTAGTGTTCGTTTTCATATCTGCTCGAGAACTGCTGAAGACAGCGTGTTCACTCCTGCAATACGGAAACATACTTCATCTGTAACAAAACAGTGTCCTGATTTCATCTTTTAATCAATATTATCCTCTTGTATTAACCGGAACAAGAGCATGTAACCACGACCTCAGTCTGGGGCAGTACTTCCACCTTCCTTCTAGTTGAATCTAATAGTCTAGAATCAGCAGAGAAAAGTATCTCTGTGAAGTAGGAAACTGAATTGAAGAGAGTCGTTTCTATGATGTCTTGGAACCAATAAAAGGAAGATGGCGCTGTCCTTAGTATGATATAGTGCCAGTTCCGTTTTCTGTTCTTCTTCTTCTACTCTCCTTTTCCCGTGTTAGTCTTATTAGGTGGTGATCCTTGTAGCGTCATTATTTTCGATTTTGTTGATCCCTCTGGGTGCAAATCTTTATCGGACAAATTCATTATCTCTTGTTGGAGCCTGGCGCTATTGACTGCTCATTTTTTATGCCGTCAGTGCCAGATATTTACATGCCACGCCATTGTCACTTCTTTGTTTTACTATACTTGCGTATCTTTTTCCATTTCATTTCATTTCAATATCTTCTATTTTATTTTATTTTATTCTACTCTATTTAATTTTATTATATCTTATTCTATTTTGATTTAACTTGCTTAATTTTATGCTTTTTTATTGTACCTTATCAATTTATTTGTTGATTTATTGATTTGTTCATTTCTTCATTGATTTATTTATCTAATCTTAGATTGGAGACTAGTCTACTCACAAGGAAGTACCGCATAAATGTAGATTGATGAAACAGGTTGACAATAACAAGAGTAGAATTATATCTACCACCAATATGTAGGGTCTAATTGAAATTGACATCCTCATTATTACTGAATGGATTGCCCCATAAACGAATACGATAGCCTGTTAACATCTACATGAAAGTCAAGTGACCACTGGGAGGAAGGGACAAATTACCTTTGTTACGGTGACGTCAGGGTGAGCCTTGATCTTAATACTAAATAAACTCCTTCACCTGAGAGGCGGACTTGAGACAAAAGCGGGTCTAGAGACTCTAGAATATAGACCGAGACCCCATTTTGCTGATAACCCGTTTTGGCCCCCAATTGTTCCTTTAAGCTGAATAAAATCGTCTGATGTCAGGCAGAACAAAGTATGAAAGGAGATACAGGAAGCTATATTCAATGTACGAAGTCTCTCCTTTACCTAATTAAAGTTGTCTATCATTAGACAAGGTTAAGTATGTAGAGCACACAAAAATCACATTGATATATGTATCATTGATTACCCAGTTGTGCATATTTGACTTTTTCCATTCTACTTAATTTTTCTAGGGTGTTCTTATTTCTTCTACAGACAATATTGTCAATTTGTTTCAGTTCTAAGGAATCCAGAAAATAAATCATCGAGCAGTACACTTCACTTTCTTTTATCCTTCTAATAACAAGATAGGGGTTCTGGACTGCTTAGACATGACAGCAAGGAGTGCTATGGTCGGAAAAGGTTGGGAAATGCTGCTCTAGTGTATATCTCCGTAGCGAAGGGATTAAATGGAATCTGGACCCAAAGATTATTGACAATACTGTTTTCTTTCGATCATAATAGATGGAGCCCTTATTCCCTGGAAGATTACCATGTCTCAGATACTTCTTATAGTAAGCATAAAATTCAACTGTTACAAAAGAAAAGGAATTTTTAATCAATAGATAATTAGATAAGTAAATGATAAACAGATATATTTGAAGATAAATAAATTAGCTCAATAATGAATAAACCACTCAGTCTATCAATCAATCAAACAATCAATCAGTCAGTCAATCAATCCTTTGTTGTGCTTCCCAATACTAGATAAAGATGTCACGTGCAAAATGCTTTGAGGAAGATTGGGTGATTTGATTAGCCTAAAGTCCTCATTTATGTACCGAAGGGTCAAAGCAGTCGTGGTTACCCTGTTCACTTCTGGTCAAGTGCATATTTGCCCTGGCTGGTGCAATTTTTTTTTTGCAAAGAAATAAGACACGAAGCACACAACGTTATATTTACAGAGGGAAAGTCGTGAGCTGTGTCGTGGCCTGTAACCACCAATGTATATAAATCTAAGAGCGATGTCTTCAGAGGTCGAAGGGCTCAAGGTTGACATTGTTTCCTATGACCCTCTGGCAGCTGGCAGCGCCCCAACGAGCTTCAAGTGCCAAGATCATAACCAGCTGCCTGGCACTAAGATCCTCCGGAATTTAGAAGCAAATTATCGACTGAGATTAAAAATCTCAAAGTTTGTCTTTTACTCCCAAGCTGAATGAAATTTTCTGGCTTGACCAGAATTGACTTATCAAGGAGAACATTTACCTTTAACCATTTTAATTTTTTTTTTTCAGCTGAATAACATCACCTGATGACAACAAAACTCAAAATTTTAGTTTATTTTGCTGTGAGGAGGTCCTGTCAGTTAGTACTGACCTATTAAACCGTGTAAAGATGAGGATGAAACTGTTCTTGACTGACTACGAAATGACATGATAAAGAAGAACTACAGAGAGCGAGAGGTCTGTACATGGCAAATTGTATCCACACGTTCCCGTAAAAAAAAAAAAAAAAAAAAAAAAAAAAAAAAAAAAAAAAAAAAAAAAAAAAAAAAAAAAAAAAAAAAAAAAAACGTGAAAAAAAAAAAAAAAAAAACCTCAACCTTTGTTATTGCCACAAGTGAATCTAAAGTTAAAAATTTATTAACAAGGACCTTCTGTCAGACTAGGCATCCAAGTCCTGAAGGTCTGACTATTGTGTTGCCGACATTAGTATAACATTCTGAGTAAAGAATTTTTGCTAGGTGGACAAAAGCGCATGTATTGTATATTCATCTATATAGCATTACATATTCAAATATCTATACACATGACATGTATAGAAACGTGTATCTGTATGTATCACGTAGATACGACCGGAATACGGAAGTGTACCAAAGCAAGAACAACTATTGATAGTTTTATGAGACTGACGTTGGTAACAATCATCATCTCTCCTCCTTTCCTCAAACCCAACAACATGGTCATCTCTACCTGGAAGGGGAGCATCGGATGGCTGACACTTACCCTCCGGAACAAGATTGATATATCTGTATAATACTGACTACACGCTCCACCCTCAGACGCACTTTCTCCTCCTGTTCCACTTCCTTTTCTTCCTTCTCTTCTTTCTTCTCCTCCTTCTCTTCCTCCTCTTCTTCCTCCTCTCCCACCTCCTCCTCTTCCTTCTCTCTTTCCTTCTCCCTCTCCTTCTCCTTCTCCTTCTCCTTCTCCTTCTCCTTCTCCTCCTTCTCCTTCTTCTCCTTCTCCTTCTCCTTCTCCTTCTCCTTCTCCTTCTCCTTCTCCTTCTCCTTCTCCTTCTCCTTCTCCATCTCCATCTCCATCTCCATCTCCATCTCCATCTCCATCTCCATCTCCATCTCCATCTCCATCTCCATCTCCATCTCCATCTCCATCTCCTTCTCCTTCTCCTTTTCCTCCTCCTCCTCTTCCTCTTCCTCCTCCTTTCCCTCCTCCTTTCCCTCCTCCTTTTCTAGCTCCTCTTCCTCATTTTCCTTCTCCTCCTCTTCCACTTTCTTTTCTTCCGCCTCCTCCTCATCTTCCTTCTCCTTCCTGTTAGCTGGTGACATGAAAACAAAACTAAATAAGTATGGCAATGCAAACAGCAGCAGTCTAAATTTACTTCCCAGCAAAATCTAGCAAAATTGTCAAGGAATACTGCCGGCGTATGTGGAGCCGTGGGTTTTCGGTCAATAAAACTCCAAAAAACCGTAGTTTACATGTACCACAGATATCAACTCCCAAAGCTGTGCTTGTATGATGTCACCGCTGCCCCTGTCAGCTGTCGAAGTTTTATAAGTTTTCAGTTTGGTAACAACTGGGCATGAGATTATCGTCAAGGATTTAGAATATACTATTTCCATACGGTCACCAAATTTTATTAAAGACATTCACAAATTGGAAAAAGTACAACGGAGAGCCACATAATGGATTCCAAATATCAGAAACAAATCAAACAAAAATCAACTAAAACATAAAAATCTATTTTCTCTTAAAAATATAGAGTTAGGGTTGATTTGATACAAGTCATTAAGATTCTAAAAAATAACATAAAAAATGTCGATGTTTTCATACTTAATGCGAATCGGACAAAAAAAATAATAATAACAATAATAATAATAATAATCTTACACTGCCAAGAAGTAGATTTAACTTGAAAGTTGGTAGAAACAACTTCGCCAGCTGAGTAGTAAATGAATGGAAAAACTTTCTGTAGAGGCAATGCAGTGTAGTATAGTTCAAAGTCTTAAGATTCATCTAGATGTACACCTAAAAATATGCTGTAATACCTGCCATTTATTTTATTCTATTTTATTTGTTTATTGTTTATTTATCTATCATCATATAATATTATTTATCTGTTTATTTATTATTCATTATAATTTATGGTCACCTATCTGTTTATTTACTATTATCTATTATCTGTTTGTCATTTATCATTATTTGTTTATTTATCTTATTTGTTTTCATTATAATTTATCTATTTATTAATTTATTTTTCATCTATTTGTTTATCTATTTATTATCATAATTTTTCGCATCCGACTAATTATCAACCAAAAAGTTTCATGTCGGCATGCATGCTCTTCCTTTGTAATCCTTTGATCACCAAGGACATTTTAGTGCAATGAATTGAGGATAATTAATTTCATACCTTTGTAAGACACTTATTATGAATACGTTCATTCAGTAGTTTCTTTGTCTAAGACCAGAAAATAACTGGTAGATGTACTAGCTAAGTTTGTAGAACTGTTGTTATTAAGAGCTGTCAGGAATAAAATATAGTAATAGATAAAGCAGAAAAAAAGACTAAATTATGGTCAAATAAGCATATTATGAATATAGTATGTATAGATATATAGATAAAAGAACTTACACATACGCATTAGGCGTCACTCAGGTTAGGACAACTGGGGTAGCTGCTTCAAATAGTGACATGGCGAGTGGTTATGTTTCAATGATCAGCGTCGAAGAGGTACAATCTCTGCGTAATAGAATTGTTGCCTTAGAGAAGACTGTTGAGGGTATTAAAAATGAGAATCGAGTTTTTCGCTCGAAGACCCAAAACACGGATGACACACCATGTTTGGAATATGGGTGGAAAAAGGTGAAAAAAAAGAAAAAAAAAATGGTAAAAAGCCCTCACCAGACCAGCTTGAACGCAGAAACTCATTTCAAGCTTTCGCGGGTTTACAAGAAGAAAAAACGAAGGAAATGCAAGAGAAGAAGGGTAGGGCAGTCACTAGATTCCTGCCCACAAGTAAGGTTTTTGTTGTAGGAGATAGCCAGGTGAGGTATTTAGATACGGCCTTCTGTGACAAAGACGGGAAGCATAGGATCCAGGTGTGTTTCCACGGGGCGGGGATAGGTTATGTTAGAGATAGGATTAAAGAGTGTATAGTTGGGGAAGGTGTGAAACCCATTGTTTGCTTAAGTGCCGGGGGGGATGACATAGTTAAGTGATAAATTGTTTGCGCGGTTTCGAGATGCGGTAGATAAGATTAGGAATAACAGAGGAGTTCCTATTGTATATGGAATCCTTCCGAGGCGTAGAGTTGGAGGCATGTGGCATTCCAGGGCTATTGCAATGAATTGCAGGCTGGCAAAATATTGTAAGGCCAATGAATGGGCTCCTTGCTGAATCTCTTGAGCGAGAAGGAGGCATCCTGCCGGTTTTTTTTTTTTTTTTTTTTTTTAACGTGGGAGTCGGGGGGGGGGAAGTATCAGGATTTAGTTTAGGCAATAGATACACCACACGCGCGCGCGCACGCGCACACACACACACACACACACACACACACACACACACACACACACACACACACACACACACACACACACACACACACACACACACACACACACACACACACACACACACGGAAACAAACAAACAGACAAACAAACAAACAAACAAACAAATACACAGACACTCGTGGGAATATTCGTATACAAATCCCCAGAGCGAGAATGACCAGGCGCTCAGACTCGCAAGATGGACTGACAACGATCGTGCGTTGATAGATCACAAGAATATCCTCGCAGCGGCTTAAGAAATGTAAGTATTACAAAACTTTTCAGAAGAAACAAAACTCGATTCCAGCTTTGGGTAACAAGTGAACAAGGTGAGTATCTGTGTGATTTTTCCTTCGGGAGGATTGTCGGATACATCTTCCCACTGTCTGTTTTCTAGCTAAATAACTTCCTCACACGCAGTCGAATATCTCCTGAATGCTAACACTTGTTGTCGGGCCCGTCCCCTTCCCCCTTCATCAAATTAAACTGTTTATTATATACCTATTTCTTACAAATTCCCTACCGAGGGGTTGCCACAGAGACGAAAGAAATAGTCTGGTGTCGTCTAGGAGATATGGAAAAGTACCAGTCGTCACTGAAACGATGAAAGAAAATTAATAAGTGGCGACATCAGCATCTAGCGGATCTTGCGAAGTATATCAATATATCTAAAAGGTTATTATCATGGAGTTTGACTCCTTAGACCTTTGCTTAGGTTAGATTATATCAACTGGTGGCTAAATAAATAAACCTAATTTGAATAACGTGAAGCTCACTTTTTTTTTTTTTTGCTACAAAAATGAATCGGAGATGAACGGAATATAGTCGAAAAAGAGATTATTATATACATTAGTTGTATTATCATCAAGGGAAAGGATTATCTTTAGCAAAACATCATGACTCTTTTATATATCTCAGTTTCAGAAGCAAAGTAAGATCTTTTGGAAGCTATTGTATTGGTGAGCGCTGAAATCTTTGTATTCTCCGCTCTCGCATCATCATTTACGAGTGTCACCTTTTCTTGAACGAAGTCCATCAAGTCTTCGGGAGGAATGCAGTCTCATCGAAGTAAAGGGGAAGAGGAGTGACGCCCCTTACGTATTTGATTCAGGTTTAATCTCAGGTAATATATACTAGCTGAACAGATGAGACACAAATTAATGGTTTAAGGCCCGATAGATATGTCATTTGCGCATAAACGTTATAAAAAACAAGCGAATAAGTTAACCTGTAAATAAATAAGTAATCTATCAATAATCAGATATAAATGAAAATTATTAGACAAACATATATATGAAGATAGTTTAACAAGCATATAACAATATAAATAAATTGATGAATAGAAATAGATAAGCAGACGAATGAACAAATAGAAAATTAAACATAACTAAATAAATGAAGTAGATTAATTTTTTGAAAAGCACACTGACCAAGTTATAATGAATATTGGGAGCGAGAATAGACACACACACACACACGCACATGCAGACGCACACGCACGCACACACACACACACACACACACACACACACACACACACACACACACACACACACACACACACACACACACACACACACACACACACACACACACACACACACACACGTGACGCAGTGGTAGAGTTCCCGGTTGCCACTACGGCGGTCCGGGTTCGTGTTGTCACTCCAACTCTCGTGGGCGGGGAGGTGTGTGTGTGTGTGTGTGTGTGTGTGTGTGTGTGTGTGTGTGTGTGTGTGTGTGTGTGTGTGCATGTAATGTATTATCAATAGATCGGTCATATATGAGCTCTGAGCTCTCTTCCAGGAGGGAAATAGCTGTCGATCACGAGTCCAACACATGATCCATGGTGAATCACACACACACACACACACACACACACACACACACACACACACACACACACACACACACACACACACACACACACACACACACACACACAAGCATGGGCACCCCCCTACACACAAACTCTATTACGACCTAAAAAATCTACGGCATCGGAATCTTACAAAGACATTCTTTGCAGGTCCAGTAAACAAACACACAAACAAACAAACGCCATTGCCAGGTGCAACAGGTGAGTGGGAGAGCGGGGTGGGGGGTGGGGGGGTCAGTCTTCCTCCTCCTCCCTCCCGTCCCCTTCATCCGAGCATTACTCTCGTTCCTCCTGTCACATAACTCCAAGGCCAGTCTTGTTAGTACTCTCACTCTCTCACTCTCACTTGCTCTCTTTATCGTTTTCACTCGTGCTCTTCTTCTCTCACCCTTTCCTTGATATTCTTTTACTCCTTGTCACAGGCTTGTTCTCCGTCTATTTCCCAGCCTTCTCGGTCACAGTCTATACTCGAGTTAGTCTTAATAAATTCAATACGACAATGCTCCCTTCATCAAAATTATGCATCAATCCCTCCTCCTCCTCCTCCTCCTCCTCCTCCTCCTCCTCCTCGATTCCTTCTCCTCCTCCTCCTACTCCTCCTCCTCCTACTCCTCCTCCTCCCCTCATCTTCCTCTTCCTCCTACTCATCTCCCTTCTCTATCACCTTCTCCTTCTCCTCTTCCCCATCCCCTTCCTCCTTTGCCTCCTCCACTTCCCACCTCCTTCTCCTCTCTTCCATTCCTCTCCTCAGTAGCGGTGAGGAGAAGGCAAACTTCGTTCTCTTTAGAGTAGATATACCCTCAGCCGGACCAGACGGCAGCCACATTAATTCTAACTAAAGTAGAAAATCACCGAAAGGGTCAAAGAGCTGAATAGAACAACCTCGGTGACCTTTCTTTTCGGATACTCAGCCGACTTAATTTCGTCATAGTCGTACGTTGCTGACCAGAGCATTCAGACATACGCACAAGAACACACGCACACACGCACACACACACACACACACACACACACACACACACACACACACACACACACACACACACACACACGACTCGTGATGCAGTGGTAGAGTTCACGGCTGCCACTACGGCGATCCGGTTCAA
>NC_134795.1:24655859-24660859 GCF_046742065.1 Oratosquilla oratoria | reverse complement strand
ATATGCTGTTTCCGTATGGTCACCGAATTTCATTAAAGACATTGACAGATTGGAAAAGGTAGAACGGCGAGCCACAAAACTGATTCCAAATATCAAAAATAAATCATACGAAAATCGACTTAAACATATGGATCTGCTTTCCTTAAAAAAGCGTAGACTCAGAGGTGACTTGATACAGGCCTTTAAGATTCTAAAGGGAATTGACAACACCAAAGTGACAAAATTTTTATACTGAATGAGAATCAAACAAGAAACAATGGTCTCAAACTGTCTGGAAAAATATTTAATTTGGAAGTGGGTAGCAACAACTTTGCCAACCGTGTAGTTAATGAATGGAATAAACTTTCTGCAGAGGCAGGGCAATGTAGTTCAGTTCGAAGCTTTAAGAATCATTTAGATAAACACTTAAGCAAGATGCTGTAATAACTATCATTTATTTCATATTATTTGTTTATTTGTTTTGCTATCATTTGTCTGTTTATTATTTGCTTGATTCTCATTTATCATTAGTTATGAGCAAATTTATCATTATTTGTTATTTACCTGTTTGTTTATTATTTAACTATACCTATGCATTTATTTATGTTTTTTATTTATCATTTACATTATTATAGTATTCATCTATTCCTGTATTTATCTATTCATCATTATTATAATTTTTTCGCATCCGACCTAGATATGGACCAAAAGGTCTCCTGTCGGTATGCTTCGCCTTTGTAATCCTTCGTATTACGTACATAAACGGCTTGGACAGTGGGATTAGTAGTGATATTATTGAGTTTACGGACGACACTAAAATAGGACGCCTAATTTGGTCAGGAGACGATGCCGACATTATGCATAATGATTCTAACAAATTGTTCATATGGTCAGTGAGATGGTAAATGAATTTCATTATCTCAAAGTGCAGTGTATTAAATGTAGGGCTACAGAACCCCGAAAATAGATATAGCTTAGATAACACGTTTTTAAAGAAAACTGAGAGCGATAGAGACTTGGGAGTTCTTTGAGTCCTGATTTTAAATCCAAAAAACAGTGCATTAGCGCCAGGAATAAAGCTAACAGAGCATTAGGTTTCATTGCTAGGATGGTTATTAACAGAAGTGTAGAGGTTATTATCAAACTCTAGCGTTAGTTAGACCCATCCTTGACTATGCTGTACAACAGTGGTTCCCAAACTGTGGGTAAATTACCCCCTGGGGGGGAGGTAACAGATTTTCGGGGGTAGTGGAGGGGTGACAAAAAAATTGAAAATAAAATAAAATAAAATAAAATCAAGAAAACATTACGGTACCCGGCATTAGGATTAAGGTTAACTTAGTACGTGTAATTGTAAAACTAAAAAAAAAAAGTTTGGGAACCACTGCTGTACAGTTTTGGTCTCCGTCTTATAGAGTGAACATCAATTCACCAGAATTAGTACAGAGGAGGATGACCAAAATTATATATGGGCTCAGAAATTTACCTTACGAAGAGAGGCTTAGGTACCTTAAATTACACACTCTGGAAAGACGCAGAGTGCGGGGTGATCTAATAGATGTGTATAAGTGGATCAAAAGCTTTCACAAAGGTTACGCAAACAAGGTCATCATATTAAGACAACATGGCAGGACTCGCAGTAATGGACTTAAATTGGACAAATTTAGATTTAAGAAGGAAATAGGCAAGAATTTGTTTACTAATAGGGTGTTGAACGAATGGAATAGAGTTAGTGACTATGTAGTGAGTTCTGAAACTATTAGTTGTTTTAAGAAACGGTTAGACAACTTTATGGATGGGAATGACAGGAGGTAATGGATATGTAAGTGCCTAGTGTAGGCCTTATGGTCTCTTGAAGTCTCCTTTATTCTTATGTTCTTATCATAGGAGGGCATTGTTTATATCCTAAATACTTTAAAGGCAAGTTCTCTTTAACAATTTCTTCTTTTCTCTCAACTTGTTTCTCCTTTTTTATTTCAATATTAAATTTATTTCTCACGATGGACATATCTCTACATCTTTCAATTTCTATCGCTCCTCCATAAGACTTGTCAGCGATCCACACAAATATTTCTTCTGCGTGTGTAGATCTTCAGGTATTATATGGGGGATTGAGCGATGAAGGAAGAGAGAGAACGATCTAAAGTAAGAAAGAAAAGAAGAAGAAGAAGAAGAAAAGGACAAAGAAAAAGCAAATTGATAGTAAGCTCAACAGACAAGATGACAAATACGTAAGGAAACATATTACCAAGCACGTTAAAGGGAAAAAAAAAAAAAAAAAAAAAAAAAAAAAAAAAAAAAAAAAAAAAAAACAGACAGACGGACACGTAGATAAGACAGACAAGACAGACAAAGACAAAGCAGGCAAACATACAAAAGCAGGCATACAGACAAACTGAGACTGTATGACAGACTGACAAATGCACAAGAAATATTTCACTGAACTCTATTATGTAAACGTGTGGCATTGTTTCTAGTTCAGCTATTTCAGCATGAGGAATGGAACCGCAACTGATTCTCAGCTTCCCGTATGCGAAAAGTTACAGAAAATAGAATCAAAATGTGACAGAGAGAACTTGGTCTCAGGTCGATAAACGACTGCTAGCCCATCGGGGGCGCCCCGCTAGATGGACACGAGGTGGTTAATAGATTCTGAAGTTAGAGATCAGAGAAATGGTCGTCTTTAAGGTCCATCTGATAGTATTGCCTTGTATCAATTTTATGAAAGACTTCACTTCGATAGAATATGAACCTACTTTCTGTGTCTACATGGAAAATACTTGATTACGAGGTGGTTAATAGATTCTGAAGTTAGAGATCAGAGAAATAGTCGTCTTTAAGGTCCATCTGATAGTATTGCCTCGTATCGATTTTATGAAAGATTTCACTTCGATAGAATATGAACCTACTTCCTGTGTCTACATAGAAAATACTTGATTATGAATTGAAAGGTCAATGGAGATGGACGTGTACATGGAAAGCCCCAGCTTCAGTAAAGAGGATTCTCATGTCAACAGAAGAACGAGAGGGCGAAGGTGACGTTAATCAAATTTTGAAATTCTGTCACTGTCATGAATTCTGACAAGAAAACCATCTCACCGCCATCTAGAGCCTATATTTTATAGTTTAGTCTCAATAAATTCAAAGAAGATCGTGATAGTGCGTACATAAAAAAAATAATTATTCAGGACGGAATGAAATATCCTTCTCGATAATTAAAAAAAGAAGAACAATTAATTCTTCAAGAATCATGAGGTAACATATGAGTCAAATACTTAACAGACAGCATATATGTCCTTTTTAATGAAGTCGAACATTCCATACCAAAAGCATTTGCATAAAGTATTGTTTACACAAGGAAAGTAATCTGGATTTGGCTGTGCACAAGTTCACCTGGAAATGTGTAATATATAAAGTGTAACACCAATTTTTCTGTAATCTGGTGCGCGTCACTGCATCTGATATACATCATTTTCATGTTTCATTTATATTTTCAATCAGTAGTGGATCATCTATTTATATTGTGACTAAATACATCACTATTTTGTAAAGGTGTGTAACTTTGTGTGTGTGTGTGTGTGTGTGTGTGTGTGTGTGTGTGTGTGTGTGTGTGTGTGTGTGTGTGTGTGTGTGTGTGTGTGTGTGTATGTTTGTGTGAGTGTGTATGTAATTCGCCATGATTTTGGATCACGTGTTGGACTTGTGATCGACAGCTACTAACATCCTGGAAGAGAGCTCAAAGCTCATGGACCGATCTATGGCAGCGCAGCGATGCTGAAATTATTTCAACGGCCGCGATCGCTACCACTGCGCCATAGCGATGGTGTAAAGCTTGTGTGTGTGTGTGTGTGTGTGTGTGTGTGTGTGTGTGTGTGTGTGTGTGTGTGTGTGTGTGTGTGTGTGTGTGTGTGTGTGTGTGTGTGTGTGTGTGTGTGTGAGTGAGTGAGTGAGCGTGAATGTGAGTGGACCTAAGACTTGTAATGAGTTCCATCAGGGCCCAAGAGACCTATACAAGAATCTTGTAAGGAACTCTTATGCCCTGGCGGAACTCTGATGGAGCTGATCTATGAAAGGAAAGGAGGAAGGGACGTGGAACTCTGCGCTCTGCTTCCGTATATCCTATTGTTTGAGTAAACGTGAGACTTTCATTTACTTGAGTTTCAGATCCCACCGTGAACGAGGTCAAGGCCGGTCAGGATATTGTTCACGCCATGGGTCTCAGACTTTATATGAATTTCTCTTTATAGGATAAGAGAAAGTATTTTGTTTAAACTCTTGTTCGTCGCCAGGCTTTTTTTTTTATTAATTTCTGAAGGGGTTCTCTTTCGCGCAAGGATGAAAAGGTTTAGGTGTTTAAGTTGTCAATAAGGAATTTACATTTGTTTCGTTTGTTACCAGATAACTTTGTTTATACGTAAAGCGCTAACAATTCTTGTAAAGACTAGAGTGAACCTAGCTAATTTTTTCAAAGCGTTTAGATATTTATTTGATCAAATAAACGCATAATGAGATAAGAGTTTTGTATAATCATAATTTTTACCACCAACGTTTTTATTCAGCCTACAAAGTACTGAATGGAAATAACTTTTATTATTCTTGCAATCATCGTCATACATTTTCAAACCTCTTCCATGTACACAATGTATAACTCCTTCTTGGGTATTTCACGTTTTCAATTTACACGGGGATTCTCAAGTTGACACAAGGCTGTGATTGGTTGCAAATGTTTATCGTCTTTGTCTCGATTCAGTTTGATTAATCCGGGGTGCTGGCACTCCTCGCGTCGGATTGTGTCGGGTCGAGTTGGATTATGAGACGAGTCTCAACATCTGCGTAAATAATCGAGGCGGCATTACAAATCTGTTTAGTTTTAGGTTTCTGGAATTTGAAGTTTCTCTTAGAAGGATAAGGATATACAATGCCTCTAAATAGAATTATGTGTTCTAGTAACAGCGACAGTACCAAATGATCTGTTCATCTTGGTACAAGATAATAGCTAGAATTTTTTGGGCGTAATACAA
>NC_134795.1:24648359-24650859 GCF_046742065.1 Oratosquilla oratoria | reverse complement strand
GTTTCAACCATTCAATATGGCCATCCTTAGGGTAATACATTACATAAGAACAAATAAGTGTATATAAGTCCAAGTCAAAACGGCTGAGGGAGGTAACATTCAATATAACATAAAGGTCACCCGGGGACAACCTCCCGAGGAGGGATTATGTCCTGTTAGTCTAGGCACAATCCCTATGTGGGTTTATGTCCCATTGTGGATGTCTGTGCTTTCAACTGTAGGGGAAGACATAATTAGATGCTACCTGTATACCTAAAGTAGAATTTTGTAAAGCGATGCTCATTGCCTCAGCTATTATCAAACTTCCATAATTGTTTTCTTGGTGAATGATAGATTATAAATTCATCCTTTTTTGAAAATTCCTTGCAAAATGTGTAAGCAATTTTACATAGGTCAAACTGCCAAACCCTTAAACATTAGAATTGAACAACACAAGAAAAATAAGAGGTAAAATGTAACCCTGCGTCTGTGACCTAATGTTGCCCTACCCTCATTAGCGGACGCATTGACCCTTGCGACTTGACAGCCCGCCTTCCAGGGGGTAAATTGTCCTCTACCCTTTTGTAAACTGTCCTTGTTTCTTTTTCATGTATATATAATTGTATTTCTATTATGTACTTTTTGCACTGAATATGTAATATACGAAAGCGCTCTGCTTCGTTAGTTTCTTTTTCCAAGTGGTCTACTTTGCATATATATATATATATATTATATATGTATATATATATATATATATATATATGTATATGTATTTTTTCATGAAAGTGGCAGTTGCCGACAAGACTGACGAGTTATACACCAAATGAGGACGGAGTCTTTATTTGTACGACGTTTTGCTTATTACAGCTTTTTCAAGTACTTGAAAAAGCTGTAATAAGCAAAACGTCGTACAAATAAAGGCACCGCCCTCATATGGTGTTTAACTCGTCATGTATATGTATATATATATATATATATATATATATATATATATAAACCATGTGAATAATTATCTTCTACCAGTGCATGGAAACTTAGCTAATCTAAGTGGATTTCGAACCTGCGATCATGTGGCTAGGAATCAGCTGATCTACCAACTGAGATTGAGTATCGTCTTTATAATAATAGTAATATTACTCTCAAAAATGTATGTCTCTGGCAACGAGATGTTTCTTGTTTATGTATACTGTTTATTCACATGTGTATAAATGTATGTATGTATATACATGTATATATATCTATGTATATATGTATGTCTGTATGTATGTATGTATGTATGTATGTGTGTACAGGGTATGTATTCATTCATATATGTATGTATGAATGTATGTATGTATATATGTATAAATGTATGCAAATATGTACATATGTAACACGTATATATGAATAGGTACATGTATATGGATATGTACATATATCTATGTACATGTATTGCATTTGTACATGCATGTGTGTATGCTTGAATGTATTTTTACGTGTACATGCACATTTACTGTATATCTATACATGGGTGCAACTGTGCATGAATGTAGAGTATATATGTAAGAATATATATTTCATTTCAAAGACATTCCTTGACTTTACGATAATCTTTAAAGCAACACACAGAATCCAAAGGGATTCATTCGCAGACGAGCATCATAACTGATTAAAACTCAAACCGGATTTGATATCTTGTGCTACACAGCTAATGAAAAGGATTATGCTTTTGATTAATTTCTCGACATTTATACAAGTAGAATCCCCTCTCGTTCAATTTTTAGAAAAAGTCATTTTATCATGCAGATTCAAAGGAGATGCATAATTCTTTGCCTGCTTGTATTTTAATATCACATCTAGGACAACATAAAAAGAATTATTAATATTAAATCATATGACAATTTTAATAATGCATAAATCAAGGGGGATTATGGAAGCACTCTAACAAGTGAGAAATATCACAAAGGTAAGGTTTACAGCTTCCATACATATATATATATATATATATATATATATATATATATATACATATATATATATATATATATAAATATATATACATGTATATATATATATATATATATACATATATATATGTATATATGTATATATATATATATACATATCAAGGACTACTATTACACAGGACGTGCGCACCCAGATCCCTGGGTCCGCTAGCGGAGGCCATTGCTTTCTTTGTAACCTAACATCTTATATTGGACAAATATATCAAAACTAGAAACCTAACATTGTATAGAGGACAAATATATCAACTAATGACTTATTCAATGCAGTATAAGTTAATAAAAACTTTTATAATGAAATAAGAAACTATTTTTAAGGCACTGTTATGCTTTGAAATGCCAATTTTAGCTGGACTTAATAGGTATTATTGTATGAGTTTGGTGGACACCAGGGTTGGCGATTTTTTTTTTCTGTTTAAAGATATAAAAAGAAATGATTTTTTATTATTATTTAAATCAGATTTATTTGATTTAAATAGATTTTTTTTTTATAGATTTTGAATATTGTGGGATTGCTA
>NC_134795.1:24630859-24640859 GCF_046742065.1 Oratosquilla oratoria | reverse complement strand
ATGCATATATTCATCTTTTCAATCACATTAAATTTCTTTTTAATTCCATGCCATCACGGTCGAGACTGACGAGGAGCACGATGGAAGCATATACGAAAACTGATACGTGGTCAGGCTAAGGACTTGAACCTAGCTCAGACGTAACAAGTTGACAGTGACTTAGCCCATTGCGCTATAAAGAGAGATATAAGTTGAGCACAGCTTTCTTATACTTGTTTTGCTCGAGTTACATATACACGAATTTTATGTTCAACCCATCCCCGCCACAGGCCCTCAACTCTCCACCTATTTGTTGCAAGGTATGTTTCTTTATCTGCATAATTTTTATGTATATTCAGTAATTAAGTCTTCGTTTGTCTATTAATTTACATTTCTATTTATTACATTATAAATAAAATCAACAGGAGCCATTTCAGTTCATACAAATTTCTAGATTCTTCAAACGAATGAATAGATGAATAGATAATGATTAATGATAATAAAAATAATAGATTAGATTAATAAACAAGTGAACAACTATATAGATAAAGAAGACAAAAGTCATATACATATTCATGAACAGACATGAAGTAGAAGAGAATATTTAATGAAGATAAAAAAGAACATAGATAAAAAAAAAAATGTCGACCTTGTTAGAAACCTGTAGGAAGGTCTCCCACTATTCTGTTCTCCCATTATTTTTCACTCGAAACAGTTAATTGGAAGGCATGGATGTTTATGAGCGAAACAAAGAAGAAAAAAACGCAAAAATAAAAAATAAAAGACAAACGCCGAGAAAGGGGAAAATATGAACTTTTGTGTGTGTATGTGAGCGAAGCAATGATAGGGTATTAGATTGGATGGAGCAGTGAGTTACATGGAAAGGGGGAGACTGAACTGTTGCAGAGGAAAATCAGGAGAAAAGGTAAAGAGCGAAATGGAGTAAAGGAGAGGAAGGGTTGGGGGGGGGAGAAAAACGAAGGATAAATTGAGAGAAAGGAGAGGTAGGAAATAGGTTAAAAACTATCTAAATCATCACTTTGGCTATTTAGATTAACCTGAATGTTTCTTTTCTCTGCTCTCGGGTGATTTTATTCAGTTGAGAGGAAAGATAGGGGTATATATTGTTGCATAGAGTCGAGGATTTTGCATCCCTTATCTGAATTAAAATTTCTCCTCTTAGTTGTAGAAAATAGTAATATATTAACTTTCTCTGTATCTTATTTCCTGACTCTACCTGTGTCTGTCTGCCATTCTGCCTGTGTTTGTGTCTGTCTGTCAGTTTGCAAGGCTTTCTAAGTATCTGTATCATGTATATACATACATATATACATACATTTATACATATATATATATATATAAAATATAGATATATACATATACTAAAGCTTTTATCTTAAAGCTAATCTACGCTGTGCTTGTTTGATACGATTCTCTGTAAGATCCCTCCTTCTCTTCCTCTTCTCTGATCTCTGCCTTTTGTTGAAAACTTGGCCGGCTCAGTTCTCTCTAATTCATCCCTCTTGATTTTAATCTGCATAGTTGATCTTCTTTTCATTAAATTACTTATGTTACAGTATTTAGTTTTTCTATCGTTTGATTTTGTACCTATTCTTTCGGGTGATTACCCAACGATATTCAATAAACTACAATTTATAATAATAGTGTTGCTTTTGCTATCTTATAGAACTTTATATTGGTTCTTCATTTTCACCGAAATTTATTTCTTATTAGCAATATTTGCCATACTTATTTTCTTAGTGAAGACTCGTGTACTTATTACAAGTGAATTTAGTTGCGCAACCTACAAACTCGAGTTACAAAATCTCCTAAAAACGGTAACAGTTGTGATGCTGCTGGCCTCATCTCTTAATATTCACTACTTTTTGTCCTTTGTTACTCCATTTTGTTATATTCAAGTCCTCTTACGATTTATAGGATTTTGTAAGAAACTATTTATTATTGTCATGTTGTAGTTTTCTGGAAAAATACTCGTAGTAAGCAACTCGTTTCTGTTATTGTTCTCATGTACTCTAAACTTTCTAATGAGTGACTCAGCTGGGCAGGTCAGCAGGTGATCTTCAGCTGATTTGAATCCACTGTAATTGGTTCTGTTCGCGGTATCGTTGATTCAACATTAGTCGAGGTGGGGGGGGGGATATGTTCCTCTCTCGGGGTGGTGGATGTGGTTGGTACCAATTAGCACCAACGGTTTGCACTATGGTGTATAGTGTCGTAAAGAGTATTGATTCCACAATGTTGTGTACGTAGTAAATACTTAACAAGGGTTAATAGAACCACTCACCGCTAATTTCATACGTCTTCAGATCACAATGTTCATATTAAAGGGGTTGGGTTTGACAGTTCTGCTGGAGTTTGGCTGATGTGTTTGATGACTTTGGGCTTGTTCGCACTTGAACGAAAGTTTTTCACTTGGTCGCACTATGTTATGTGTGAACGAAAGTGATTGAGTGAAGAGCTCACTCTGATATTTCGTTCGTATAGTTACGTGAGTACGCAAACGACAAATACTTTTCGGAAGGCAGCACTGCTGCCTCCGTGAATTGGTTTTGGTGTTAGCATTAATTCCTATCTTATGGAAAGTTCCAAACACGTAAACGTATGGCCTATATTTATGGAAGAATACACTCGGTCGTGGTTAATATACCGTTTAAAGGCTGAAGTCAACATCCGGTGAGGGGAGTTGACAGCTTTTTTATATTAGCCTTATTTTTCTTACAAATGGAAGGTTTAAACATAGGTTATATTATATAAGGTTTACCTCTATTATGTGGTTATTTCTTATGATTTAACTTGTGTTCGGGTTTATTTGAGGATGTGGTGTATGTGTGCGTTTGAGATGTGTTGCTGGCTACTTAACCATTATCACGCACTGATTATGTGAAGGATGGTCGTCTTAGGGCGTGGATGTATGTTTATTCGTATGTGTGTTGTGATGTAGTTTTCTATGGTCAATGTTAAGATATGTTAGGTTACATATGTATATATATATGTAATATATATATATATATATATGTATACATATATAATATATATATGTATATATATGTATATATATATTATGTGTGTGCATATAAATATGTATATTATATATATATATACTGTATATATACACATAAATATTTTACTTATGAAATATAATCACTCTTGTAGCGCAATGGGCTAAGTCAATGACACTTTCTTAGTTTCGAGCCGAGTTCAAGTCTTCGGCTTGACCACGTTTCAATTTCTAATATATGCTTCCTTTGAGCTCCTCGTCAGTCTCAACTGGCTTGGGATTAAAAGTGAATTGTAGTGGAAAAGATATATATATATATATATATATATATATATATATATATACATATATATATATATATATAATATGTGTGTGTATACATATGTATACATATATATATATGTATATATATATAAATGTATATATATGTATATATATATTTATATACATATATGTATATATATATATAAACTGTGTGTGTGTGTGTGTGTGTGTGTGTATGTGTGTGTGTGTGTGTGCGTGTGTTTGGCGATGTATATCTATTCATGAGTCCCAAAACATATATATACTAACAAATAATCGATCACAAACGTTCAGCACAATATCGACGAACATTCTATCCCCTTAGGTTCACACAAATAACTTAACAAATATTCATTTTAAATTTAATCTGAGCTCTCATTCGTCATTCATTGGTTTTCCAGCATATTTGCCTTTACTGTTTACCCAATTGATGCCATTCTTATCATCCGTCCACCACCTCCCTCTCTACCTTTCTCCTTCTCTCTCATTATTAAACACCGGTTTGACACAAGACCTGCTGGTGTAGTGGTTAGTGTCAGATGCTTGTAACAGCGCAGACTCGATATCGTGCCCCGCTCGCGTAATGAAAACTTTACTAAGTCTGAAAATCATTATTGTCTGATTTTGGTAATGGGATAATGTGTTTGTATAAGATTAATGCATTTTCCATAGATCGATCTCTATAAGAGCTCTGGTCTCTCATCCAGGAGAGTGATAACTGTCGATCACAAGCACATCACCTAATTTAGAAAGATTATGAATCGCTAGTTACGTACGTTCTACCATCGTATACCATTTAATATCATATATAAATTACCTTCATAAACCATCTTTCTGACACATTCGTCTCACTCTCAAGTCAACATCCACACTCACACCCATACCCACACCCACACCCTCACCCACACCCTACACACCCACACCTACACTCACACCTACTACCATATTCACACCCACATCCGCACCCACACCCACACCCACACCCACACCCACACCAAACACCATTAGTAACAACAGTACCCTAACATATCACTCAGTCTAATGAGTAACTTCTATCTTTTTGCATTGAAGTCTCTAAACGCCATCCCTGAGCATTATATAATATATATGTAAATAAAGAAATGAATAAATTAGTAAAAAAAATAGTAGTAATTAAAGTCAGAAGTAGATAAATAAATATATGAATGAATAAGCAAATAAATGAATAAGTAAATAAACAGATAGATAGAAAATATATAAACAAACAAATAAATAGATAAATAAATGAACAAATAATTAAAGAAATAAGTGAGATAAATAAGCAAACAAACACACGAATAAATAAGTTAGTTAAAGTAAAAACAAACAAACAAATAAAGAAACAAGCAAGTTTAAATAGATAAAAAAAAAAAATGAGAATGCTTCTCTAAATTTACATTTTCTAGTTCTTTGTTTTGACACACCTATCCGCTTTCCGAAGAGCCTTGAAGATTCAAATTTCTTCTTCAGCGCAACCCGAAGGAGACACTTGTTCTCCCACAGAACCCCAACCCTCCACCTCCCTACTACCAATACCTGTTTTGTGTTGCGGAATGTACCTCTTATGTTCCCCATGTCTCTGCCTCTCAGTACCTCCTTTCGGCCCGAGGTCTACCTCCCCGCCCTCGTCCTGCCTCCTTATGATACTCTTTGACACCTCTTGAAACATATTGGAAACTCAATTTTCTTCTTCAGTGCCGCGTAAAGGCTCTTTGCCTTCTACCACAAACATTCACCACCTTTCCAAAAGAACACCTGCTTTGTGTAGTTGGCCATACGATTCTCTCGCCCCTCCACCCTCCACCCCCTACCTCCCCTTCCCCCTTCCTCTCCACCCTCCTCCTTCAACCTCCTCACCTCCTGAAGCGCTTGGAAGACCCTCTTCTTGGGTGCCGTCTGAAAGGGCCGGCGAGCTGTGCCACAAACCCAAAGGGATTCCGTTGGTGCGGATATTTGTTTTCCATCTCCTTCTGTGGCTCTCGATCTGGGTCCCGATCAGGGCGGGTCGAGACGCAAAAACTCGAGGGAAAATATTGAAGGCATGCGGCATCAATTATTCCCCGGGAAATAGAAAAATACGACAGCGTTTGGCTAACAAAATGGTTTTGTTTGGCTGACAACGATGGGGATCTTTGGCAGGTTTAGTTCACGGGATTGGGCTTATGAATAAATTTTTGAAATATGTAAAGAATAATAGGACAAGGAAAAGTGGTACAAGGGAGAAAGAGAAAAAGATAGAGATATAGAGAGAAAAAGAGACAAAATAGACAAGGAGAATCAGGAGGAGGGAGAATGGGGTGAAGAGGGTAAGATCAAGACGACACTGACATACACAAATAGAACATCATAACAGAAAGACAGACACACACAGACATACACAGGCAAGCACAGACATAGACAGGAGGCAGGCAAACACAGAGAGACAAACAGACAGACATATAGACAGACAGACAGTCATACTTAAAGGCATAAACACAGACACAGATGCAGACACAATCACGGACTTACAGTCAAGAATGGGAGAAACACGCTCAGTCTGGCTGATGCATTGACATGATGACAAACTCATAATCCTGATATAACTGTCCAGCTAATTAGATGACTAAATGACTTTGACAGATAAATGCGGGTTGAAACATAACAAGGTTAACTGAAAAGCAGATGGACTGGTTAATCATATAAATGCACATATTTTAGTTGAACAGATTTTGGTTGAGTAGATAAATGAAATACATAGACAGGTAGATATGGATCGAAAGTCAAATAACCTTATGGACATATATATATGTGGAAAGATCGGTAGAGAGCCTAATATAAATGGAAATAGAAAAGTGTAAATGCAGATAGACTTGTAGATTTATATATATATATATATATATATATATATATATATATATAAATATGTTATATATATATATGTATATATATATATATATAAATATGTTATATATATGTATATATATATAAATATGTTATATATATATATATATGTATATATATATAAATATGTTATATATATATATGTATATATATATATATATATAGATATGTTATATATATATATGTATATATATATACATATATATATATATATGTAATATATATATACACACACACTAGTGGCTTTGTTAGGCTCCAAAAAGTTCCTGCAATATTTTGTTCTTATGTTGTGTTCTATCATATGAAATAATTATAAGATTACTTTTGATTAAACTAAAAGAGGATAATTATCAAAGATATTTCTGCTGTAGACAAGGTACTGTACCAAGAACTTGAAACATGCAAATAACTCATAAAAACTTAAATTAAAAGTAAAGGTAAGGAAGAATACTAAAAGAGATAAAGTATTTGTGAAAATATATTTAAAACCTTGCGTAAGGAAAAAAGCAAAAAGTAAATCAATGCTCTGTAAGTTTGGAAACTCGTGACATGAGTAGACATTTTTTATTTATTTATTTTTTTTTTTTTTTATTATTATTTTTTTTTTGGTGGTCCAAAAACAGTCGCCAAAACCACCATAACCACAATCATTCCTCTTCAACTACCACCACTAAAGAGATCATTAACACCAGTCCCGTCCGTGGCATTCCTTGGGGAGACGGGACTGCTCGGACAGACAGTCTAAGGAGGAACAACAACAACAACAACAACAACAACAACAACAGCAACTACAACTACAACTACAACTACAACTACAACTACAACTACAACTACTACTACTACTACTACTACCACCACCACCACCACCACCACCACCACCACCACCTAAACTACAACCATCACATCAATATCACCACCACCATAACCACCATAAACCCCCATTACCCTCACTATCTTTTACAACAGTAACAGAAACGATGGTGTTGATAGTGACGGGGACAGCAACGATTGAGATAACTGTGACGTTAAGCACTAACTATTAGAAATGATAAAAACAAACATATCTAATTAACAAGTCATATAATAAGAAACAACTTAGATAATGTGGATGTTTATATTTCATTAGTCATACACTCATTCGCTGTTTGTTTAAAATGAAATCTTCATAAGTCATAGAATAATAACAGAATAAACAAGTAATATACAATTATCATTATGAGCACTATATCTTTTGAAAATGTAAATAAAATCACCTGGTGTATATCGAAATAAAAGCTCAGCACTCCCAATAAGGCACGAGAACCTAATTAATATGTGTTTAAACCATTTGCCATCGAGTAAGATTAGGCATGGATGATGATGGTGATGATGGTGATGGCATTCCTTGGGGAGACGGGGCTGCTCGGACAGACAGTCTAAGGAACAACGACAACAACAACAACAACAACAACAACAACAACAACAACAACAACAACAACAACAACAACAACAACAACAACAACAACAACAACAACAACAACAACTACTACTACTACTACTACTACTACTACTACTACTACTACTACTACTACTACTACTACTACTACTACTACTACTACTACTACTACTACTTTTTTTTTTTTTTTTTTTTTTTTTAAATACGACCTCCATCCTATTGGAACTGTGTGGTGGAAGCAGCGGGGTCTGTCTTCCACAGACACAGTTCATTGGCCCCTCTCCCGCCAATGACTGTGGTCGACGACCCTTTCATTTGTTTATTTATTTATTTATTTTTAATAATGCCTAGTACAAAAGTTCATTTATCCTACTGTCAACCACCGTCTGCTCAAAATCCAGGTTTTGTATATGTGTTGATTTGGGTGGTGGGGACCTGGTACCTCTCAGGCACAAGAGGGCTGATCTTAGGAGTGAGAATGATAGTCTACATCTCATCCATGAAACAATGCTGCTTTTTGGTTGTTGTTTCTTTTCAGCCATTACCTCAGCCAGCCGAGCGTAGAATGCCTTTGCTCTAGGACCCATCCCACCTGAAGTCGTAAAGGTTATAGGAGTGAATGAGCCCTGGTCTACATTCTGTATGCGCTCCTCGTACATCCTGATCTTCTCATGCTCGTTCCGAGAGTGGGATGCCTCAATAGTTAGGTTGCTGTAACAGGGGGCCATCGGATCAAATATTCGCATGTCAAAGAAAGCCAATTGTCCCCGTGTCCAGAAACCTCTTGCGCTGACATCCACTCTTGCTTCATCTGATGTGTTGGACTACTACTACTACTACTACTACTACTACTACTATTTTTTTTTCTTTTTTTTTTTCTTTTTAATTACGACCTCCATCCTATTGGAACTGTGTGGTGGAAGCAGCAGGGTCTGTCTTCCACAGACACAGTTCATTGGCCCCTCTCCCGCCAATGACTGTGGTCGACGACCTTTTTATTTGTCTATTTATTTATTTATTTTTGATAATGCCTAGTAGAAAAGTTCACTTATCCTACTGTCAACCGCCGTCTGCTCAAAATCCAGGTTTTGTATATGTGTTGATTTGGGCGGTGGGGACCTGGTACCTCTCAGGCATAGGAGGGCTGATCTTAGGAGTGAGAATGATAGTCTACATCTCATCCATGAAACAATGCTGCTTTTTGGTTGTTGTTTCTTTTCAGCCATTACCTCAGCCAGCCGAGCGTAGAATGCCTTTGCTCTAGGACCCATCCCACCTGAAGTCGTAAAGGTTATAGGAGTGAATGAGCCCTGGTCTACATTCTGTATGCGCTCTTCGTACATCCTGATCTTCTCATACTCGTTCCGAGAGTGGGATGCCTCAATAGTTAGGTTGCTGTAACAGGGGGCCATGATGATGATGATGATGATGATGATGATGATGATGATGATGATGATGATGATGATGATGATGATGATGATGATTGATTATTATTATTATCATTATTATTATCATTATTATTATTATATTTCATTATTATTATTATTATTTTTTTTTGTGGTTTAACGTCACAAACTCCCTCCCATCGGAAGGCTAGGACGGTGCACCTCACAGAGGACTTTGTAGCGTGGAGATTAATGAACCATGCCCATGGATGAATAAAGATAAAAAGAGTGAAGAGAGAGAGAGGGAGAGACAAAGAGATAGATAATGAGAAGGAGAGGGAGAGAAGAAGAAAGGGGATGGGTGAATGTGAGAATGAAGAATGAAAAGGAGAAGGGGAAGGAAGAGGAGAAATGAGGAAGATATGATAGACAAAGTCATATACAAAATATGAGAGTGTGTTAGGAATAGATATAACTGTATAGACATAAAAATGGAGTGAGAGAAATATTCAGAGGAATGTAGAAAAGAGGAAAAAAAAATAGAAAATAAAAAAATAGCGAGGTGAAGAATGAGGAAGAATACGAAAATTAAAGAATTATTCAGAGAAAGGTGCTGTGTGTGTATGTGATTCACCATTCACTATGGTTTTGGATCACGTGTTGCACTCGTGATTGACAGTTATTAACCTCACGGATGAGAGCTCAGAGCTCGTATGATACACACACACACACACACACACACACACACACACACACACACACACACACACACACACACACACACACACACACACACACACACAGACACACAACTTCCCGTCCACGAGAGTAACAGCCCACAGCGCAGCGATATTTAAATTATTTCAGCACTGGGCGATATTCGAACCCGGACCACCGTAGTGGCAGGCGAGAACTCTAACCACTGCGCCACGAGGTGTGTGTGTGTGTGTGTGTGTGTGTGTGTGTGTGTGTGTGTGTGTG
>NC_134795.1:24603359-24618359 GCF_046742065.1 Oratosquilla oratoria | reverse complement strand
TGTAGCAGAAAAAGGTGGAGTGAAGGTGAGGTAGAATGTAGATTGAGAGAAGCGAGTAAATGCCTTGGTGGATTAAAGAGTGTAATGAGGAATAGACATTTAGGAATGGATGCGAAGAGGAGACTGTATGAAGGAGTGATTGTGCCAACAGCACTGTATGGGGCAGAAACGTGGAACATAAGAGAAGAAGAGAGAAGGAGTTTGAATGTGTTTGAGATGAGGTGTCTGAGAAGTATGGTGGGGGTTACTAGGCTGGATAGAGTGAGAAATGAGGAGGTGAGGAGGAGAACAGGGGTGAAAAAGGAGCTGGGAGATAGGGTTGATGAAAGAATATTAGGATGGTTTGGACACATGGAAAGAATGAGTGAAGAAAGACTAGTAAAAGAGGTATGGAAGGCAGATGTGGAGGGAGTGAACATGAGGGGACGTCCTAGGATGAGGTGGATGGATGGGGTGAAGGGGGCTTTGGGGAAGAGGGGAATGTCTGTTGAGGGTTGAGGAAGGAAGGGAGAGGACGGAAGATAGAGGTGAGTGGAGAATGGTTGTATATGGATGATGTTGTGATTGCATGAGGAGGAATGGGCGGGGGTGGGGGGGTGAGGTAGTATGTGTGAGCAAATTTTGACGCAGCCCGAAGGGATGTCTCCCCGTCCCCTCCTTATATGCAAGGGGGGACGGAGAGGGGGGGTCGCCGATTAAATGAAGCGGCCTTGCTGTGGATGTGCTGTGTCTTGCGACACTGCTTCTGACCCAGGGCGGTGGGCAAAGTGCAGGGATGACCCGTCATCCAGGAGGTGCTCAGATGAGAGGGAGGGTGGGAGGGGTGTGGAGTGTATTTAGGGATGAAATGGGTGGGAGTGTTTTTATGCCTTTCCCTTTTTGGCTACCTCCCTTGTGAGGGGGAAAAAACCTTGGTATATGTATGTATGTATGTATATGTATATATATACATATGTATATATATACATATATATATATATATATAATATATATACATAAAATCATAATGAAATGAGAATGATATCTTTCGTATATTACATCTTCAGACAGAATACATCTGAAGATGTAATATAAGAAGGATCTTGCTGTTGTTGCATTATATTATCTCCTGTGGCTTTGTCACACATATATTAAATATAAATATGTATATTTACATACACACACATAATTTATAACAACACATAACGCATCACATTTCATAGCAGGTAATTTAGGAAAGAAAAAGTGCTGTCCAGTGTAATTAGTTTGCAGGTAAAGGAAACTTGAAACTGCCAAATGTGCAATGCTTCTGTTTAGCTGAGGATTTGGTGTAAGAATGAAATGGACATGAATTGGTGTACCAATGGAGTGATTAACAAATGGAATAGACTTAGTAACCACGTAGTTAGCGCTGAAACTATGAGTTGTTTTAAAAGAAGATGAGATAATTTTATGGATGGGAATGACAGGTGGTAAGGGATAAGGAACTACCTCGTGTAGGCCTTATGGTCTCTTGCAATCTCCTTCATTTTTATTTCATTATTTCTTATTGTGGCCCATCTTTGCTCCTGTGTCATGTTCACTCTGTCCATAGTTCTGAGTACGTCGATCATATGAAGAAATCTTGTCTTTCTTCCAATAAGTGTGAGCCCGTTATCATTAAACGAAAACAAAATGGGACTAAAATGATGACGAAATGGGGACGAAGTATGGGCGGAAAGGGAGACAAAACGAGAGTGTAATACAGTACAGGAGAAATAAGAACAAAGCCCCAAACAAAACAAAAATAGAAAAAAACAAGAAAAACAACAACAACAACTTAATCGCTTTCAACCCAGGAACCGAACCCTCACATTAAAAAAAAATAATAAATAAAAAAATAAATAATACAATAAAAAGAAGTATCACCAACCAATACTGGTAACATCATCTGTGCTATGCACCACTGTATTGAAGCTGAAAAAAAAAGGTCTCTGAGAGGGGACGGAGGGAAGGGGTGGGGGAGAAGGGGAGAATGGAGGCGAAATTGAGGGAGCTTGAAGAGCCATTTCAATTACTTGGGTCTCTCATCACAATGGCAGGAGGTGATCGGAAGAGGGAGGACAATTAAGAGCTGAAGTGATTTCGTAAAGCTGCCATTTCCTTTATGAAGCTATCAGGCAACGCCATTTTTTTTCACTTTTCTTTCTATCTTTTCATTTCTCTTGTTCTTTCCCTTTTTCTTTCTTTCCATCTCTTCTTCTTTCTCTTTTCTGTCTTTCTTTCCTCTCTTATTCTTCCGTCTCCTTTCTTTCCGACCTAGATATGGACCAAAAGGTCTCCTGTCGGCATGCTCCGCCTTTGTAATCTTTCTATCTCTCTTCTTCTTTCTCTTTTCTTTCTGTCTTTCTGTTCTCTTGTTCTTCCTTCCCCTTTCTTTCTCTCTTTCTATCTCTCTTCTTCTTTCTTTTTTCTTTCTGTCTTTCTGTTCTCTTGTTCTTCCGTCCCCTTTCTTTCTCTCTTTCTATCTCTCTTCTTCTTCTTTCTCTTTTCTTTCTGTCTTTCTGTCCTCTCTTGTTATTCCGTCCCCTTTCTCTCTTTCTATCTCTCTCTTCTTCTTTCTCTTTTCTTTCTGTCTTTCTGTTCTCTTGTTCTTCCGTCCCCTTTCTTTCTCTCTTTCTATCTCTCTTCTTCTTTCTCTTTTCTTTCTGTCTTTCTGTTCTCTTGTTCTTCCGTACCCTTTCTTTCTCTCTTTCTATCTCTCTTCTTCTTCTTTCTCTTTTCTTTCTGTCTTTCTGTACTCTCTTGGTCTTCTTTCTCCTTTCTTTCTATCTTTCTCTCCTTTTCTTCCTTTCTTCCTTTTCTTTTATTTCTATTTTCTGTCTCTCATTTTCTTTCTTCTGTTCATCTCTCTTATTCTTCTTTCTTCTCTCTTCATTAGTCTTTTTTATTTTCATTTCTCATTCATTTCTTGGTTCGGTTCCCTTCGTTTTTTTCCTCTCTTCCTTTCTTGCCTATTTTCCTCTTATTTTTTATTCTTTTCTCTTCTCTCTTCTTTCTTTTCTCTTTTCTCTTCTCTCTCTTCTCTCCTCTCTCTTCTCTCTTCTCTCTTCTTTCCTCTCCAAACCCTTTTTTCTTTTCCCTTTTTTCTCTTCTCTCTTCTCTCTTCTCTCTTCTCTCTTCTCTCTACTCTCTTCTCTTCTCTCTACCCTCTTCTCTCTTCTCTCCTCTCTCTTCTCTCTTCTCTCTTCTCTCTTCTCTCTTCTCTCTTCTCTCTTCTCTCTTCTCTCTTGGCCCTTGGCCCCTTGGCCCCTTTTCTCTTATCCCCTCGTCCCTTGTCCCTTGTCCCTTGTCCCTTGTCCCTTGTCCCTTGTCCCTTGTCCCTTGTCCCTTGTCCCTTGTCCCTTGTCCCTTGTCCCTTGTCCCTTGTCCCTTGTCCCTTGTCCCTCGTCCCTTGTCCCTTATCCCTTATCTCTTACCCCTTGCCCCTTGCCCCTTGTCCCTTGTCCCTTGTCCCTTGTCCCTTGTCCCTTGTCCCTTGTCCCTTGTCCCTTGTCCCTTGTCCCTTGTCCCTTGTCCCTTGTCCCTTGTCCCTTGTCCCTTGTCCCTTGTTCCTCGTCCTTCGTCCCTCGTCCCTCGTCCCTCGTCCCTCGTCCCTCGTCCCTCGTCCCTCGTCCCTCGTCCCTCGTCCCTTGTCCCTTGTCCCTTGTCCCTTGTCCCTTGTCCCCCGTTCTTTGTCCTTTGACCTTTGTCCTTTGTCCTTTGTCCCTCGATTCTCGTCCCTCGTCCCTCGTCCCTCGTCCCTCGTCCCTCGTCCCTCGTCCCTCGTCCCTCGTCCCTCGTCCCTCGTCCCTCGTCCCTCGTCCCTCGTACCTTGAACCTTGTGCCTCGTAACTCGTAACTCGTACCTCGTACCTCGTACCTCGTCCCATGTCCCATGTCCCATGTCCCATGTCCCATGTCCCATGTCCCATGTCCCATGTCCCATGTTCCATGTTTTTCGTCCCTCGTCCTTCGTCCCTCGTCCTTCGTCCCTGACCCTTTGGCTCTGCCCCTTGTTTCCTCTCCCTTCTCTTAACCGCTTCTGTTCCTCTCCACTCGCGTCTCTTTTTTCCTTCTCTCTCTTTTGCTCTCTCTGGTCTACCTGCTTACTTTTCCTCTTTCCTTCTTGCTTATATTCTCTTCTTTTTCTTCTTCTTCACTCCATACTTTTTTATTATATTCTGACTTTATTAATTTTTTTCTCTCCCCTCTTTTCTTTTCCATTATTCCTTTTCCTTTATTTTTTCTTTTCTTACTCTTCTACAGCTTCATGTTGATTCTTGCCTGCCTCTGTTATCGTTTTCTATTTTTCTATATCACTCTTTTCGTAATTCTTCCATATTTGTCTCATTTAGCGTCTTATGTTATTCAACTTCATCCACATATTCACCTTTGCTTGGTTATCTATCCATTTATCTACCTGTATTTGTTTGTTTGATCAATGAATCAATCAATATTAGGAAGAATTTCCCAAAGTGAACATCTCACCTACCCACCCTCGAGTAATTTCCGACCAACATGTTCATCAAAATGCTTCCTGTAACATTCCAATTCTCCCAAAGAACTTTTCTCACCTCTCCTGAGGGAACCTCTTCCATCATGTCCTTCCAAAATGCAATTTCTCAGTGATAACTTCTCCCTTCCTCTTTCTCTTCTCAATTTCAACATCTGGCTAACTTAAATTTTCTCAACTCTTCCTCTCCTCGTCCAGCACTTCTCTTCCTCATCAATCATCTCCTCATCCATATCTGAAGAATCCTCACTCGACTGCTTCCTATAATGTCTCTTCTTTCAAGAGCTATTTCCCTCACAAATCCTCTTGTGGAAATGCTAATGCTCTACTGACCTTTTCCGTGACCTTAGGTTTGACCTGACCTTGACCCTCCCCCCCCCCCCACCGAGCGAATATTAGTCAAATGAATAAAATAGTCTGCCATTGACAAAGATAATTACGTCTCCCTTATTGAGAAGGAACCTAAACGCAAGTGTGTGACCTGGCTTCTTGTTGGTATCTAGATTTGACCTAGTTTGTGCTGAGAGTAAATGTAATTGACCTAGTATCTTATGCATGCTTGACTTATCCAATTTTGAGTGAGTATCTAAGCGAGCATCTAGGGTGACCCAGCTTCTCGTGAGAGTACCCTTCTGGCGTGTGACCTAGCTTTTCGAGGGTGACTATGACCTAGGTTTCTAGCGCGGGCACTGTATATGACCTCGTCTTTTACACTTGTCTGTGACCTGGCTTTAGGGTTCAGTACAAAGGAATGAGTTAGGGCTCTATGAGTATTTATGTGTGACCTAGGTTTCTGGGTATGCATTTGTGTTGTTGACTTGTTTTCCATGGCGAATATCTGTGCTGAGACCAATACATTCGCGAGTAATTGTTCAATGACCTACAGCTTGTGCGAATACCTGTGTGACTGACTGGTTAAGGTGCGAATGTTCGAACGCAATGTATTTTAGTATGATTATTTTCAGTAGTTATTTGCTTTAACTTAATCCATAGATTACTACTTTGGATTTGGATTAACTTTTTAATTTAGTTTCGAGTTTAGCTTCGACTTTGTCTTTGACTTTGAATTGTGTCTCACATGCGCACTTTCGTACATAAGACATGGCCACTCGAATAATTGTGTGTATGTATGAGAGATCGTGTGTTTATTTTTACCTAATCTTCTGTTTCTATGTGACCTAATAAAAAGAAATGAAATAAAAATGTGGAAGGAACCAGCACAGTAGACTAATCCAAAGGCCGTAAAAATGGTCTAATGATCGTACAGGGCTAACTGAGATTTTCCTCTCCTCTTCCTGCTTCCTTCCTCGCCCGCTCTTCCTCCTCCTATATCCTCCTTCTAATAGTATTTTCTTAGCCTCTCACTTTTCTTCCCCCTCCTCCTCCTCCTCCTCCTCCTCCCCCTCTTCGTCCTCGTAAGCGTCGCCAGGGAGGAAACGAGAATTTAATCTTATTTCTTCGATTCTTAATTAGCGGTATCTCTCTGCCTTCCAGCTCAAGCGGGGACCCTCTTCAGCAAATTCGTGGCGTTTAGCCGCGCCAGATTTTCCAAAATCTTTTTCGGGTTTTCTTCGCTCTTCTTGGCGTGTTCTTGTGCACTGCTACGATTCGCCTTCTGGGCTCCAAAACGCTTCCTCTTCGTGTCAAATTTTGGCGCTTTATTGGGCCCTAGGGTACTCAGACTTTATGGGTGTCCTCAGCTGATTTCATTTGAATTTGATGAGGTTTCTCACATAAGAAGTCCCTTTGAATATTTCACTGAAAGGTCAGTATGATTTTACTTTTATTTATTATTATATATTTTTTTGTGAGGCAGTTGTTTTGGAAATTTATCCAGGTGATTCTTCTTATGATTGACTGAAATATGATTTCCCAAGTAAAGTCTTGATATAACAGATTTTAACCTTTTGAAGGCAGTGATGACATAGTTCACAGATATCATTTTGAGAACCACCGCGCTATTTTATACACGTGAAGCAAGACCTATGATTAAATAAACCTGACTAAAATAATCTCAGGACAATTGTCTTGTTACCATACTCAGCTTCATTAGAGACATTTTTATAAGCGACTTTATTTGAGGGGTCAGTCTCTCACTGAAGGAATTAATTAAAATTGTCTAGCCCGTTTCCCCCTCCTATCTTCCCCCTATCCACTATCCCTATCTCTTATCCTTTACCCCTACCCTTACCCTTCTCCCCTACCCTTCTCCCTCTCACCCTTGCCTCTTCATCTTCCCTTTTACCTCCCCCTTCCCCTTTATCTCCCCCCTTCCATCTCTCCCTTCCATCTCCACTCCCCCTTGCACTGATGGTGACAAGGTCCTGTCATAACAATTTCATTTCTTTCTATTTCTCTTCTACTTCTGTCGGCCGCTTTCTCTCTGTCCTGTATTTTCTTATGCATTTCCTTCTGCCCCTATTACGCTTCTTGTTCATTCACTTAGCCCTTTCTTCCTCTCATTTGTTCTCTTCCTTCTCTTCTTCCTCCTTTTCATTTCCTCCTTCTTACAATTCCCCCCCCTTCTCTTCCTCTTTTCTCTTTCTCCAGCTCTCTTTTCTCTATCTCCCTCCTCATCATCCTCTTTCTTTTTCTTCCTTCCTTTTCCTCCTCTTTTCTTCTCTTTCTTCATCCTCTTCCTCCATGTCTATTTTCTCTTCCTTCTTTTTCTCCTCTTATATCTTCTCCTTACACCTTTTCTCTCTTTTCCTTCCTTCTCTATACTCTTTTTTTCATTTTTCTTTCCTCTTGCTCTCTATTCTCACCCTCTTCTCTCTTCTCCTTCCTTTTCTTATCTCTTCTCTTTCTTCCACTTCTTCCATCCTCTTGGTCTCTATTATCTTCCTCTTATCTTTTCTGCTCTCTTCTCCTCTTTCCTCCTCTTCTTCCCTCCACTCTCTTCTTTTCCTTCCTGCTCTTCCTCCCTCTTTTTTTCGCCTTCTGTAAAACTTATGAGGTTCCCCATTTTCTTTTTCTTGAGGCAATCATCTCTCCGTATTCTCTCTTCTCCATCCTCCTCCATCTTTTTGACATTTTTCCTTCTCTCTCTCTCTCTCTCTCTCTCTCTCTCTCTCTCTCTCTCTCTCTCTCTCTTCTTCTTCTTCTTTCTCTCTCTCTCCTTCTTTCTTTCTCTCTCCTTTCTTTCTCTCTCCTTTCTTTCTCTCTCCTTTATTTCTCTCTCTGTCTCTCTTTCTGTCTCTCTTTCTGTGACGTCTGTCACCACTTTGTTGCCGTCCTTCTTTCGTGCTTTTACTTTGTTTTAGTACGTCTTCCATTTTCTACTTTCTCCACTGTATTTCATTGATGTTATTTGTTGCTCACCCTTTTATTCGGTAGACCCTGTCCTTCCGATCTTTCGACTTAGTAAATTTCTGAGTTCACATAGTACTGTATTTTGTAATGTCAGGCTTCTATTTCTCATTTCACGATTTTTCTATATAGAGGGAATTAAAAAGAGCTTATTTATCTTTCTTTTCTTCCCGAATATTACTACACTTGGTTATCTAAGTTACACCAAGGGACTCCCATCGAGAACACTCGATTTTAGTACCAGGTCAGTTCTGCAGTGACGTCAGGATTTCCTTAGTCCAATAATCTTTAATTTTATATCTAAGAATCTCCCCTAAGGGCGTGATCTTACAATCGTGAACCAATTGAATTTTCTCCTCCTACACCCCTTCTCCAATCAGAACAGCTGTTACAAGTCTGTATGCAACATTGTTTACTCAAGCAATCTCGAATTCACTGCACACTCACCCAGGTTACAAGTCAGCAAAACGCAAAGCACGTCATATAGGCTCCCAGTCATTTTATGACTCAAAGCGGAGACCGAACTTGTGCAATTGTTTATACACAGCCGATCCATAAAAACGAAATCTTCACAAACTGCTACTCTTTCTATTTTATCTACTTCATTTGTTTACCTATATCTACGACCTTACCCACGAGCCTCTTACACTCTCTCTCTCTCTCTCTCTCTCTCTCTCTCTCTCTCTCTCTCTCTCTCTCTCTCTATATATATATATATATATATATATATATATATCCCCTCCCCTCTCTCTCCCTCCCTCCACCCTCTCTCCCTCCCCCGCTCTCTCTCTCTCTCTCTCTCTCTCTCTCTCTCTCTCTCTCTCTCTCTCTCTCTCTCTCTCTCTCTCTCTCTCTCTCTCTCTCTCTCTCTCTCTCTCTCTCTCTCTCCCTCTCCCTCTCTCTCTCCCTCTCCCTCTCCCTCTCCCTCTCCCTCTCCCTCTCCCTCTCCCTCTCCCTCTCCCTCCCTCTACCTCTCCCTCTCCCTCTCCCTCTCCCTCTCTCTCTCTCTCTCTCTCTCTCTCTCTCTCTCTCTCTCTCTCTCTCTCTCTCTCTCTCTCTCTCTCTCTCTCTCTCCGTCCCCTTCTCACTTTTTTCTTTTCCCAATTTTCTCTCCTTTTCTCTTCTTAGTATTCACCCCTCATATGCTTTTGTGTGATGATATGGAGTGTTCGGCTTGGGTATCTTGCCTCAGTAACAAAGTTCGACTCTCTATGCATAAAGGGCTAAGTTGACATTTCAATGGCGTTGGGAACCGAGCTGGGGCATATGCACTGAACCAAGTGGAGCGTACTATCTATCCTTTTCTTTGTTTCCTTTATAATATTTTTGTCCTTCAGCAGTGTGGATGCTTGCTGGTCAAGCTGGTTAGAGCGTTGCTGCCTGCGGCGGAGATCGAGGTAACGGCGATTAAAACTCTGCCCCCAAGTAGTTGGATTAAGTATAAATTAATTAAATTCCACTCTACTGATATATATATATATATATATATATATATATATGTATATATGGATATATATGTATGCATATATATGTATATATGTATGTATATATATGTATATATGTATGTGTATATATATATATATATCTATATGTATGTATATATATGTATATATGTATGTATATATACATATATATATATATATATATATATATATATATATATATATATATATATAGATATATCTTGATAGACTAGTTGGTAAGTCACTGCCGCACTTGTCACGAGGATGCCGGGTTTAAGTCCTTGGCAGTACCGCATTTCAATTTCTTCATGTCGGCCTTTGAAGGCTTAAAACTAAAGTGTATTGTGATTGTTAAAATGTATATATATATATATATATATATATATATATATATATATGTATATGTATATATATAAATATATATATATGTATATTTATAGTGTATTAAGGTATTCACTTTACTCTCATGTTATCTTTCCTATACTGTTTCATCTCTTCCTTAACCCTGACTCCAAGAGGTTTTACTCAGTTGATGGGAAACCAGAGAGAGAGAGAGAGAGAGAGAGAGAGAGAGAGAGAGAGAGAGAGAGAGAGAGAGAGAGAGAGAGAGAGAGAGAGAGAGAGAGAGAGACGAAAAAGGATCTTGAACCTATTTTGATTAAAAATGATGGGGACCCTATCTGGAGCAAGTGGTCATCGTTAACTGATTCTTTATTCTTCCCAATTTCTTTAATCTGACCAAAGACTTTTCTCTCGTTTCCCTTAATCTTCTTCCCTCTTTCCTCGTCTTTGCCTTTTTTTCTTTTTTTCTCTTTCTAGTCTGTCTTATGGTGTTTTCTTTTTGCTTCCATTTTGTCTTCATTTCCTTCTTCAATACCTTCTTTCTTCCTTTTTCTTCTAAGAGGATTGTCTTGTCTGTAAAACAGGAAGCACCTTTATTGGTTGTTGGCACAATATTCGTTTCTTTGTATAATTTTATTCTCTTTTTATTATCTATACGCTTTCTTTACAGTTCCTCCATGTTCCTACTTTGACTCATTTTCCTCCCTCATCCTTTCTTACATTTATTAATTGCTTTCTACTAATTACAGTTTCCTTCCTTCTCCGTTATTTCTAAATCTGTTTCACAATATCCTGTACTCGCCAGGTGCCTTTTCCTTCTCTGTTCTTTTTTACAATTAACTGTAAAACAGAAACTTTCTTTCTCATTTATATTTTTTTTCATACTATCTTTTCGTAGCACTCCCCTCTCCTGTCCTATTATCTGATTTCTTCTCTTCCAGGTTTCATTACAACCTGTTTTCTACTGGTCTTTCAGCATTGATATCATATCCTACTAGACGATAATATTCCTGCAATTCAAAATTTCTTCAAGAATGACCTTGGGAGAACACCTCAGACTCTTTGTTCATTAGTTACATTGGTGACTGGTGATTGCCATTTGTCCCGCTATCCATGCACGTGTGTGTGTGTGTGTGTGTGTGTGTGTGTGTGTGTGTGTGTGTGTGTGTGTGTGTGTGTGTGTGTGTGTGTGTGTGTGTGTGTGTGTGTGTGTGTGTGTGTGTGTGTGTGTGTGTGTACATACATACATACATACATACATACATACATACATACATACATACATACATGCATACATACATACACATACACACATATATACATACATAAATATATATATACACACACATATACATACAGACACACACACATACATACACATACACACATACATACATAAATAAATATATATACACACACATATGCATACATAGACACACACACATACATACATACATACATACATACATACATACATACACGCATACATACATGAATGCACTCATACATACACGCATACATACACACATAGACATATATTAGATTCTGCTAAAGATTTATTTCTGTTTGGGGAAAAGCCCACCCCTCACGAAGTAATTAAGAAAATAAAATCTCTCTTCCCTCAATAATTCCTTCGATATTTTCTTCCATTTTCTTTCTTCACTGATTTATGCAAATTTAAATTCTTTCCTCTTCGTTACTTATCACTTTCATGTTTCCTTATTTTTTCCAGGTTTTCACAGCTCCCTTTCCTAATACTTTATCTCCCAGTAATTTCGCCTTCGCTTTCTCCTTCTCAGGGAAGCAAGAGAGAGAGAGAGAGAGAGAGAGAGAGAGAGAGAGAGAGAGAGAGAGAGAGAGAGAGAGAGAGAGAGAGAGAGAGAGAGAGAGAGAGAGAGAGAGAGAGAGAGAGAGAGAGGGAGAGAAGGAGAAGGAGAGGGAGAGGGAGAGGGAAAGGTAGAGGGAGAGGGTGAAGAAGATTAAAGGAGAGACAGATAGGAGGGAGGGAGAGAGGGAAGAAGGTAGAGGCAGAGGCAGAGATAGACAGAGATAGAAACAGAGAGATATGTAGACGGGTAAACACAATGAGACGGGGAAAGTGAGACAATGGAAATAGCCAGAAGGAAATAATGACAAAAAGAAACAGTGACAGAAGGAAAGAGACAGAAGGGAATAGAACATAGGGAAATATAGAAGGAAAGAGACAGAAGGAAATAGAACAGAGGGAAATATAGTCTGAGCGGAATATAGACAAACGGAAAGGAAGATAAAGGAAGAGAGAGACACGTAGAAAAATAATGGGAGACTATGGGAGAGGTGGACACACACACACAGAGACAGAGACAGCGGGGCAGGGAGACATTAAGAGGCAGAGGTAGAGACAGAAACTGTGAGAAGCAAAGAGAAACACAGGGAGAGAGACAGACAGAGGCAGACAGAAAGAGACAGAGACAGACAGGCAAGGGCAGAGACAGATAGTGAGGTAGGCAGAAAAAGACAGAGACGTACAGACAGTCAGACAAAGGCGTAGTGAGACAATGATACATAAAGACAGAGACAAAGATATAAACAGAGTGAGACAGACAGACATACATACAGACAGACAGACAAACAGACAAACAGACAAACAGACAAACAGACAGACAGACAGAGACAGACAGACAGACAGACAGATAGACAGACAAGTAGACAGACAGACAGGTAGACAGACAGACAGACAGACAGAGACATACAGACAGACAGCTAAGCAAGCAGGCAGGCAGGGAGGTAGACAAAGTAACAGACATAGACAAACAGACAGACAGACAGATAGACAATCACAGATAGAGAGCAGACAGACAGACAGAAAAACAGACAGACAGAGAGGGAGAAATCCTCGTTATCTGCGACCCCAATGCTATTTCCTAATTATCCCGTTGGGAGTTAACACATTGCGAATTTAAAATAAAAACTGAGATTTAAAAAAAAAAAAAAGGAAGTCCCCCGAGGCATTTCTTAAAAGGCTTTGATATTTTTCTCTCTTTTCGCGTTTGCTCTTGTTTTATTTTCTCCACTTCCAGAAAGAACAATAAGTCACAGTAATCCCGCTTCGTACCTGCGGGTACTTGTTTTGTTACCTCGAGCCGACGGAGGCCGGGAGCGAGGCATCGATTTTGGTCGATGTTATCTGCTTCCCTGCTCTTTTTTTTTTTTTTTTTTTATAAAAATTTATTTTTATTTTTATTATTTTTAATATCATTATCATTATTATTATTATTATTATTGTTATTGTTATTGTTATTGTTATTGTTATTATTATTGTTTTGTTATTGTTATTGTTATTATTGTTATTATTATTGTTGTTTTGTTGTTGTTGTTGTTGTTGTTGTTGTTGTTGTTGTTGTTGTTGTTGTTGTTGTTGTTGTTGTTGTTGTTGTTGTTGTTGTTGTCATTGTTGTTGTCATTGTTGTTGTCATTGTTGTTGTCATTGTTGTTGTCATTGTTGTTGTCATTGTTGTTGTCATTGTTGTTGTCATTGTTGTTGTCATTGTTGTTGTCATTGTTGTTGTCATTGTTGTTGTCATTGTTGTTGTCATTATTATTGTCATTATTATTGTCATTATTATTGTCATTATTATTGTCATTGTTGTTGTCATTGTTGTTGTCATTATTATTGTCATTATTATTGTCATTATTATTGTCATTATTATTGTCATTATTATTGTCATTATTATTGTCATTATTATTGTCATTATTATTGTCATTATTATTGTCATTATTATTGTCATTATTATCGTTATTATTATCGTTATTATCATCGTTATTATCATCGTTATTATTATCATTATCATTATCGTTATTGTTGTTGTTATATATAAACATTATCAAAAGTTATAAACATTAAGGCTAAAGAGGCTTTAGTATGGCTTCATTAATTTTTCTAGCCCATTGGCTCAAAATCAAAATAACCAAAAAATATTTGTATTCATATTTATTATTTTTTCAATATTTGACTAGAGTTTTATTTTGCAGCTTCCTCAAAGAGCTGTTGTGTTTAATCTTAATCAGTGTCTAAATGATCTGCTTTCTATTTCTGCCATTATTCTAGATTTCATAATACTGAACATTTACATAACTTTGAACAATTCTAAGGTCAAAAGATATGGTGATCAAGGTCAGTGGGTGATTCTATTCAGCAAAGTGGATGCCATTGTGGTGAGAGGAAACGACCATGTCAACGTACTATAAAAGAACCTTTTTAGCTAAATTAAAAAAAATGAGATGTGATGTACAAGATGTACATGGGGTGAAAGTGGCAGTAGACTGGAAGTGAACATTAAGGGAGAGCGACTGGAGGAAGTGGATAGTTTTAGATACTTGGGTGCAAGTGTAGCAGGAAAAGGTGGAGTGAAGGTGGAGGTAGAATGTAGATTGAGAGAAGCGAGTAAATGCCTTGGTGGATTAAAAAGTGTAATGAGGAATAGACATTTGGGAATGGATGCAAAGAGGAGACTGTATGAAGGAGTGATTGTGCCAACAGCACTGTATGGGGCAGAAACGTGGAACATAAGAGAAGAAGAGAGAAGGAGTTTGAATGCGTTTGAGATGAGGTGTCTGAGAAGTATGGTGGGGGTTACTAGGCTGGATAGAGTAAGAAATGAGGAGGTGAGGAGGAGAACAGGAGTGAAAAAGGATTTGGGAGATAGGGTTGATGAAAGAATATTAGGATGGTTTGGACACATGGAAAGAATGAGTGAAGAAAGACTAGTAAAAGAGGTATGGAAGGCAGATGTGGAGGGGTGAACATGAGGGGACGTGATAGGATGAGGTGGATGGATGGGTGTGAAGGGGGCTTTGGGGAAGAGGGAATGTCTGTTGAGGAAGGAAGGGAGAGGACGGAAGACAGAGGTGAGTGGAGAATGGTTGTATATGGATGATGTTGTGATTGCATGAGGAGGAATGGGCAGGGGGGTGGGGGTGGGGGTAGAATGTGGAGTAAATTTTGTAGCAGCCCGAAGGGATTTCTCCCCGTCCTCTCCTTATATGCAAGGGGGGACGGAGAGGGGGGGTCGCCGATTAAATGAAGCGGCCTTTCTGTGGATGTGCTGTGTCTTGCGACACTGCTTCTGACCCAGGGCGGTGGGGGGTGGGTGGGGCAGAGGACCCTCATCCAGGAGGTGCTCAGATGAGAGGGTGGGAGGGGGGTGGGAGTGTATGGTGTATAGTGTATGTATGATAAAAAAAAGAATCATGGGAGCATGCGAATGATTTTATCCTCTCTAACGCCATACATTTCTACTCTTGGAGAGCTCCTATGAGCTGTAGAGTTCCTTTGATATAGTAACCTTTACAAATTTTATTCTGTCTAACACTAGTTGAGAAGGAGAAGTGGTA
>NC_134795.1:24590859-24598359 GCF_046742065.1 Oratosquilla oratoria | reverse complement strand
TATGTATATATATAATATATATATATATATATATATATATAATGATGTGGACATCACATATACATACATACGTGCATACATATATACATACATGTGTACATACATACATATATACTATACATACATGCATACATACGTACATACATACGTACTTACATGCGTACATACGTATTTACATACGTACATACATACGCACTTACATGCGTACATACGTATTTACATACGTACTTACATGTGTACCTACATACGTACATACGTACTTACATACGTACATATGTACATACGTACATACATACATACCTACCTACATACATGCATACATACATATATACATACATACATACATACATACATACATACATACATACATACATACATACATACATACATACATACATACATGCATATATACATGCGCGCGTACACACAAACACAAACACATACATACGGTACACACATGCATATGCATCTCCACCCTCTCTTCCATCCAAGTCTGATTGTAATCCAGTTTAGCATTGATTAATCTTTCCCATCACCCACCTTAATTAGAATAAAATTCAACTCGCACGCTTAATAATTTTTATTAACTTGAGGACCGCAGCTACTTCAGATATCAAATTCCATCTTTTTTTAATTAGCTTGGTCTAATTTTTCTTTATGCAGCATCATTCTTGGCCATTATGCTGTTAATGTGTATTACTTCTTCGAAATCGTCTTTCCGTTTATTTCTTCTTCTATGGACGTCTATTTCTCCACGGATGATATTTCTTCTATTTACCTATTTTTCATTTTATATATTATCTATATATGTATTTGTTTAATTACTTATCTTTTGATTCATTTTTTTGTGTATTCACTTATCTATGTATTTACATCATTATTATTCAACTAGTATATCTAGATATGTATTTTAGTATGTATCTGTATATATATTTATTCATTCATTTGTTTCTCCTTATTTATTAGCTAATTTATTCGTTTATTTATTTATTCATTATTTTATTTTCATATTCATGTATGCGCATATTTATTTACCTATTTATCTATTTTTTATACCTATATTTACTTATCTATCTTTTGATTATTCATTTATCTATCCATTAATTCATTTATTCATTTATTTATTTATTTATTTATTTTCATATGTATTCATTATTATCAATCTCTTTAAATCCTCTCGGGTCATTCCAAGCTTTACTCTCTTTTTTTTCCAATCCTTTCTTCTCTCTCTGATTACTTCATGTCCACAATTCACATTTTGTTATCGACTCTATTTTCTTCCTTAAAGCCATGTTTGAAAACATCTTTTATTTTAACCAGTTTCTTAATGTTCTTGCTGTGAATGTGCTGTGTCTTGCGACACTGCTTCTCACCCAGGGTAGCGGACAAGATGCAGGGATGACCCGTCATCCAGGAGGTGCCAATATAAGAGGGAGGGAAGAGGGTAGAGGGGAGTGGAGTATGTGGGGGATGGAATAGGTGGGAGTGGTTTCTATGCCTTTATTTTTTTGGCTATCTCCCCTGTAAGGGGGAAAAAGCCTTTGGTATATGTATGTATGTTAATGTTATCAGTCTACCATACTAATTCCGTTTTCTTTCTCTTCTCGTTTTTTTCATCTCTTGATTTTTCTCCATTTCATTGATAGGAACTTTCAAATCTACTTGAATTTCCTTTAACAGTCTGTAATAAGAAACTTTCCTATCCTTCTTCCACTGCGCGATTTATTTCTTGTCTCCAGTTTGGAGTATTTTTGGGTACACATAATTTTGTTTTATCCTTGAGATATTCAGTTTGGGTGTCAATGGTACCTTCAAACTAAGTTTAATTAATTTGTGGTCAATCAATTTCAATGAAGTGATATTGTATTTGGTACTTCAGTGAGAGGAAACAATCTGAATTTTGACATCGTATGGCCAATGATTAAATGTCTTGTTTTTATTTCTAAAGAAATTGTAACACAGAGAATGTTTAAAAGCCCCGCCATTCTGATTTCTCTCCCACACAGTAACAAAATTTCCGAAATATATCCTCCATGCGCACGCTTTCTGTCCCTCGATGTCCATTCATCTCTCATAATAGTCAGACACTCTCTTGGGACCTGTGCGCATACAGCATTCTGTGCTATTTTGAAAAAGAAAAAAAAAAGAAAAAAAAATCTTTATGATTTTTACCCTTCAATGTACTTCACAGTTTTTTACCTCCTTTGCTACTTCTGTCGAGCGCATCATCACTACATCACTTCTACCCTCCTCTTGTTTATTCTAGTTCGGTATTGTGTATTTTTATGCTCTTCTAGCCTCCTTTTATTTCTCCAACATGAATCCACCATTCTAAAAATCTATGTTCCTCTCTTTCATAAAATCAACCAAACCCTTTATCTATAGGGAGCCAATGTTAACTATATCCATGAATATCATCCATTTTGAGTTTCCAGGCGTCAGTGAGTTTAAGTCCAATCCGAGCCTCTGCAGGTTTCTTAAGTTGCTTTGTTTACCTTCGTCTAGATAAGCCCGTCAAGATTTCCTGGAACAGGTAGTTAGGTACCTTCCTATGCTTCTAGCTCTCTTAGAATATACAGAGCTGAACTCCCCAGCCCTGAGCAAACACGAAGTCCTAACATGTTGAAGTACTTCTTCAACATAACTTATTTCTTCTTTATCCTGGTTTTATGTCTCAGAGCCGCCATGGCCAGCTCACATTAATACATATCAGTTCTCTAAGCCATAGTCGGCATTCAGTAACTGCACATACAAATTGAATATCTGGAACACAGCTGCATCCTTCCTTATAGTATGCCCGAAACCACATTGTATTCCCATATATTTATTTTTCAATTTTCTCTTAAATCATTAGGTTGTGGGTAACCTTGTTTTGTTCTGGGGTTACCAGGGACCTGATAAAGAATAATGGATAACTAAAAATATAGATGAATGAATAGGTAATATATTACAGGACCTAATAAGCCTAACCTAACCAAATCTTAACCACGACAAAGACGCTAAAAATCAGTGCGCGAAGATATCATAGACGTATTTTACCATGGGTACACTAGCCTCCAAGAAAGAATACTTTTGAATAAGATTCATACCCAATTGTATGTACTTTTTCATCCTAGTCTATCGTCAACATTGGATAACTGTAAAGCCACTGAATCTATAAAACATGATTTCTTTCTTCGCCATTGCGTTCTTGTTCTATCACCTTACACATTTCTACTTTTTCTTTCCTTTTTCTGATAAACAAAAATAAAATTGGGTAATCATGGCTTACCCTAGTTTCCATGGGTAATCGTAATAAAATGAAAACATAAAAACTATTACTGAAGAGAAAATGATATGAGTAAGTATGAAGGAAGTATCTATAGGTACAATCTCCAAGAAAGGATTGTCAAAACAAGAGTTCCAAGACCGAAGCCAAGCCTAAGTTCGTAAGAATCCAACTTTCTTTGTACTCTGATATATGCATACATATGTATGCATGTGTATACGTATGTATATATGTATGTATGTGGAGGTCTTAGCTATGCACATAGTTCACATTCTACAAATTTTGTTTGGCTAACGGCAGGTTATTGTTATCAGCCTACAAATTTTGTTTGGCTAACGGCAGGGGATTGTTATCACGAAGAAGGGGTTAACATTGTCTTAGTTAACTTTTTTTGTTACTATGAGGCACTCAAAAGATTGTCTTCTGGCTGAAGGCAGATGACTTTGTTGATCTTAGGGGTCGTTATTGAAGCAAAGAGATTTTAGTCAGAAAGATATAAAAACAGATGATACAATCATTGAGAACACGTCCATGGTTGTAAAATCAATAAAATAGTAAGATTATTTTATTTGAGCTAAAACCGTTCAGCCACTTGAACGAAGAGATATCTAAAATTGATTACAGTATTCTATGCTTGAGTAAACATGACAAGATTGGCTGATACAGATATAAACGTAGTACAAATACTAAGACTTTTACATTTACAAAGTAATCTATAATTCAGTGATCTCACCAGGAGTGGAAGGCATGAGATGTAGCGGACGTCCTTCCTTTGATTTCTTCTTATATAAAGGAAGACACTGGGTTTTGTTCCACCCGTCCTGGCTTCATGATACTTCTTCACTACATTTCAGGGACGAAAGGCCAGCAACTGCTTGTGATAGTCCAGTGATATAAAAATCATCTCATTCTCGTTTGTCTTTAAATATCCATCAGTACCGTCTATTGTTGAGATATTATGAATCAATATTACTTCAACATATCTTCATTTTTAATGCCATTTAGGAAAAAACACGAAATAAACTAAAAACGAAGTGTTGACAAACAATGATGGTGAAATTGGTTGTTTAACCTATTAGGTGCTGATGAGGTAATTGCAAATGTGCTGGTCTCGCAATCGCAAAGTCGTGGGTTCGAATCCCTCACTACTCTTCGATTCCCAGCAGTAAATGTTACACTAACAGTCCCTAAAGTGCATAACAGGTAACGGCTCGCATCTGCAACTGCTCAGCGCCTCCTGGCGTACATTCCTCACATTCTTCCTTTTCCGTTGTAGAGTATATGGGACCTTGTATAGGTCAAGTGGGCAATCCGGATTGTGACCTTTACTGTGCCATTTCAGTTGGTCGGCAATGACCTCTTTCTACGAGTTTTAGAAAGGTCAAAACCATCTTTGACCTTCTCCAAAATTTCCCACCCATTAGTCCCCCTGAGCATTCTCATGAACATAGGGAATTCAGTATATATCCATAGTTGCCTAACCTCATGTATATACACATACATACATACATACATACATACATACATACATACATACGCACACACACACATACATACATACATACATACATACATACATACATACATATGTGCATACATACATATGTACATACGTACATATGTACATTCATACAAATATACATACATACATACATACATACGCACACACACACACACATACATACATACATACATACATACATATGTGCATACATACATATGTACATACATACATATGTACATACGTACATATGTACATACGTACATATCTACATGCATGCATATGTACATACATACATACATACATACATACATACATACATGTATACATACATGCATGCATATATGCGTGTATACTTACAACATACATACATACATACATACATACATACATACATACATACATACATACAAAAGGCTATTCAATAAATCCACCTTCTTCCTCAATTACGGTCTTGATGCGGCTTCTGAAACGATCACATTCGTTGATCACACATTCTTTATACATGTTAGCCATATAATCCTAGCTAGTATATTTTTGCGAATCCTTGGGTTTGTGAGCACGACTGTCATGTTCCCCTTCAATGGCTCTCAATACGTCATAGTCTAGAGGGTTAAGGGTAATATGATCGTGAAAATATTCTACCAGCCACTCCTGGACAAGAATTTTGCTGGAATACATTCAGCTTTCCAAGAGCTACTCCCTCGATCTAGGGCCGTGTCCAGTGTCCCAATATAAGCGGCAGAAACATTGACCCAAAGGTCTTTTGAAATGAAAAAATGAGGAAACATGACGTGTCCCTCAATGCTCCCGACCTCGAGGGCTTGAGAGTGAGGACTTGCTGAGGCTTGCGTGAATCAGCATAATATTCCCTCTGTCGATTTTCTTTATCTCGTTCATCTTTTTTTTTCTTTTCTAAAAATAACCAGAACATGTTGGGGTTTCTAGGGTTCTTTAATATGTTCAGCAAGAGCTTCGACCAAATCAAAAGGTTTTCTTATGTCTTGTCGGACATAAATTGCTCTTTCTTTGTACATATATATTTGATGTCCTTGTGTATCATATGTTTGAATGATAACACTAAAACATGGAACTGTTTGGCAATGAGTCTCGTTCATTTACAGAGTTCTTGTCGATGATGGCTTGAGCTTATTGGAATATTAATAATTTCTGACAATACCTGCCCAACCCTCTTTTGACAGCTGATGACATATTCGGGGCAGAAACCTAGAATTCTTGCTGCAAGCTTAAATAAGACATCCTGACATTTAAAGAGACCACAACCTTCCAATCTGTAAGGTTGACAGCTAAAACAACGAGAACTGCGTCCCTAGTCATCTCATGCATTAGAACAAAAAACTGAGATCTTGGGGCTGAAGAAAAAAAAAAGAAGAAGAAAAAAGAAAGAAAAATACAATAAAAGAATAAAATGGTTACTTATGGTTTTCTAAGGCGTACCCCAATGCTTGACGCAACACACACACGCACGTATGTATACTTGTATATGTATCACTGGTGAGAAATGTAGCAACACACTTGTAAATCACAACGAACATCACAGTCGGACGAAAGAAAGAGTTGCGTAAGCGAAACCATATATTTCGATTGCTAACTGGAATCCTCTTCAGTAGAAGTGGGGTACTACTGAAGAGGATTGTAGTTAGCAATCGAAATATATAGTTTCGCTTACGCAACTCTTTCTTTCGTCCGACTGTTATGTTCGTTGTGATGTATATGTATATATATGAATATGTATGTATGTATATATATATATATATATAATATATGTGTGTGTGTGTAATCCTGACAGATTGAAAGAGGCAGAGAAAAAACACACAAATAGAGCAATAGTTTATTTCTTGACTTGTTTTGCACTATGGTGCTTCTTCAGAAAGAATGTCCAGACTACAGAAAAGCTGGCTTTAAATACACAAAATGCGTGGGGAGTGAAAGGGTACAAGGATAGGTCAATTGGTTTGGGTTCAAGGAGGCTCAAAATCCGGTGGGCTGATGGGACTGGTACTCCGTGGGGTGCTTCTTGTGATCTGATGTCCCGTCCTTTTCCATTCTCTTGCTGCGTGTAGTGCTGTTGATTTTGATAATTTAATGTTACCTATTCTATTATTTGTGCATTTGTTGGTGGCTATATTCAGAGCTTCTACAATTTTCTTTGTTTTTGCCGAGATTGTTGTGCAGGATACTGGATTATTCACATTTTGGTAAATGTCCTTTTTCGTTTATATAGTTCACGAGTGTGTTGGTGTTGCTGTCGTGCTGGACATCGGCTTTATGTTCTTTTATTCTCGTGCATAGCACCATGAACATGGGATTTTGTAAACTAAACTTTCGGTATTAATATGTTTCATCTTTAGTTTAACGAAGTCACCAATTTTCTCACTTGCGTTACTGTGTCTTAGTTCTCTACTGAGTGTGTAGGCCAAGTCAAAAGTGGGGAGTACTATGTACATTGTGTTGATTGTGTCTTGGTTTTTGTTATTATTCCTCTCCCTCATGGCGGCTTTCTTTAAGGTTGCGGAGAGAAGACATAGAGTGAAGCCTATCATTCCCGAAAATACAGGTGTAAATAATAAACTCAAGATGTTGAACGTGGTCAACAGTGATATTCAGTTTACCGAAGACGAAGAACAAGCAGGACAATTGGCCATCCTTGCTATATAGATACGACGAGTAGTAAAAACGACGAAATTCTCAATATAAAAAAGAAAAATGC
>NC_134795.1:24575859-24580859 GCF_046742065.1 Oratosquilla oratoria | reverse complement strand
AACAAGTATAATTAAATGTGATTGCTACTTATGCATTATCGATATTTTTGAAGATCAGGCAGCAAGATGACCTTCTACGGAGAAATCACCTCAAATCTTACAAAAGAGATTAAGCCACAAAGAAAATGTCTTAAAAAGATAAATTATGCAGAACTAGCAATCCCATAAACATATATATGTACATGTACGAGATATGTACGTATATACATCAACAAGTATTCATACTCCTTTGGTATTTTTAACACTACATAGAAGCATGATTCCGTTTAGAACACAATAAACTTGGAATACGATGTCATTTTCAACCAATTCATATAAGTTAACTAGTAAAATGGGCTATTTGCACTTACGTAGTGTGGAAACATTAAATAAATAATTAGCATAGATTTTTGTCAGAAACTGGGAGTTTCATGCACATAAGCTTATAAGTTACAAAGTGTATGGCGAAGACTTATGGGAGGTGAGTCGGCGTGTATAGTACAAACGTTTCAAAGCTGACCATGATTACAAAGACGGTGCCTTGAAAGCCCCGGAACGCTTAGAACGAGAATGTATGAAATATTTAACTTACTCTCAGCTGCAGCGTACGAAAATCTTCGTGTTAGGCAACTTGTTGAGGACTTAAACATTGGTTTTTGGGTTAGTTCAGCCAAATTAGACTGCTGTGCTCAAAAGTCCTCAAAAAAGAAGAAAAAAAAAAACACTGAAGGAAAGAAGCATGCCCACTCTGAGCTGGGCTCTCAAAGCGTGATCACGAGCTTTGGTCGTCAAACAGCTGTTGCTCTCTCACAAATGAATAAATTCCCCTGACGAAAGCCAGAATAGTAAGTAAAAGTCGTTCCTTACAATCATAAAAATCACTGGCACTTTTGCTAGGATAATCGACTCGTTTGTCAATGTTGACAGGCGATTTTATTCAGCATTTGGTAACCACTACACTTAGAATATGAATATCTACATCCACTAGTTGCGTAATCGGAAGCGTGATGGTCTCGTATTTGCTTAGTTGTGGGTTCGAATCCCGTAATGATCTCCAATTCCCAGTAGTAAATGTTACCTGCCCCAAGAGTCCAAGCTCTTGTCGATGATGGCTTGAGCTTATTGGAATATTCATAATTTCTGACAATACCTGCCCAACTCTCTTTTGACCACTGATGACATATTCTGGGCAGAAACCTAGAATTCTTTCTGCAAGCTTAAACAAGACATCCTTCCAAGAGTCCAAGCGCATAGGGCAAAGGTCATGGCTTCGGCCGCAGGTATGCGCCTTCTGGTGTGAGTTACTGACCCTCTAAGAATAATGGATGTACATTTCAGTCACGAACTACAGGTGAAGGGAATCATACCTTTTCTTTCCTTTCCTTTTCCCTTTCCTCTTCCTTTCCCTTCCCCTTTCCCTTTTCTTACCTTTTCCAATCATTTGTTTCTCCTAACCTTTTCTCTTCCTTTTACCTCATTCTTTTAATTTTATTTTACCTTTCCTTTTCTCTTTTTCTTTTCCATTCCCTTTCCATTTTCATCTTGTTTTCTTTTTCCATTTTTTCCTTTTCCTTTTCCTTTTCTTTTCCTTTTCCTTTTTCCTTTCTGTTTCCTTTTTCATTCCTTTCCTTTAACTGTCCAGTTTCTTTTTTCCTCCACTTCTCCTTTTTCCATCTCATCTCTTACCTTCCTTTCCCGTCTTGCCTCCTTCTCTCCCATCCCCATCCCTCCCTTCCCTTTTCCCTTCCTTGCCTTTTCCCTTTCTAATGATACCTTCCCTTTCCATCTCCCTCCTCCTCCTCCTCCTCTGGCTCCTTCCCTCTCCAGCCTACTAACCTTGGTTCATAAACTCTTGGCTTTCTCGAGTCTTGTAGACAAGGTGCTACTTAGGTGTCCTTCTTCTACTGAGCTATGTGCCTCGCAAGATGGAGGAAGCGGGAGGTCTCCCCCTAAAGGGGGGGATGGATGGGGAAAGGGGGGGGAGGTCTCCCCCTGAGGGGGGACGGGTGGGGAAAGGGGGGGAGGTCTCCCCCTGAGGGAGGACGGGTGGAGGAATGGCGGGGTCCCGTGGTTCCCCAAAATATTTTCTCCCATTGGGAAGGGGGAGCTAGAGAAACAGGTTACCTGTAGGGGTTAAGTGAGGTTTAATCAAAGGGTCATACTTCATATTTACCTTCATGGTCATCATCGTGATCATGATTATCTTCATGATGATGGTGATGATGATGATGGTGATGATGGTGATTATGATGATGATGATGATGGTGATGATGGTGGTGGATATGATGATGGTGATGATGGTGATGATGATGATTATGACGATGACGACGGCGATGATGATGATGATGATGATGATGATGATGATGATGATGATGATGATGATGATGATGATGATGATGATGATGATCGTCATCATCATCATCATCATCATCATCATCATCACTCTCGCTCTCACCCTAGCCATCACCTTAATCTTCATTCTCACCCTCACCCTCATCGTCATCATTATCAACCCTAACATCAACAACCTATCAGAAACCATATCGACACTGAATAAAATCCTCGACCATTCAATTCTCAAAGGATTACAAAGGATTATCGACAGGACACCTTTTCGTCCATAACTAGGTCGGATGCGAATATATATACATATATATGTATATATATATATACATGTATATATATATATATATATGTATATATGTATATACATGTATATATATATATATATATATATATATATATATATATATATATATATATATATATATATATAAGGACAAATAATTAAACAAATAAACAAAATTTATAATAATATAATAATAAATTAAATAAATAGGTAGTTAAATAATAAAAGGTAAATAGTAAATGATAATAACTTGAGAGATAACTAATAATAGATAATAATGAAGCAAATAATAATAAACAGACAAATAATAACAAACAGATAAAGAAATAATTTAACTAAATGACAGGCATTACAGCATCTTGCTTAGGTGGTTTTCTAAATGAATCTTAAAGCTTCGAATTGAAATACATTGCACTGCCTGTGCATGAAGTTTATTCCATTCATTAACTACACGGCTGGCGAAGTTGTTTCTACCCACTTCTGTATATGGACGAAGTTCTTTCTTAAATGTTCATGAAGCCTTCAGGGTCCCATGGACAGACCCCCACCGTGACTCCAATTCAGACCTAAAGGAAAAAGAGTCTACTCCTTTGGTCTTGAGAGAGAACCTAACCTACCCAGAAGCCACCCACTGAATAAAATCACCTGGTCTTCGACAGATCAAAAAATTTCCAGCTGAGGTTTAAGAACAGTTTTTGACACTGGAGCACCCGTATTTGCTCTTCGAAACCGAATAAAATCGTTTGGATTTAGCCATAATTGAATATCTAAAGGTAAGGCAGCAAGACTTTGGGAGCGTACATAGCTCAGTGGAACAAGGACATACATAGGAGGCTGTCTGCGAGACTCGAGAAAGCCAAGAATTTATGAAGGATGGTTAGAAGGGTAGAGAAGAGAAGGAGAGAGAGAGAGAGAGAGAGAGAGAGAGAGAGAGAGAGAGAAAGAGAGACAGAAAGTGAGAGAAAAGAGAGACAGAAAGTGAGAGAAAAGAGAGACAGAAAGTGAGAGAAAAGAGAGACAGAAAGTGAGAGAAAAGAGAGACAGAAAGTGAGAGAAAAGAGAGACAGAAAGTGAGAGAAAAGAGAGAGAGAAAGAGAGAGAAAGAGAGAGAGAAAGAGAGAGAAAGAGAAAAAGAGAGAAAGAGAAAGAGAGAAAGAGAGAAAGAGAGAGAAAGAGAGAGAGAAAGAGAGAAAGAGAGAGAGAGAGAGAGAGAGAGAGAGAGAGAGAGAGAGAGAGAGAGAGAGAGAGAGAGAGAGAGAGATTAGTAAAGAAAGAGAAGAGAGGAGAAGGAAAGGCATGAGAGAAGTGATGCGGAGGGGTAAGAAAAAAAAAAAAAAGAGGAGAGGATCCAAAAGGAAATACGACAAAAGGGGAAGGAAAGGGAATGGAAGAGAGGAAAGGAGTTGGAAATTAAGAAAATAAATTTATATTATTTATCTATTCGATTAATTGTTGTCATATACATTTTATATTATTTTCATTAATGCATATATTCATTCATTCATCTATGTTTATTTCATTTGCATAATAACTGAACGTACATAGATACTTTGTTGAATGGATGAAATATACTCATATTTAAACTGCTCATTCTTCAATTACTGTGAGCATTTTTTTGTGTTCATTTTTGTTTCCGTATATAAAGTTATCTAATTGTTAACTCTAAATAACTTCATCGGTCATGGATTATTTTGTCGTTGTATTTATCTATTACTATAAAATTATTTTTACTGTTATTCTTATCTGTTATTTTCTGTTAATTTCCTTACATATCTTCAATATTTCATTAATAATTTTGTATACCTTGATTTAATTATCTAGCTGCTTTTTGCTGTATATAAATCGTAGACTATAGGTTTACATAATGTCCAGATTTATGATTTCCTTTGTGTACTTCTGAATCATTACTCAACTTCCTTTCCTTCTGTGTAATCATTCATTTGCTAAGTTTGAATAGTTCTATCAATTACTGAATATTTTTCAGTATTAAATATACTTATCAATGGATACAAATTAATTATTGTTATTCTTATAAATACATTTTTTATTTAATTAATGACCATCTTGATTTTATTGATAACTTCTCCTCAAATGCTTAATCCATTTTCATTTAATTAATGACCATCTTGATTTTATTGATAACTTCTCCTCTAGTGCTTAATCTATTTCTCTATTTAATTTCTTACTGTAAATAAAAAAGTAGACTCTGGTCTAAATAAATTATTTCTATTCTTATAAATCCATTTTTCATTTGATTAATGACCATCTTGATTTTATTGATAACTTCTCCTCTAATGCTTAATCCATTTCTTTATTTGATTTATTTCTGTAAATAAAAAAAAAGTAGAATCTGGTCTAAATAAATTATTTCTATTCTTATAAATCCATTTTT
>NC_134795.1:24570859-24573359 GCF_046742065.1 Oratosquilla oratoria | reverse complement strand
CCATCCATACATAACACTTCTCCATTCACGCCTATCTTGTGTCTTCTCCAGTCCTTTCTCAACAGACATTCCCCTCTTTCTCAATGCCCCTTTTACCCCATCCATCTATCTCATTCTAGGGCGTCCCCTCTGCCTTCCACACTTCTTTTACTAATCTTTCTTCACTCATTCCTTCCATATGTCCAAACCATCCCAATACTCTTTCATCAACCTATCTCCCAACTCCATTTCCACTCCTGTTCACCTCCTCACCTCCTCATTTCTCTCTCTATCTAGCCTAGTAACCCCTATCATACTTCTCTGGCATTTCATCTCAAACACATTTAACCTCCTTCTCTCTTCCTCTCTTATGTTCCATGTTTCTACTCAGTACAGTGCTGTAGGCACAATTACTCCTCTTAGCATCCATTTCCAAATGTCTATTTCTCATTACATTTTTCAATTCACCAAGGCATTTACTTGCTTCTCTCTACATTATACCTATACCCCACTCCTCCCTTTCCTGCCACATTCCCATCCAAATTTCTAAAACTATCCACTTCCTCCAGTCTCTCTCCCTTAATACTCACTTTCAGCCTGCTGCCACCGTCTCCCCTTGTACATATCATCACCTTACTTTTTCCCACATATATCTTCAGCTTCCTTCTTTCACACACCTGCCCAAACTCTGTCACTAACTTCTTCAATCCCTCCTCTGATCCTACTACAAGCACAGTATCGTCAGTAAACAACAACTGGCTTATCTCCCACTTTTCTCCATTTTCTTTTACCAGCTCCAATCACCGACCCACTACCCTTGCATTCACCTCTCCCACCACCCTATCTATATATAAATTAAACAGCCAGGGCGACATAACACATCCCTAACGAAGTTTCACCTTTACCTCAAACCACTCACTCTCTCCATTTCTGATCTTAAAACAGGCTCTACTACTCTCATAAAAACACTTGACTGCTCTTAACAGCTTTCCTCCTATTCCATATATCATATATCCCCGTCTGGGGTACTGGGTGTATGTTATTGTGGCAAATTAACATGCGGTTGATATTTTAGGGTCTATATTTGGTGCCTCTACGGACCAGAGACACACATAATTTGAACATTTCCTTTTTTCGTCTACCCTCTGATGGGGGAAAAGAATGCTGCCACCAAGTCTTCCCACATGAGGGGACATTCGTCTGAAGAGGCATAGAGCGAAAACGGTCAGGAAAAAATTCAGGAACTCGGAACTAGACCCGTGACCTCTTTTTCCACCTTCATCAACTTGTCACAATGTACCAGCATACACACACACACACACACACACACACACACACACACACACACACACACATATATATATATATATATATATATATATATATATATATATATATATATATAAAAAAATATATATATGTATATATATGTATATATATATATATATACATATATACATATATATACTCATGTATTTATAATTATATATATGTATATATATATATATATATATATATATATATATATATACATATATATATGTGTGTATGTGTGTGTGTTTATATATGTACACACACACACACACACACACAAACACACACACTCACACACACACACACACACACACACACACACACACACGCACACACACACACACACACACACACACACACACACACACACACACACACACACACACACACACACACACACACACACACACACACACACACACACACACACACACACACACACACACACACATACACACACACACACATACATATATATATATATATATATATATATATATATATATATATATATATCTCACTTTGGCAAAATGTTGCAGCATATATGTATATAATCAGGAAGAACCCACGGTCGGAATAAAAGGAAAGTTTAAAAGAAATTATAACTTCTACATTTTGGCTAATAGCTATACTCTTTAGGAAAGTACAGATTACAAGAATTTGCAGAAACATAAGTACAATTGAGATGTGAGTAGAAGGGGGGCAAGCAGAGCTAAAAATAAGACAATCCGTCACGCAGGGTGGAGTCAGAGGTGAGGGGATGTGTGGGTGGAGGTGTGAGGTCAGGAGGGAGGCGGGCTGGAAGTGGGATCAGGAGGGTTATAATTCTTAACCAAGCGGGTCACAGTTGGAGATATTCAAGTTCGGACATTCTTTGATTATATATATATATATATATATATATATATATATATATATATATATATATATATATATATATATATATATATATATATATATATATATACATATATACTGTATATATACATATATATATATATAGTATATATATATATATATATATCTATTGTATATATATACATATATAATATATATATATATATATATATATATATATATATATATATATCGAAGAATAGATTTCGAGATCACTTGTTCGTTGTAACATTTCTTCATAAACTTTAACCGTAACTTGAGCTTGTGGACCTTTAGGAGAGAAGAAGAAAATCTAGTAGCAAAAGGGATC
>NC_134795.1:24563359-24565859 GCF_046742065.1 Oratosquilla oratoria | reverse complement strand
GAGAGGCATGGATGTCCTTGATAGAGAAGACTTATCAAAATGGGATAAGAGAAATTAAATTGGAACAAGAGAAATACAAGAGGACATGAAAAGAAACTCGAAAAGGACAGTTATAGAAGGGACCTGAAAAAGAACAGCTTTCCACACAGAGTGGTGGATGTCTGGAACAAATTGGACGAAACAATAGTGTGTGCAAAAACCATACATGAATTTAAGAGCAAACTAAATACTGCGAGATACAAAGACGGGACACCACGAGCGTAGCTCCCCTTCCCGTAAGATACAATTAGGTAAATACACACGCATACACACACACACACATACATACATACATACATACATACATACATACATACATACATACATACATACATACATACATACATAATATTTGAAGGCATAGAGCAATCATGGCCTACAAGAGACTTCGTTTCTTTCTTCAGTCCTCTTTGATCTTTAATCATAACCTTATCTTTTCTTATATCTCTATCTTATCTCATGTTTGTATATGTGACTATCTTTTACTTTATTTCTTTTTCCGTCTTTAACGTTTCTCTGCCTCTACTATGTCATCCCGCTTCTTTCTGTTCATTCCCTTCATTCCTTTTCTCTTTCTTTCTTTTCATTCCTCGCTTCCTCTCTTTACTCTCTCCCCTAGCTTTCTCTCCTCTCCTTGTCTCCCCCATTTCTCTCTTGCTTTATTTCTCTTTTCTCTCTCTCTCTTTCCCTCATCCAACTGTTCTATTTTTTTGGTTTCCTTGCTCCTACGTCCTCTTACTCCTCTCCTTCCAAACTTGCAACCAATTTCATGCAAGAGCCTTGGGAGAGCTCGTTAGCAACTGAAGAAGGAAGGAACACTTTATACACTTTGTTCTGGCTGTGGCCCAACAAGATCTCGACCTTTGAGAAAATATTTTGTCGTTATAGGCCATTGAGGAAGATATTCTTTCTCTATTGGGAATCACTTGTATTCATAATTCTAAAGTATTCTGAACGAAAATATTTTTTGAAATATATAAAACACACACACACACACACACACACACACACACACACACACACACACACACACACACACACACACACACACACACACATATATATATATATATATATATATGTGTGTGTGTGTGTGTGTGTGTATGTGTGTGTGTGTGTGTACAACACTGAATGGTTCCCAGTGAACATACATTAATTTTTTCAACCACATTACATTTTAATTCTAAGTCATCATCATCGGGCGACTCGCGGAGGCCAATATGCAGAAATTGAAATGCAGTACGGCCAAGGATTCGAACCCTGGCTAACACGTGACAGGTGCTAGGGACTTCACTGGTTGCGACACCAAGAGAGAGATATCTTGATGGTGCAATAATTTAAGTCTTTAACACTTGTCACGTGCTAGCCTGGGTTCGAGTCCTTGACTGCATCACGTTTCAATCTCTGCATGTTGGCCTCTGCAAGTCGCTCAATGTTAATGGCTTAGAATTAGAGTGTATTGTGGTTAATAAAAACATTATATATATATATATATATATATATATATATATATATATATATATATATGTATATGTATATATATATATATATATATATATGCATGCATGTATGTACGACAGTATGTATGTATGAATGTATGTATACATGACAGTGTGTATATATGTATGAATGTATGTATGTATTTGTGTATGCATGTATGCATTTATGTATTTATAGTAACATGAAAATGCAAATTAATACCTAAGGTGTCATAGGGATTTCTCTAAATTGAACAAAGGCTTGACGAGGTTGGCTTAAGAATTATATTACAAGAAAGGTTTCCTAAAACTAGATAGAACCGTCTGGAGGAAAACTAGGAAAGAAATGGTCTCTTCGCTGCTTAGGGTGAACCATAAAACCTAGTATAATAATTTGACGACAGATTAGATTTAAAGGTACCATTCGATACTTAAGAGGTTAATGGAGGTTTGATATAACTCATTAAAAACAAATAAATTCGTCTGGTATTAGCTAGAATAAAAGTAAATGTGGTGAATGGTACGGAAAGAGGTATGAATGTTATTTTGGTAACTTGATTTAGTTACTGATGAACACGAAAAAGTGAACTGCACAGCTTCAGTCGAGTTTATGCAGTGGTGATGCGAGATTGTTTTTATTTGCAAAATTCCTGAAATAGCTTGGTCTTTTTCGCGGTTTCAGAAACTGAAACGCTTCATGTTGTCGTGGCTTCAGACTGCAATAGAGAGAGTCTGGTATGTTGCAAGGGATGAAGTTGTTAGTTCTGGTGTTGCGGGAACTGCTGTTACAAACATATTTGTTTTTGTTTTATTCATTTATGTATAATCTCTGTATATCAATTTAGCTGTTTATTTATCTTTTTGTTCATTTATTTGTTCTTCTAAATGTCCACTTATTCTTTGTTTATGTGTTTAACTAATGATATTCGTATTTTTATTTCTTCTTTATCAGTTTCTTATTGGTTTAGTTTTTCTATCTATTC
>NC_134795.1:24543359-24553359 GCF_046742065.1 Oratosquilla oratoria | reverse complement strand
TAATAACTAATTAAATTATCTTCATAAAGCCTTTTTCGAATCGAATATGTTAAACAGATCCAAGAGATATCTTCGAAGAGACTAACTTGAAGATAAAAGGAAACAGAAATTTTTAATAAATAAAAGAGTTAACCCTAGGCGACAAAATATATATTACCACGATTCTGTGCTTCAGCATCATTATATTTGAGTTAATTGAACCTCTTGAAACCCCTTCAGGCTGGAATAAAAACTCCCACATCCTCTGCTTCAAGTGTATCCTTTTTGCGCAAAAACCTCGCGCACCACCTTCACTCCACTTCCCTCTTCCACTTCTCTCCCTCCTCCCCTTCTCCTCCCCTTTCCCTCCCTCCTCACATCTCCCCTTCCTCTTCATCCCCTCTTCCACTGTCCTGCTCTCCCCCTCTACTCCCTTTCCCCCCTTCTCCCCTTCCCCTTCACCCCTTCACCCCTTCACCCCTTCTCTCCCTCCTCCCCTTCTCCTCCCCTTCCCCTTCACTCCTTCTCTCCCTCCTCCCCTTCTCCTCCCCTTCCCCTTCATCCCCTCTTCCACTGTCCTGCTCTCCCCCTCCACTCCCTCTTCCCCCCCACTTCTCCCCTTCCCCTTCACCCCTTCTCTCCCTCCTTCCCTTCTCCTCCCTTTCCCCTTCATCCCCTCTTCCACTGTCCTGTTCTCCCTCTTCACTCCCTCTTCCTCTCCTCTCCCCTTCCCCTTCACCCCTTCCCTCCCTAGTCCCTCCTCACATCTCCTCCCCTTCCTCTTCATCTCCTCTTCCACTGTCCTGCTCTCCCCCTCCACTCCCTCTTCCCCTCTTCTCCCCTTCCCCTTCACCCCTTCACTCCCTCCTCCCCTTCTGTTTTTCCCCTTCCCTCCCTCCTCACATCTCCTCCCCTTGCCCCTCATCCCCTCTTTCACTGTCCTGATCTCCCCCTCCACTCCCTCTTCCCCCCTTCTCCCCTTCCCCTTCACCCCTTCACTCCCTCCTCTCCTTCTGTTTTTTCCCTTTCTTCCCTCATCTCCTCTCCTCCCCTTCCCCTTTACTCCATCTTTCCTTCTGCTTCCCATTTCCCGTCCCTCCCTCCTTCTCCACCCCTTCCCTTTCTTTATTTCCTTTTCCTTCCCCTTACCCTCCCCTCCCCTTTCCCTTCCCCCCTCCTCCCCTTTCCTACCCTTCCCCTTCCTTCCCTCTTCCCTTCCCTCCCTTCTTCCCTTTCCCTTCCCCTTTTTTTTCTTTTCTTCTTCCTTCCTTTCTTTCTTCCTTTATTTCTATTCCGTTCTTCCTTGACCTTCTCCTGCTCTTCCACCTTTCTCCCTTCCACCTTCCCTCCACCTTCCCCTCACTCCTTCCTTTTGCATCCACAATGGCAACTCACGTCTCCTTTTTCATTATCTTTTTTTCTTATCACGTAATGTGGAAGATGCCATCATAGCCTCCACTTGGTAATATCTCATATTTTCCGTCAAGAAATTTCTTTTATGTTGAGTCGGATTCGCCAGACTAAGTCTCTCCACTTCGGAGAAGCAGCAGCGTAATCTTGCATCTATTTCCAGTTTTGCTGAAATACGCCCTCTCTCTGTCTCTGTAATAAATCCGACTAAATATTTACACACACTCACACCTACACCCATACATACATACATACATACATACATACATACATACATACATACATACATACATACATACATATATATATATATATATATATATATATATATTATATATATATATATACATATATACATATATATATATATTTATATATATATATATATATATATATATATATATATATATACAGGCAGACAGACTACCAAAGAAGGTGATGGAAGGAAGAGTGGAGGGCAGACGACCAGTAGGGAGACCCAGGTACAGATGGATGGATGGAGTAAAGAAGGACGTGGAGAGGGTGGCACCAAGAGAGGACTGGAAGGAATTGGCAGAGGATAGAACCATCTGGAGAGGCATAGTGAAAGCGGTGAAGGGCCGTCCGGCCTGACAACTAACACAATGAATATATATATATATATATGTATATATATATATATATATATATATATATATATATATATATACTCAATTCCTTTATTCTCTATTTCCCCCATAATAATCCTTTATTTTGAAGAATGTGAGTAAACGAATTTTTCACAATTATTCATATGTTTCGACTTTTCTACAGCCATGATCAGAAATAACTGTAAAAAAAAAATAAAAAAGATTCAACACTCCGTCAAAACTACAATAGAACACAAGTAAAAACATAGAAAGATACTTCTATCTAGTAATCGGTGAACAAAAGGTTGATAGCGTTGACTTTTATACTGGCTTGGAATCCATCTATGTACCAAATGCTTGTGCCTTTCAAAATGGAGGTAGCCAGTTTAGTTATGCACCCACACTCGCCTATCCCGCGCGTCAATTACCTTCCAGAAGCTTCCTCCGACCTTCTACCCCCGTAGAAGCACCTTGACAGGTTCTCCAAGAAAGGTGTGGTCGGGTTGTAACTCAATCCTCTAAATCAGCGTTTCCAAACCTGGGAATCCTGAAATCAATTATAGGGGGTGCTGGGAAGTGATGCATACAAATATCACATTGATATATGTATCATTGATTACCTATTTGTGTGTATTTGAGTTTTTCCCATGCTATTTTATTTTTCTGGGGTGTGTTTATTTCCTCTCCAAGCAATATTATCAATTTGTTTCAGTTCTAAGGAATCGAGAAAATAAATCATCAAGCAGTACACTTCACTTTCTCTTATTCTTCTAATAAAAAGATAGGGGTGCTGGACTATTTAGACATGGCAACAGGGGGTGCTATGGTCGGAAAAGGTTAGGAAACGTTACTCTAAACAATCCTCTACCTTCCATCCGGTAATCCTCGATCCTTTTTGAGTCTCGGTTTCGATGTTTCTTGGTCTACACTTACGCCAAGTGATCTGTCCTGAAATTACCTTAACTGAAGTCTGTATCACAAAAGGCACATTTCATCTATTTCGAATTCAATAGAAATAGATAGATAAATGAATAGAAAAGAAAATAAAGGTATGAATAATTTATTTAAAAAATGTGACAAAACTAGTGTCCCGGATATGTTGACTCCTGTATTGATTTATTTACTATTTCATGTTTTTGTATAATACATACTTATGTAAATATGCCCTTTTCTCTACATGATAGATTTGACTCGGCTCATTCGTATAGCCTCCACTCACTCATCTCACACCCGTTCATAAGAACATAAGAACACAAGAACATAAGAATAAAGGAGACTGTAAGAGACCATAAGGCTTACACTAGGCAGCTCCGTATCCACCACCACCTGTTATCCCCATCCATAAAGTTGTCTAATCGTTTCTTAAAACAACTGATAGTTTCAGCGCTTACTACATGGTTACTATGTTCATTCCATTCGTCGACCACCCTATTAGTGAACCAATTCTTGCCTATTTCCTTTTTAAATCTAAATTTGTCCAGTTTATAACCATTACTGCGAGTCCTGCCCTTTTCATCTCAGCTCCTCTTGGATTAAAGATCCTCCCTGCCCGTGACAGAAGCAATGCAGCAAGGCATAACTAGATGTGTGAATAACCCACCCACACGCACATAAATTCACACAACTCGTGGCGCAGTTGGTATAGAGTTCCCGGCTGTCACAACGGAGGTCCGGGTTCGAATCCCGCCCAGGGCTGAAATAATTTCAGTATCACTACGCTGTGAGTTGCTGCTCCAACTCTCGTGGGCGGGGAGTTGGGTGTGTGTGTGAGTGTAAGGTCACAGCACTACCCATTGATCGATCATATACAAGCTCTGAGCTCTCTTCCGGGAGGGAAATAGCTGTCGATCACGAGTCCAACACGTGATCCAAGACCATGGTGAAACATTCAAAAAGAAAACAAAAGATCAACAGCTAGGAAGAATATGAAAGTATGTAGAATACAAATGACAGTATGAAGTCTGCAGGTAAAATAAAAATGCAAAAGATTTTGATTTTTTTCTTCAACTGGTACGAATTTGCTTAAAAGTAATTAAAATATACTGCAACATTTTCCATCCCAAGTCACCAAAATATCAAACAATTATTTCTGTATATTGAAAAATAATTAATTCATTAAGATTTGAAAATACACATACTGTACAATTGCAAGGTAGTGCTCCATGGCCCAAGAATAGAATAAGCAATTTGTTTTTCCATCGCCATTTCCATTTGTTGAAAAAAAAAAAAAAATGAAAATCATATGACACCGCCCTCAATCTTTGCGTCCCCAAAACAAAATTTGCATACTTCATGACAATTGCATACTTCATGACAATTTTATGTATCTGGGTCCCTGTTCCCTTTCTAGTCTTTCTAGCAAGAATAAAATCTAGAAGGGAGGTTACTAAGTCAAAGAGGTGAAGTCGGGTCGTTCAACACCTTCCTTATTTACAGAGGAATACACGAGACAGGTATTTCATTCGGGCTTGCTATTCTCCTCCATCTTTGTTTTGGTTTTGTTTTCATTCTTATTCTTGTTCTTGTTCTTGGTCTTGGTCTTGGTCTTGGTCTTGTTCTTGTTCTTGTTCTTGTTCTTGTTCTTGTTCTTGGCCTTGGCCTTGGCCTTGGCCTTGGCCTTGGCCTTGGCCTTGGCCTTGGCCTTGGCCTTGTTCTTGGCCTTGTTCTTGGCCTTGTTCTTGGCCTTGGCCTTGGCCTTGGCCTTGGCCTTGGCCTTGGCCTTGGCCTTGGCCTTGGCCTTGGCCTTGGCCTTGGCCTTGGCCTTGGCCTTGGCCTTGGCCTTGGCCTTGGCCTTGGCCTTGGCCTTGGCCTTGGCCTTGGCCTTGGCCTTGGCCTTGGTCTTGGTCTTGGTCTTGGTCCTGGTCTTGGTCTTGGTCTTGGCCTAGTTCTTGGCCTTGCTCTTGGCCTTGTTCTTGGCCTTGTTCTTGGCCTTGTTCTTGGCCTAGTTCTTGGCCTTGTTCTTGGCCTTGCAGCTGGCCTTGTTCTTGGCCTTGTTCTTGATCTTGATCTTGATCTTGATCTTGTTTTTGTTCTTGCTCTTGTTCTCATTTTCGCTTTTGTTCTCATTCTCATTCTCATTCTCGTTCTCGTTCTCGTTCTCGTTCTCGTTCTCGTTCTCGTTCTCGTTCTTATTTTCATTTTCGTTTTCGTTTTCGTTTTCGTTTTCGTTTTCGTTTTCGTTTTCGTTTTCGTTTTCGTTCTCGTTCTCGTTCTCGTTCTCGTTCTCGTTCTCGTTCTCGTTCTCGTTCTCGTTCTCATTCTCATTCTCATTCTCATTCTCATTCTCATTCTCATTCTCATTCTCATTCTCATTCTCATTCTCATTCTCATTCTCATTCTCATTCTCATTCTCATTCTCATTCTCATTCTCATTCTCATTCTCATTCTCATTCTCACTCTCATTCTCATTCTTGTTCTCGTTATTCTTTAACCTGCTTAGTCTGCAGTGTGACTGGATTATGACACATGTTACTAATGCAACCGGTCTCGCTCTCCTACGTTTTAGTTAGAGGTGAGAGACAGAGATAAAGATAGAGAAAAGGAACAAAGGATATGCGAAAAGAAAGGAGAGAGAAAGAGGTGGAAGAAAAGACTTGCCCAATGAAAAAAAAAAAAAAAATCAGGTGATGCCTAAATATATATCTGCCTTGGATGTCTAGCAAGGCGGATGAAAAAAAAAAAAAAAAAAAAAAAAAAATGGAAAACACTGGGTGACCTAGGTTTACCTTGATTGAATATGACAGGAAAGAAACAAGAACTGCAGACGGAGATGAGAAAAGGCAGCACATAAAAGGGGAAGAGAAGAAAGAGAGGAATCTTAATTTATTCTATTTTATTTGACGTTATGGATTATATGGGAATAATATCTGTTTACCTACATATTAGAAATTTATAAGCTATATAAAAATGAGTGTATATTATTTTCTTCGTTTGCTATCTAATTCTTTTTTGAGGAAATATATATATTTTTTCACAAGCGCCATAGACTAAACCCTTTTACACTGTCAGACTACCTATATCAACTAATTGCTTAATTTGCTCATCTTGCTCTGACCAACGCTTTGTGATTAGACTTAGTCGTAGACTTGTATATCTTAAATATAATCATAATCGGTTTAATCCTATATTCACTTACTTGTTTAATTATCTCTTTAATCCTTTAATCCTTTATTATAGTTTTGTTTTTATTTATTTATTTATTATTATTATTATTTTTTTCACATACGACCCAGATATGAACCAAAATGTCTCCTGTCGGCATGATCCGCCTTTGTAGTCCTTCAACTTCATAACCAGGAAAATTCTTATCTGATTCCCTCTACAATGCTTTGTGTTACGCTACGTCATACACGAATATGATTGGGAAAGGAGAAAAAAAAAACGCGAACCAAAGTTTAATTACACAAGAGGACACAAAGTCATCAACAAATTCTCACAGTGTCTGAGGCTGAAGTTTACGTAAACCTCTAGAGAGTGTGAGGGTGGAGGGAAGAGAGGAGGAGCGAGGAGAGGAGGGAAGAGGAGATGAAGTAGGAAGAGTGACATGGGGCCAAGAGGGAGTGGAGGACGACACTGACGTGTCGTGTGTGTCGCAACATGTCACGAAGTCCTCTTGTGCGAGTGTCAGAAGATGGACCCTGAGACGTGGGGGGGGGGGGAGGAGCCACAAGCTGCAGTTCGACGCTTTGGTCCTATGTTTCAGTTTTGATTAGTTTCAGTTTGTTTATGTTACCCTTGGCCTGGGTTGCATGAGTCGGGGATGAAATGAGGTTAATTTAACTAGGTTCAACCGGCTTAACACTGTCATCCCGGTGTCCTTACCTTAAGTTAAATGAAAACCTCAAGTATTAGACAGAATAAGAAAAGGGAAATGTTGATCGAAATCTAATTATTGTGTTGAAGATTGTAAGAAAGAATATACCGGGATGATTTGATGTTTCATTTAGATTTTTAAGGGGTTTGTGTGACTGCATGTATGTATTTAAGTATGTATGTTGTTTGGATATGTGTGTGTGTGTGTGTGTGTGTGTGTGTGTGTGTGTGTGTGTGTGTGTGTGTGTGTGTGTGTGTGTGTGTGTGTCTGTGTGTGTGTGTGTGTGTGTGTGTGTGTGTGTGTGTGTGTGTGTGTGTGTGTGTGTGTGTGTGTGTGTGTGTGTGTGTGTGTGTGTGTGTGTGTGTGTGTGTGTGTGTGTGTGTGTGTGTGTTTGTGTTTTTGTGTGTGAGTGTGTGTGTATGTGTGTGTGCATATGCATATATATGTGTGTATACATGTGTGCGTGTGTGCGCGCGTGTGCCTGCACGTGTGCGTTCGTACGTTCGTTCGTACGTTCGTTCGTTCGTGTGTGTGTGTGTGTGTGTGTGTGTGTGAGCACAAGGGTATGTTTGTCAGTTCGTGTGTGCATAATTCACGTCATGTGCGTGGATACGATTGAGTGTGCGGTTTGTTTACAACTTTGAATGTATGTTTGTGTGGGTGGCTGGTGCCTGGGAGGGGAGAGAAACGCAAGAGGAGGAATGGAGAGGAGAAGAGTGGAGGAAAGCGGAGGGGGGAGGAGGGGAAGGGAGGAGTGGGGGGAAGGGAGGGCGGAGGAAGTGGGCAGAAGTCTCAACATGTCCTTATAAAGGCCAGAACATCCCCGGAAGAAGCAGACAATCCCGAACAGGAAGAGGATTTCCCGGTCGCATTTATTCCGAAAGAAACACAACATGAAGATAAAAAAAAAAAAACACAAAAGACCGGGCAAGGAAGACCTTTTGGGTAACCTTTGAGACAGAAGCTTCTGCAGCTCTCGGCGGTCAAGAAGAGACTCAATGAAGAGCGGAAATGACGTATCTTCCAGAGAAAAGAAGGCTGGAGGAAGCTGAGGGAGGAAGGGCGAAGGGGGAAAGAAAATGGAAATTTGAGAACGCTGGTTGACGGAGACAGAGATGGAGAGCTGGGGGAGACAAGATGAAGGAGAGGGATCCTGTGTGACCTGCGATGAACGAGCAGAGGGAAAGGCTATCTTCTATCTGGCATAAGAGAAATGTGTGTATATACGTGTATGTGTATACTCGTATGTAGATTATCTAGACACACGAGCACACACATACACACTAATGTACATCATCATCATCGTCATCATCATCATCATCATCATCATCATCATCATCATCATCATCATCATCATCATCATCATCATCATCATCATCATCATCATCATCATCATCATCATCATCATCATCATCATCATCATCATCATCATCATCATATCATCATCATATCATCATCATATCATCATCATATCATCATCATATCATCATCATATCATCATCATATCATCATCATATCATCATCAATCATCAATCTTCAATCTTCAATCTTCAATCTTCAATCATCAATCATCACCATCAATCATTGACATACGCCAGGGAGGGCGTTACTTCACTCACACGCTGGTGCCAGTCCCCACGGTCTCTCCGAACAAGCTTCCATGCAGACACCTTCCCATCCTCCTCCAAACAAGTCTCGATAGGTTCGTTCAACTTACTCTATCCATGAATTCTGTGGGGGTCCCCTTCTTCGTCTCCTCCATCGAGGGTTGTCTCTTGAAGTGGCGACCCTATGAGTAGGATCTACATCAGGGAAATATGGCACATTAGACCTGTTAAAAAAAAATCATATTTTCATACGTTGCTATACTTTTACCATGTTTTTTTTTTTACCTGAAAAAGCCAAAAATTACATTTTATTTTTATCTACGATTTAGAAAAACATTGCCGTATGGAGGCTGAAGTTTTTCCTATCTTACTAAAAAGACCAACTCTGAAGCATTTCTAAGCATATTTTTGTGGTATAATCTTTTATCTATCCAAGATAGAGCAGCCAATTAAGTAAAAAATGTAAGAACAGAATCTACTCTATATATAACAAAAGTTAGAGTAGATGAATTTTTCCCGTGAATTTAAAAGATGTGAAATTGTTGAAAATCCTGACTATTTTTGCTAACCTGGAGACATGGTTTTTGTACGGATGTTCTAACTTTAAGTGAATTTATACCAAAACTAATACATTGTATCAGCATTTAATTGCTTATTTCATATTTACAGAAACCTGCTAATGATACTGGGAAATAATGAACAGTACAAAAACAAGGCCAGCACAGAAACTCGATCCAAATCCAGAAAAATATCCACAATGGCATTAAACAAGGAACTACAAGGACTCACAGTTGATGTCTCAGAACATCCACCTGCAGTCCACAGCAAGCATCAAGTCGACCGTCCACCAGATCTCTCACTGAAACCTTCCTGGTCGGATACCCTTCAGATTGCATCAGTGGTTTCCAGCTTCCCACCAACAGACAAGCATTCCATTACTTCCTTTATCTCCAAAGTTTACCAGAAAATACAGGGAAACCCATGGTTTAAGACCTCGCCTATGAAACGGTTGAAGCTATCATCCCATTCTGACAGATGGCTAGGATCAAGAGCTGCATGAAGCTCTTCTTGAAACTCCATGACAAACACAGAACACTGATGAAGAACAAAGGAAGAACAAGTGACCCTGGAGGAAAGAGGAGTGCATTTGTCTTGGAATTGGACAGCCTGTTCGACATAGGAGCTCCAGATGCTATCCAGGATATAGAGAGCAACAGATTGTTATCCAGGGAGAAGAAATATGAGGACATCAGGTTCTACCAGGACCAGAGGACTGAGAGGAAAGGCCGTATGTCGGGTCATGACAAAATCTTTGAGACAAGATCTCATCAATAAGTAGGCCGGACTGAGAGGCAACTGCAGAGGCAAAAACAAGGTAATCGTACTTAGTTTTACTAATCATAATTTTGAATATCACAACAAGATGGAAGTTTTACATGCTTACCACACTGCATTATTTTGCAGTTTTACATGTTTACCGCATTGTATTATTTTGCAGCTGCAGCCTGTATAGTTCCACTTTTAAAAGGGAAAAGAAGACAAGTGTGAGTGTTGTAGTTTCAACGAGATCAGCTTGTTAAGTG
>NC_134795.1:24533359-24538359 GCF_046742065.1 Oratosquilla oratoria | reverse complement strand
CCAAGAGAGTTGATGTAACTACTCGAAGCGCTGCGATGCTGAATTTATTTCAGCCCTGGGCAGGATTCGAACCCGGACCGCCGTAGTGTGTGTGTGTGCGTGTGTGTGTGTGCGTGTGTGCGTCTGTGTGTGTGTGTGTGTGTGTTTGTGTGTGTGTGTGTGTACCTACGTGTTCTCGTATGTGTGCAAATTTCAGATCGTTTGTATTTCGCTATATTTATTCGCTTGTAATACTATGTATACCATATCTATACATTTGGCATACGATATCTTTATCTAATGACATCTCATAACGTCTAGGAATATTAACTAATGTTAGTGAATGTAGGAGTTCGTTGTGTAATACCCCTTGTATCTTAACGATGGTCGTGGAAGATCTTGTAATTACGTGTAATATCCCGCCTCGGGAAGCAATACTCCACAATGAATGTAGCCGCGGAATGAGCTCCAATATCTGAGCTTCCTCCATCTCTACCTCCTCCTTTTCTCCTCCACTTTCCTCCACATATACCATCTCATCTTCCACTTCTTCCACTTACTGATTCACTTCTTCTTCCTCTTCCTTTCCTCTGCATTATCTGTTTCCTCAATTATTCAACTTCTTCGTATCTCACGTCTTTCTTTTTCTATCAACTTCGTCCTCTTTCTCTCCATCTATACTACTTGCTCTTTCAGCTTACAACCTTAATCTATTTCACCTTTTGTATACATCTATCTCTATTCTTACATTTTTTCCTCTCTATCATCCATTTCCTTCCACTTTCTTTATTCTCTTCCTCCTTGTATCTATTTCACTTCTATTTCCTTTTCCGTTTTGTCCCTTTCTTTCATGTTCATTTTAACTTCCTCATAAAGTTTTCATCCAGACTTTTTCCCTCCACGTCTCTTCCTCCATAACGCGATCTCTCGTCGTCCTCTCCTTCCTTCCTCACCTCTCATATCTTTATTGTCCTTTGTCTTCCTTCTCTCATTCTCCTTTTCTTCCTTCTCCTACTCTTTCTTTCTCCGGTACAATCGCCCTCTTTTAATTCTTTTTCTTCCTTTCTTCCTCCTCGTCTTCCTCCTTCTCCCTCCATCCCAAAATACTTTTCCTCCTCCTCTTTTTCGGAGACAATCTCAGTGTCTTTTTCCTCCTTTTTATTCATTTCATCCTTTTCCTTCTTTTCCTGTCGAAACTGTTTCCCTTGTTTTTACGTTTTGTCCTCCTTTTCCAGCTGAACATATTTCCTTTGGCGTTGCCTTTTCTCCTCCTTTACTTCCTCTCATTCCTCTAATGTAATGTATTTCTCCATTTTCCTCGTTTTCCTCCTCTGCCTCCTCTCTTCCTCATCCTCTTTATTCTTCTCCCCTTTTCCTTACTTCTCAGTCTCTCTTTTTCCCATGTCCTCCCCTTTCTCCTCTTATTTCTCTTCCTCTTCTTCCACGTCCTCCTTTCCCTCCTCTTTTCCCTCCACATTTTCCTCCTTCTCCTTCTCCTCCTCTCCCCTTGAACTCCTTCACCTCCTTCTACCTCTTCTTTTACTACTACTATTAATTTTCCTTCTCTTCCTTCCCCTCCTGTCTTTCTTCCCTCTTCTCTCCTTCCCCCTCTTCCTCCTGCTTCTTCTCTTCCCTTTCTCCGCCTCCTTACATCTCCCTCTCGCCCTCCCCCTCCATCTTTCACTCCACCTCTCCATCTCCGGTCACCCTATCTCTTCCTCTCAAACGTCCCTCTCCACCTCCACCACTCCGCCTACCCCTCCCTCCACCTCTGTTCCTCCCACCATTTTCTTCTCCCTGTGTACAAACACCTCACTCCTTCCCTCCCTTTAACCACATCAAGACTCTCCCCATCCCTCCGTCACTCCCCACTCTCTCCCTTTCCCTCCCTTCCTCCCTCCCTCCCTCTCTACTTCCTTTCCTCTCCATCTCTCCCTCCATCTTCACCTCCCTTCTTCTCTATCTCCCTCTTTCCCTCCTCATTTCTTAATTTTACCATCTGTTCTTCAGTCCCACTTCTCCTTCTCCTACTCCCTTCCGCCCTCCTCTCCTCTTGTTCTCTCCCTCCCTCTATCCCTCCTTCCCACCTCTCCTTTTCTTCTCCATTTCCCTCTTTATCTCATTCCTCTCTCCCTTCTCCCCTCTTAATCCCTCCTTTCTTTCCTCCCTTCCTTCCTTTCTTCCTCCCTCCCTCCCTTTCTTCATCCTTTCCTTTTTCCTTTCCTTCCTTCCTTCCTCCCTATCTCCCTGTCTTCCTCCTTCCATTTACCCCTCCCTCCTTCCCTCCCTCCCTCCCTCCCTCCTTCCTTTCTTCTTCCTCTACTTCCCTACCTCCATACCTCCTTACCTCCCTCCCTCCCTCCCTCCCTACCTTCCTACTTCTTTACCTCTTAACCTCCCAACCTCCCTACCCAGTATGTGGTATTGGCAGCATGTTTTATGCTGTCAATATTTAAGGGACTTTAGTGACTTCCCTAAGGACAACATCGTGCAGCATTATTTCACAGTGCCGCCCTTTATTCACAGTGCCCCCCCCCCCTTTGAATATTTCCTCTCCCTCCTTTGTGACTCCAACTCTTTGGTGCAATATTGTCCCCAAAGAGAGATGCGGTAGTTACTACCAACAACATAATTCCTACCTCCCTATTTCTCCACCTCCCTATTTCTCCACCTCCTTATTTCTCCACCTCCCTATTTCTCCACCTCCCTATTTCTCCACCTCCCTATTTCCCTACTTTTCTGCGTCACATCCTTACTCCCTCCCTTCCTTTCTCCACCTCCCTATTTCTCCACCTCCCTATTTCTCCACCTCCCTATTTCTCCACCTCCCCATTTCTCCACCTCCCTATTTCTCCACCTCCCTATTTCTCCACCTCCCTATTTCTCCACCTCCCTATTTCTCCACCTCCCTATTTCTCCACCTCCCTATTTCTCCACCTCCCTATTTCTCCACCTCCCTATTTCTCCACCTCCCTATTTCTCCACCTCCCCATTCCTCCACCTCCCTATTTCCCTACTTTTCTGCGTCACATCCTTACTCCCTCCCTTCCTTTCTCCACAATTATTCCCATCCCTGTTTCCACCTTCGCTCCTTCCCTCCCTCCCTCTTCCTCGATCGTTTCCTTCCCCTCCTCCTCCTTCCTCCCCATTCCCTCTATTCTCACATCCTTCGTCATTCTCTCTTATTCCTTCTTACCATCATACCTTCCCCTCTTCTTCCCTCCTCCTCTTTTACACATTTATATCTCTTACACTGTTTCTCTCTTTCCACTCTTCCATATTCTACCTCTCCACCATTCTCTGTATCCCTGCTTTCTCCTTTCCCCCTCTTTCCTCTCCGTTATCGTTATTATCCTTTAATTCCTCCTATCCTCTCTTATTCCCCCTCTCCTCTTCACCCCGCTCTCTCTCTATCTGTTTCTATAAACTTTCACTTCATCTGGATGGAGTCCTAAGTTGACTTTTTTTTTTTTTTTTTTTTTTTTTTCTTTTTTTTTTACTTTCTCCAGCTCAATCTCTCACTCCAAACTACTTGGCCTATACAATAGAAGAGGTAAGTAGCAAGGGATTCGTTGATATGAATGCAAAAGGAATATAATGTCTATCTAATCTCGCTTAAACTATGAAACTGAAACACAAAACCAAGTGTTCTCCTCCTCCCAAAAAAATAACTTGATGTGTTGTTTTTACCTCTGATATGCTAAAACCTTTGGTATGATATCTTAGTTCATTCACTACGGCGATCTATTGTATAAAAACTCTTGTGGGAAATGCCTGAAACACGCGTGTGACGGACGTTAAAAGTCCCATGTTGCAGTGTCGTATTTCATTAATAGCGCCTAATTAGTATAATCTAGCTAACTGTACTGGTTGTAGACTTTATTCACAAACACAGCCATTCCAACACACTCCAAACTCCAAGCACCATAGGCAAAATGAACCATCCATATAACCTTGTTAAGTTAGGGTTAGGCTTTGTGATAAGGTAGAAGCTGTATAGAGCAGTCCTATAGAGGACCATTTTGGCTGAATATATATACAGTATATAAATATATATATATGTATATATATATATATATATATATATATATATATATATGTATGTATATATATACAGTAATGATAATAATATTATTATTATTACGATTACTATTATTATTGTTGTTGTGTTATTATTATTATTATTATTATTATTACTATTATTATTATTATTATTATTATTATTATTATTATTATCATCATTATCATTTATCATTTATCATTTATCATTTATCATTTATCATTATTATTATCATCATTACTATTATTGTTATTAATATTATTATTATTATTATAGTTGTTGTTGTTGTTGTTGCTACTATTATTGTTGTTATTGTTGTTGTTATTGCTGTTATTTTTATTATCATTATCATCATCATCCCGTTTCGTTTTCTTTTGAATAAACCAATTTTCCCAATTCACTTTCTCATTCCATTTTCCTCTAATTATTCTCCTCACAGCTTTATTTTCTTTGCCCTACTTCCTCTTTGCATAATTCTTTGATCACTCGCTCACTTCCCTCTTCATTTATTCCAATCTTTCTCCTCTCCCTCTTCCGCATCTTCTTAATTTACTTTAGATTATTCCCCTCTCATCTTCGCCTTCCTTATCCGCTTGTGCCTCTCGTCATTCGCTTTCTCCTTTCCTCTTCTAGGTTCTTTCTCACATTCATCTCCTCCTCCTCCTCCTCCTCCTCCTCCTCCTCCTCCTCCTCCTCCTCCTCCTCCTCCTCCTCCTCGATCTCCTCCTCGATCTCCTCCTCGATCTCCTCCTCGATCTCCTCCTCCTCCTCCTTCTCGCTTTAATTCTTAGTCCACTTTTTTTTTTTTTTTTCTTACCGTTGTCTTTGTCGTCCAAATTTTCTGTTTTGTTTATATTTTCTGCTTTCATAGTATCTCGTGTCTTATCTTATTTTAGGTCTATTTTCCAAGCAACATTACGCATGCCATCTCCTTCTTTCTTATTATAATGTTCTCTCTCTA
>NC_134795.1:24510859-24520859 GCF_046742065.1 Oratosquilla oratoria | reverse complement strand
AGCTGGAATAAAACAAAAAAATTTAGTAATACATAAGAGTTTTCTATGTCAGTTTCATGTTCACATGAATAAGAGAAGTGCTTTAATATTATTAATGGTAATTACTACAACATTTCTGTATTTATGAATAATAACTTTGTGCTAAAAAAAAAAAAAAAAAAAAAAAAAAAAAAGAGACAGTGGTGTAAAAATGTCCATAAGACTAGAAACGCTGATAATCTACTGTTCAAAGCAAACATGATAATTCTGAACACATCAGTGACTAGTGTAACCATTAAGATATAACTCCAGCTGTCAACAGATGATTTTATTACAGTCTGACTTGTTCTTCCGAGCAAAAGAGGAAACATAGATTGATAACCGTACTTTTAAACATTTCGTTAGACTGGCAAACACTTTCTAATATTGTTTTTTAGATAATTCTTACAATAATCCTTACATTTTTCCATTAGTTATTAGAAGGAGTTAGTAGAATTGTATTTTTTAATAGTAGAAAGAGCTCAAGGTTTACGAAAAAATTCGAAAGTGTGTCTATTAATATTGTTCTAAAATTAATAAATAAATAAGTATTTATATGAATAGATAAATAAAAAATAACAAATGAACAAGTACATAAGTAAATTAATAAATAAATAAATTAACAAATAAAATAGTAAATTAGATAAATAGCAAATAGAAATGATGACAATTTAACTAATGAATAAATAGATACGTAAGAAAATTGGTGATAGATAACAAATGTAAATAATAATAAAAGAATTGAAATAATTGATAAAACGAACTTATCCATAATCGAAATTGATAATAGATAACAAATGTAAATGATAATAAACGAATTATTGAAAAAAAATTAATGAATAAAACGAAATTATTTATAATCGATAAAAGGACGAGAGGAGGAGAGGAAGCGGGAATGTTAAATTAAGATAACGAAAAGGAAAGAGAGAAAAGAGATGAAAAGAGAAAGAGAGGAGGAGGAGGGAGAAGGGCAAGGGGGAGGGATGGACCTTACTAATGACAAGAGAGATAAGAGGAAGAAGAGGAGAGAAGCTTTCTGAACGATAAGAGGAGAAATTGGAGAATGAACAGAAAAGAAATAAACAGTAAGGATTGCAGGAGAAAGAGGATTTTGGAAAAAAAGAGGAAATTAAAAGAGGAGGAGGAAAAGAGAAGAAGAGAGATAAGAGAAGTAGTAGCACAAGGTTGGAAGTGGGAGATGAGAGGTGAAAGGGTGAGGCGAAAATATTTAGATAGGGGATGGAAGGAACGAAGAGAGAGAGAGAGAGAGAGAGAGAGAGAGAGAGAGAGAGAGAGAGAGAGAGAGAGAGAGAGAGAGAGAAACACAAAGAAGAGATACAGGATAAAGAATTGGAAGGAAAAAGGAGAATGAAAGGAGGAAAGGAAAAACGAAAGAAAAGGAAGAACAACAAAGGAGAGGAGGACGTGGGTAAGCGTTAAAAAGCAGAGAAGAAAAAGAAAGGGAAGGTACATAGTTGAAACGATGTTAAAGATGGGAGACTGGGAGAAGAGGAAAGATGGGGAGGGGGAAAGAAGGGCAGAGGGGGTTCGGGTGGGGCTACCAATGTCAGGTCCGGTCTCTGGAATGAATTATGCATCTGGATATCCGGGGGAGGAAGAAGAGGAAGAGGAGGAGGAGGAGGAGGAGGAGGAAGAGGAAGAGGAGCAGGAGGAGGGTGAAGGTCACTCTTCTTGAATCAACAGGCCCATGGTAAAATAATAATAATAATAATAATAATAATAATAATAATAATAATAATAATAATAGATGATGATGATGCTGAAATGATAATGATGAATGAATATGATGATGATGATGATAATGAGATGATGAAAATGATGATGATGATGATGATGATGATGATGAAATAATAATGATGATGAATGATGATGATGATGATGATGATTATGATGATGATGATGATGATGATGATGATGATGATTTATGATTTTGTTGATGATGATGATTGATGATGATGATGATGATGATGATGATGATGATGATGATGATGATGATGATGATGATGATGATGATGATGATGATGATGATGATGATTAGAAAATAACGATAAATAGAAGAAGAAAAAAAATCTACCAAGATTGGTTGACTTCTACTTTGCTGGTTTGTGGTCAGTTTGCTCGAGCTTAGAGAGACATGTTTACACAAGACGTCAACTCTGGCATCAGGATAGATGAATTGATCTCTACCAAGTAATTCTATTCGGTTTGACGGAGGACAGCAGTCGCGAAATTTAGGTTGACGACTTTCTTTTTCTTGATGGAATGTGTAGAGTTTGACGAAGGGATAAAAATATATTCAGTTTCTGTAGCATGAGTTTTTCCTTTCGGCCGTACATCATCTGACGTTAGTTAAAATAAAATATTCAGAAGACGTATTCTTTTGAAAAGACTGAATCCAGAGCACCGTATCGAAAGCATTGGTCAGTTCTTTGGCTCGGTATCTTGACATCATTATAAGAAAAGAATACATACATACATATACCAAACGTTTTTTCCCCCTTACAAGGGAGGTAGCCAAAAAAAAAAAAAAAAGGCATAAAAACCACTCCCACCCATTCCATTTCTAACATACTCCACTCCCCTCCCCTTCATCTTGGCACCTCCTGGATGACGGGTCATCCCTGCATCTTGTCCACTACCCCGGATCTTAAGCAGTGTCGTAAGACACAGCACATCCACAGCAAAGCCGCTTCATTAAATCGGCGATCCCCTTCTCCGGACCTTATGCAGAAAAGGAGAATAGTAAAAGAAAATAGATTATCGAAAGATTAAGAAAATACATAATAAAAGAAAATAGATCAAATACAAATAGATCTATTTCTCTGTATACCAATGTCTTTTTTCCATTTACAAAGGAGGATGTCATGTCGTAAGGCAAGTATCCAGTTCCACCAAATTTGCTTCCACTAATTCCCCTCCCCTCCACCACCCTTTCTTCCTCTTCAATATAATACATTATAGAAATATATGAATAATGATTATTATTCATAAATATTAGTTAGAAACAAGGAATTAATGAACAAACAAATTAATAATTAAAGCCAAACCAATAAACTAGCACTAAGGAAATTAAGAAATCATCTAGTATCATATAGACCAAAGTCTCTAAATTACACCAAGATCCAAAAAGGGTTTGAGAAAAAGGAAGACTCTCTAATGAAATGATTTTATTCGACTGAGTTAAAAGAAGAAGAAAAAAGAGAGAGAGAGAGAAGGAGAGTTCACTCTCGTGGTCTGCAATGGATTTGTCGGAGTTGAAGAAGATTGGACATGTTTGGACAAGAAGTCAGAGCGTTTGCCAAAGAGAGGCGGGGAACTCAAGAACTGCACGCGCTGTATAGCTCCCTCTGTGGCAAGTGACGTAAGATTTTTTTTGTTCCTTTTTCATTTTGTTCCATCTATGTAATCGTCCATTCGTTTTCGTTTATTGTACATACTTTTTTCATTATTCAACCTGTTATATTTTGAGGTTTTATTTAATTTTATATAACTTAGTTAATTTTTTTTATCATGATTTACTTAGGTTTGTTTTCTCATGTTATCTAATAATTTGTATTCCTTTATTCACGCTTACTAGATTATACACATGTACATGCGTATACTCAATGAAATGTATATATATATATATATATATATATATATATATATATATACATATATATATATATATATATTTGTACATGTACATGTGACCTGTACATGTACGATTAGGAAAAAATCTTGTAAAAACTGAAAGCCAACTTATGAAGAATAAAGTTATCAGTTGTTTATTATAACAAAATTCATTCAAATGAGTTAGATATCAGAAGGATTAGCCGTGAGCATTAGGTGTAACGTAAGTTGATATATAATTTACAGCGATATAAATTCTTTCATCATATACTGCGTCCAACCATATGCTGCCCAGAGTCACGAATCAAATTATGTCTCTCGATGGGATCTGTAATTCTATTAGGTATTATTGATCCTAGCCTTTTTACCTATAACCGACGTCAAATTGATTGGTCTGTAGTTATGCATAAACTATTTATCACCCTTTTTGAAAACAGGAACAACGCTTGCCTGCCCCCAAGAACTAGGCACAAATCCAGTGTTTATCGACTTACTAAATATTTCCTTTGATTGATCGCAGATTTCAAATTTACATTCTTAAACACTCGGAAATTTTTCATCTGGATCCAGGGATTTTTTAGCTCTATGTTTATCAAGCTGTTTAACTACTTCTTTCTTAGTAATCCTGATGGTAGTCTACTTTCCTCATCCCTAATGAAGATCGGGTAGCAGTCAGGTACCACATATTAGCTCTCCTTTGTAAATACCGTGAGAAAATATTTAGTAAATGCCTCGCTCATTTCATCCACCGAATCAATCAAGACATCTTTGTTGTTTTTAATTGTAATGATGCCACTTTGAGATTCTGTTGTAGGGTTGATCAAAACCTTTTTTTAAGTCTTGACTTCCAAAGATTTTACTTAAATATTTGCGAAAATAAATTCAATGGTTATAATGATGAGGGTTATAGCGTACTAAAGGCAGTTTTCAATTCGCTATTGTCCTCTCTTGGTCCATTTATAGATGATTAAAAAATCTATATCTTTGGGCAAAACAAAAATATCACAAAATACCTCTGGGACTTTCAGTACCGACATCACTCGAAGCCAAAACATCACAAGGGAAACGACTAAAACAGAACGAAACGATGCTCCGGATGCGACGCTATTCGGACCGAAGAGAACAACGCGTTATGACACCTCAGTTGCTTAGTCCAGTTTGTCACGTGTTAGCGACTTGTGTGGACGAGCCCTTGCTCGTCACGGACATCCAGCGGCGATCTCCATTGTTTGCCCGCCAAGCTCAGGTCACAGGGAGGGAGGGAGGGAGGGAGGGAGGGAGGGAGGGAGAGGCTGGAGATGGAAACGCAATAGACCCAGGCAGTCCTGACACCTACATGCTCGACATGTAATTACCAATTCATAAGTTTTATGAAAGATTGAAGTCTGAATACATGATGCTAGCTGATGGATATTCCCGTTCCTTGTGATATGAAGAAGTTGGAGCTATGATATCTGTCATTTAAAGGATATAATAGATTTGAGGCGTGACGAATATCGTTTTATAAAAAGTGCAATATTAGTGAAATGTATATGTGTAGAAATTTAATGTATGCACGGAGGAATGTAATGTCCATCTGTAAATCAATATATCACTCCACTTACACAAACATGAACATGTAAGTACACGGGAACGTACATAAACCCACTCACGCACGCATAAACACACACACACACACACACACACACACACACACACACACACACACACACACACACACACACACACACACACACACACACACACACACACACACACACACACACACACACACACAGACACACACACACACACAAACACACAGACACACACACACACACACACACACACACACACACACACACACACACACACACACACACACACACACACACACACAACACACACACACACACACACAACACGAAGTAGTTTTGACTTTCGTGTACAATGGGAAGGTATATTAGGGGGGCAGGAGAGAAATGTTCATTTGACCTAGGATGAAAAATTTACAGAATTTAATGAAGTGACTTCGGTCCGCTGAACAACTTCTACAAAGAGAAAAAAATATTTATATATACAGTTTTACAAATTTACATGGATTAGAGCTGTTCAACCTTTAGGGATTGACCAGAGCCTGGGTAGTTAGATAATTACCACAGAAATCCGTATCAAGCCGATCATTGAACAGTGTCCTGAATTATACTCGTCTATAGTTACAAGAGTTATCTATGTATGGGTGTGAGTACATGCAATATGATAGCAGTATGGCTATCTATAAGGAGAGAGAATTGTTTAGTGCGGAGAACGAAGAGAAATTCAGATATCTAGTTTAGATATCTAAAGGAGACAGGATCGCTTTTTAGCTGAATCAAGTCTGACTAACAGCCGTTTCCGTGACTGTAAGGAAAGCTTGGATTGGTCCGAGGTTTTTATAATCTTATCTAATTACATCAAAATTATGTACATAATATATGCTAAGATTTATGATAATGGTTATAAACATTTACAAGGAAAATTGACAATATTATTAAGTAGACTTGTTCGAGCTGTTGTCCATTAACGTAAAAAAAAAAGAAAAAAAAAAGAATGATAAAGGGTAAAAATGAAAAGCAAGTTTTCATATATAAACAACATCCAAAGATAAGGATATAAGATACTAGAAACATGTAATGATATTGAAAGGCTATGAATAAAGTAAAGTTCTTAATTTTCTAAGCCGAAGTCATTATCAGTTCTCGAACAACACCTTGGAGGGTTCCAACACGACACATCCTGTATGTAAATATTTTGACAAATTTTTTATGAAAACCTAATACCATTAATACTTTTTCTTTTGAAGAGAAATTACATGAAATTACATATGCTCAACAATGCATTTGTATATGATCCGGGAAGTTTATATGTAATTAAAGCAGAGATTTGAAAAGTGTGTACGTTTACCAGACGTACGACAAATAATCTTTCGTCACTATTGATACGCACGAGACAAATGCGTAACAATATGTATGTACATATATATATATATGTATATATATATATATATATTTATATATATATATACATATATATATATATATATATATATATGTATATATATATATTAAAACCACAGTTGGAGCAGAAAAAATGGAAACATGAATCTATATATTACGACTGTAAGCTAAAGTCCTCTTCGCTAGTACAGAATGAGATCAGGGTACTGTATTTAAATAGTACTCTCTTACAAAAAGAGGAACAAGGGAAGAACTAAAGATTGCCTACCCTTACTCGAATGATGACAGGGATCATGAGGTGTGGGGTCAGGTGGAAGATGCCTATAGACGATGTTGGTGACAAAAACTTCGGATATTATGTCCAGAGACCACTGCCCCTTTGAAATATTCATATTGGGAATATATTCTATTAAGGAGAATTAAACCATCTTCCTCCTGAACACGTAACAAAATTGATATATGAGATCGGCTTTGTCCCAGTCGAGACGGTGATTGAATTAACTCACTTGCTGAAACACTGCCGAACTTTCTTGTCCGTATTTAATCGAACGTTTGTGTTCATTCAGCCATGCCCATTCAGCATGGCCATGACCATTCAGCATGGCCATGCCCATTCAGCATGCCCATGCCCATTCAGCATGGCCAATGTATGCTACATCACAATCCATACATGGGCCCAGGATTATGATTTTTTTCAACCTTTGATGAACATTAACTACTTTTTTATTTATGGTATTCGGGTAATTGTGAACTAAATGTAACTTATCCTTGGAAAGAAATTTGGAGAAACGGTAAAATGAATCAGAAATGGAAACAACAAGGGAAATCTAATACATAAAATGTTTGGCAGTATTAGAGGGAGAGTTGAAAAAAAAAATAGTTCTGGCTTGGCTGAGGGCTTTATCTAGGAACCAAGGAAGGTAAGCTACATTGATATGTTGGGACCTGATAGAATTTTATTCTTGATAGAAAAATTGGGGGCTGCAAATCCTTTAAGTTCGGATGAAAAGACAAGAAGCTACAATTCCTCTGACTTTATCTAGATAAAAATTAGTAAATGTTCATCAAAGGTTAAAAGATCATAATCATGGTCCTGAGAATTTTCTACATGTGTCGTCATTAATATTAAGATAGCATATGGGGTGAACAGGTTAGAAGGATATAGAAACAAGGGTAGTCAATGGAAAGATGGAGAAGTGAAAGTAGTAGTACAAGCGAAATTGGGGGCATATGTGGGTTAATTACAAGTTAATACTAATGAAGCATATAATATGTTCAAGAATAAAAGAGGATAAGGAAACGTAAGGTGAAGGAAGCAAAGGGAAGAGATGTGAAGTGGGGTAGAAGTATGACAGAGTTTTTTTTTTAAAGGGTAAAAAAGATATTCTGGAAGGAAGTGAAAAGAATGGGAAGAAGGTGTTAAGTAGAGAAGAAAAAGTAAAATGTGGAGATGGAAGGCACTAATGGAAGCGAGAGCAGTAAGGGAAAGATAGAGTATTTTAGAGATTTACTAAATGTGAAGGAGTTTATAGAAGAAGCTAGTGAAAGAATAATGAAAGAGGAAACTGACAAAATACAATAAAGATAAACTAGAGAGAGCATTGGAAATAATGAAATCTGTTAAAGCACCTGTTTTGGATGGCTGTCATGCGAAGTGTCTGACAAAGGGAGGAACGGTTGTAGTGGATTGGCTAGTGAAGTTGTTTAATGTGTACTTAAGGAAGGAGAAAATGCTGGAGGACTGAAGTAGTGCTTGTATAGTTCCGCTTTACAAAGGAGAAAAGGACATAGTGAATGTTGTAGTTTTAGAGGGATCAGTTTAATGAGCGTAGTTGGAAAGGCAAATGGAAGGGTTTCGAGATGATTAGAAGAGGAACAAAGGTAGTAATTTGCAAGGAACAATGTAGGTTCAATAGAGGTAAAGGGTGCGTCGATCAAACTTTTGTAGTAATGTATATTTGAAAGAGTATTTTGTTAAAGCGTGAAGATGCCTTGTGGGCCTTAAAGGATCTTATCTTATTACATTTAATTTGATTTGATTTTTCATTTAAAGTTTGTTTATCTATTTACCTGTTAATTGTTTATGAAGACTTATAAAAAGGAAGTTTGTCAAAAGCCAGTGAACATTTGATTGAAATTAACTAGCAAAATTAAATTATTTGAAAAAATCCCCTTTCAGTCGCAGATGCATCTAAACCCGTGGTGGATCTTGAAATGAGATACATTATAAGAGCAAAGGTCGTAATTCTTCGTTCAGCGAGTCCCATTTTCGTTCTTGCCCCTGCTGTCAGTGACACAGCAGAACGAACCAATTCCAAATATCAAGACAAATTTCCCACTCCTATGCGTAAACATGAAAAAAGTATACAGACCGTCAACAGCAAACATGGAGGAACAGACAACAGGATGTGTCAACAGAGATTGAGGGAAGACGGAGAGGAAGACGTGAGAAGGGACGAGACGCCGTGAGAGGGTGAGATGGAGAGTGTAAGAGGGAAGAGACATGTGGAAGAAGGGAAAATGGACGTTTCTGAAAATCGTGAAAATGTTTTTGAATCGGAAAAGAGAAATAGTGCGTCAGAAGAAGATAGAGACATGACGTAGAGAAAGAAATGCCAGTGTAGAAGATTTTTCAAGATGTATGCTTATTTCTTCAGCAGAATAAATTTCTCTGGTACAAACTTAAAATAAAACCCCTACAGCTCATCGTCACAGATGATTATTTTATAATGCTAGAGGTTCCTCAAAGCTATGGACATTTGTCTTACATTAGCTAGAACAAAATTAAGTTACTTTTTCTTAAGAGTGCTTGTTTATCGATAATGGGGAGCCTTCAAGATCCAAATAAAATTGCCACTAGGCTTGGCACTCTAACATCTAGATCATCATTTTCAGTCCTTTCCTTAACCCCGGTGATAACATACAAGAAAAAAAATTGACATCCATATAAGGGAAAAGGGGGTGGAGCCAAAGTGTTAGTTTGAAGCCAATAGGCTATTGCCAATTCGGGTACAGTTGGTTTCTCTTTCACATCACGTCCGCAGCTGATGCACCTCTTCCCACGCGATCGTAGCTGCTTTCCTCTTCATCTGTTTCTCAGGTTTCCCCAATTTCTCCCTAAGTTCTTCAAGAAGCTGGAAAGGAAAGAGGTCTGTGTCTTCCCGGGGTCTCGATCGTAAGACCATGATTCAATTGGGGTCCATCTTGTCTTAAGATAAACAGAATTACCTTTTGTTATGGAATGTAAACTTGGGTAGGTAAAAGGATTCTATTTGTTTTTCTTTTCTTTTTTATATTTTGGAACGCGATATATTTCGCTAGTATTCACTATATAGAAAACCTTTCGGCATGCAAAGGGATTAATGTACACTCTC
>NC_134795.1:24505859-24508359 GCF_046742065.1 Oratosquilla oratoria | reverse complement strand
TTTTTCTCGTTCTGTACATATAGTTTACAGAAAATACTTATACTTCTTTAATAACTATGGTTAAATACAAAACGTGTGTCAGAGAGAATCAGCTCCCCTTCATCTTCGAAACCCGTCAACATCGTCATCTTTGTCTGGAGGTGCAACCCCGGTAGTCCGACACTCGGTCTCTTCACATAAAGTGATGACAACGGGCGATATTTCCCTTCCTACAGCTGGGTGTAAGCTTGATAACAAAGAAACAACCCCACACTGATACAACACAGACAGCAGCCAATTATTTCTTTACTGGAGAATACAAGCCATTGAGGAACTGCAGGTTTCCAATCAGTGCAAAAATATTATTATTATATTGATTTTATATATGTTGACGCGCCCGAAGGGTTTTCTCCTCTTTTTCTCTTTATCTGCATGAGGAGACGAGAGGTGGGTCTCCGATAAAATGAAGCGGCGTTGCTGTGAATGTGCTGCGTCTTGCTGCATTGCCTCTGACCCAGGGCAATGGGCAGGATGTAGTGATAACTCGTCATCCAGAAGGAGCTAAGAAAAGATGGATTGAGGGGTGGTGAATGGGAGTGGAGTGCGTGAAGACGAAATGGATGGGAGTGAATTTATGCCTTTTGACTTTGGCTACCTCCTTTGTGAAAGGGAAAAAGCCATTGGTATATGTATGTATATGAAGACATCCTGACAGGTTTTGAGAGGAGTAGAGGGAAACACACAAGTAGAACAAAATTTTATTCTTTGACTAGTTTCGCACTGTGGTGCTACCACTGAAGAAGCACCACTATGCTAAACTAGTCAAAGATTAAACTGTTGTTCTAATTGTGTGTTTCCTTATACTTATTTTACATATGTATGTATTTTGCTCTTTAACAACGTTGGCGGAAGTTACTATTTCCCCCTTAAAGTGTTCCTCTTAGATGAATAAAATTGCCCCTTGGCATCTATAATGAGGAATGAAACCACATTTTTATTACCATCCCCTTCTCTACCTCCTCCTCCTGCCTCCAAGTTCTCCTTCGCCTCCTCTGTCTTCCCTTCCTCTTTTTACCTCCTCCTCCTTGTCCTCTTCCTCTTCCTCCTCCTCCTCCTCCTCCTCTTCCTCTACATCCACCTCTCTATTTCTTCTCTTTTTACTCCTTTTATTTTTCCTCCTTCCTTTCCTCTTCTTTGTCCTCCTCCTCCTCTTTCTCCTCCTCCTCCTCTTCCTTCCATTCGCGACATTGTCCACAAGGATAGAAACGCCCGCATAGGCCATAACAATCCACCTTCCCCTCTTGTCCCTTCTCACTTGTTTCCCTTTTTCTTTCTTCTCCTTTTCTCCACTTCTTCCTTCCTCCTCCCTTTGCCTCTTCTCTCTCCTCTTCCTCTTCCGCTTTCTCCCTATCCTCCTCCCTCTCTTCTCCCTCCTTTTCTCCATTTCTTCCTCCCTCCTCCCTTTACCTCTTCCTCTTCCGCTTTCTCCCTATCCTCCTCCTTCTCTTCCCCCTCCTTCTCTCAACTTCTTCCTCCCTCCTACCTTTACCTCTTCTCTCTCCTCTTCCTCTTCCACTTTCTCCCTATCCTCCTCCCTCTCTTCCCCCCCTCTTCTTCCTTCTTCACCTCCTCCCACTCCTCCTTTTTTTCTCTCTTCCACATATCCTTTCTTCTCCTCTTCTTCCTTCTCTTCTTCCTGTTGCTGATCTTCCTCTTTTTCTTTGGCTTCCTTCCTTTTCTTCTCTAGTTCTTGATTTCAACTTTGTTCCTCTTCCGTATTCTTCAACTTTCACACCTTCTTTTCTGTCTCCAAGATATCTTTTCTCTTGTTTCTTTTCATTTCCGCCTTCTACCTCATCACTTTTTTCATTCTTAATGCACCTATCAGTTTATCTTTTTATTAATTTGTTTATATTCATTCATATATAGTCCATTTATTTGTTTACTTATATTCCTATTTATTTATTTACCTTATATTTACTTGTTAACTTGGTTTTATAAATACTTTTATATAAATTCGTACATACATACATACATACATATTTGTATATATATATGTATATGTATATATATATATATATATATACATATATGTGTGTGTGTGTGTGTGTGTGTATACATGTACTGTATATATGTATGTACATATATATATATATATATATATACATGTATATATATATATATATATATATATATATATATATATATATATATATATATATATATATATATATATATATACATATATATGTATACCCATGTATGGGTTGGAGACGATTCGCCGCGGCCGATTCACCGCCGACGTTTCGCCATTTGAGTCGTTTGGCCCCCAGAGACTATTTGCCGCCCGGAAATATATGTTATATACCGGGTATGTATGATTATTTTCCATCATACCTGGTCTTTATATTTTTTGATAATTTTTATCTATACTACTATATGCGGCATATTTTTTGTTTATAAGAAAAGAACAATATGTAAAATGAACATTTTATTGTACATCATACATATATATGTATAT
>NC_134795.1:24495859-24500859 GCF_046742065.1 Oratosquilla oratoria | reverse complement strand
ACACGAAATCCTCTTTAACTCTGAAAAATGATAAAACGAATTCATAAACCAAACTTTTAAAGAGTGATTTTGGTATCAATAAAATTTTGTTTTTAAAATCTGTGATGTGGTATTTATTTCTATTTTTATTCCATAGATCGTGAGTTAGTAGAACGATGTGTAGATATATTATTTTAGATATAAACTAGTCAATCAAGATAAAATGAGCCAGTAATTCTGGTTACCCTTCATTTAACTAAAACTTTTTCACGTTATTTAAAATAAATCATATAAAATATTTCACTTTTTCGAATGACCAAACAAAATAAATAGAAAAATAAATAACAATAGTGAATAAAAAATATTAAGAAGATAATACAATACAAAACAGAACGACAAAAGGCAGAAAGTGTTTATATTTTTTGAGAAAACTGAGATATAGTAATCCAAGATATTAAGTAATCATCATGGTATCAAGCAAACGAATGAAAGTAATCACACTCTTAAAAGATCGAAAAGGAATATCCCTTATTAATAAAAGACGAGAAAATATTAGCATTTCGAATACAAGTAAAGCAACTTTGCGATTAAGAAATATGTTCTAATATATAAAATAGAATCATAAAAGAACATATATAAACACGTGATATGCCCACTTTCGCGTTTGCACGCATACACGCACACAGACACGCACACACACACACACACACACACACACACACACACACACACACACACACACACACACACACACACACACACACACACACACACACACACACACACTATATATATATATATATATATATATATATATGTATATATATATATATATATGTATATATATATATGTGTGTGTGTGTGTGTGAGTGTGTGTGTGTGCACGTGTGTGTATGTGTATGTATATGTGTACTTACGTACATACATGCATATATATATATATCTGTATACATATATACATATGATACATGCATACATACATGATAAATACATATATAATACAAATATACATACATACATTCATACATACATACATTCATACATACATACATACATACATACATACATACATACATACATACATACATACATACATACATACATACGTGCATGCATGCATACGTGCATGCATGCATGCATACGTGCATACATACATACAAGCATACATACATGCATACATACAGGCATACATACATACATGCATGCATGCATACATGCATAACATAGAAACCTTACGGCTAAAAACAAACCTCCACACCCACATCAGAAGACAACACGAAGACCTTGCCCCTGTTCTTAAGAGCAAATACGAGACCATCGCACGTCCGGTCCGATGGTCTTCTAACCTCAAAGTTTCCCCCAAAACCCGAAGGGACACTGCCATCCGCTCCCAGGCTGCAAGAATACAAGATTTCGTTCTCACGGTAGAACAACACCTTCGTCCATTCAACAGAGAATGCATACCAGTTCAATGTTTCTGTGTTGAATGGGGTCTGGGAGCGCCCTATTGCGTATGCATGCTGCTGTGTGTTTGTTTGTGTATGTGCGCGTGTGTGTGTTTCTGTGTGTGTGTGTGTGTGTGTTTCTGTGTGTGTGTGTGTGTGTGTGTGTGTGTGTGTGTGTGTGTGTGTGTGTGTGTGTGTGTGTGTGTGTGTGTGTGTGTGTGTGTGTGTGTGTGTGTGTGCGTGTGTGTTTCTCCGACAGTGGGTTATAATTAAACAGACTCACACTAATACAACGGAAACAGCATTCCAACGTTTCTTCCCGGAAAGATTGTTATTTAAAAAACCCCTAGGACCACTGCTGGTGACTGTGAGGCTGCGTATTACCATTCAGTGAAACCAAGAGTAAAGCGGCAGTTTACATATATTTGTGTTTGTGTATTTTTGGGTCGCGTGATATCCCAGTGGATATGAGTCAGTGCTTCTTGTGTTGGTTCCCGATACTTCTATTCGTGTGGGGAGGTGGCCCAAGCAGCATTGGCCTTAAAAAAAAAAAGAAAAAAAAAAGGCCTCATGTAACTGACAGTGATTGCACTACTTAGGGTTTCTCACTTCCCACCTCGTGGGATTGTAATGTTGAGGTGAGCATGCAATATAGTATGTCCAAGTGTGTTCAGGGGAATCACAGTAAAATGAAATAGAAAGGTCATGTGTCTAAATCATTTTGAAAAATCTGAAAGTTTTAGACAAATTTAGGAAGACTAATGCAGAATAATTAAGATATGATGGGAAAGATTATTATCAAAGCGAAAGAGGAGAACTTTTCTCCTTTAATATATTCAACATGATGAATTTATCTGAATATTCTTGTTTGTATTAATTTTGCTTTCTTTCACTTACCTCACGTTATTGACACCAATTAACCGCTTAAAAAATTATAAACCCTGAATATTTTGTTAAAACTATGTTTAAACAAACAGTATAAATGTTTTCTTCCAGTCATACAAGAGTGAAAGTATGATTTATCAATAGAAAATGTATTTGCAACAGAATGAAAAGGTGTAGTATTAATACTGTACCTCTGCAGAGAAATGTAAAACCAGCATTGTTCTGGAATAAAACAGGATAGAACATCCACGGGATATGACAAAGTGTATTGTTTAGTCTTTGCCTACTCACAGAGTCATGAAGGCAAAAAAAAAAATGTGTAAAAAAAGAAACGAGAGAGAGAGAGAGAGAGAGAGAGAGAGAGAGGTGAATGGAAAATGACCGCTTGTGACATGGAAAATGCAAATGATAATTTTTTGTTTACAGAAGGGAAAAGTAGCTACATGTTAAAATGAAAAAAAAGTCAAAGCAAATTGTGATTTTTTCTTTTCTTATTAAAAAAAATAACGATTTGCGTTAAACAAGAGAAGAAAAAAAATGAAACATTACAAAGACAATTTATTTTATACTTAATTTGCTTATTAGTTTTGAAGTATGATATAAAAAAGAGTAATAAAATTGATCAACAAAGGAGCAAAAAATATTAACTTTTGAATTAAAAAGGACAAAAATGTTTAAATTTCACAAAGAAAGACCAATTAATTATTTTCACTTTTAGATAAACAAAAATACCTACACTTTGAAATGAAAAAAGGTCATGAGGTCAACAGAATAGTACAAAAAAAAACCCTCAACTTGTTCCTTACTTTTATATAGAAAACCAAAAACTTAAAAAAAGACACAAGAGCGACAATAATAGACCAAAGAAAAACGTGATTTATACTCTTATTTTTCACGTAATTGGAAAACAGCCACGCGTTGTAAACAGATGGAAGGGGGTAGGAAAATGGCGGAGTATGACAAAGAAAAATGCAGAAACGTATTCTTTCCTTGTTAACCTGCGTTGCGTCGTGTCAACGACTCGATCCTGCGACAAAACTTTCTTTCTTCGATGTTCGGTCCTCTCGGGCCGCAGGAAATTGATCCCGTCCTCCCCCCTCCCCCCTCCTACCCTCCCTCTTCCCCACTCCCTTCTCCTCCCCTTCCCCCTTCCTCTTTCCTCTCCCCCTCCAACACCTTCAACCCTGAACCTCCTTTCAACTCCTCCTCCTCTATCTTATCCTACTACTCTTCCTCCTCCTCCTTCTCCTCCTCCTCCTCCTCCTCCTCCTCCCCCTCCTCCTCCTCCTCCTGCTCCTCTTTCTCTTTCTCCTCTTTCTCTTTCTCCTCCTCTTCCTCTTTATCCTCCTCTTCCTCTTCTTCCTCCTTCTCTTCACCTTTTAATTGTTATTTTCTCTTATTATTTTTAGTAAATATATTGCAGGATGGGAACAGACAATAAACGTATAGTTATGTTAGTATTAAACGTTTAGCAAAGCGGCTTATTTTCATAATGTATCCTAACTAAAGTCACAAAGACTTGTTTCGTTCAAGGGGACTTTTTTTTTATATGATATGGATAAATGCATCTAGATTGTTATTTCGTATCTTGACTTAGAGACTTCATTCTGGCTTACGACTGACGATTCTATTGGTGTAAAAAAGAAATCCCCTTTCAGATTTGACACCCATTTGATAAACCTCTTCCCTTTGGAGACAATTTAACTCTTTTTGTTTCATTTGTCACTTTTCACGTTATTCTGGCTATCGGCAGACAATTTCGTTCATCTCCGTAGCTTTTCGGTCATGAAGAGGTTATAATCTATCCTGGTTAAGCTATTACATAGCAGGTGATATTTCAACACTGAACCGAGCCTGGGGCTGTCGCAAAGAGATCTTGTCATCCACCCTCGTGGAATTCCCTTCAATAGGAAGAGTCTCAGGGTTGCTGCTGCTGCCGCTGCTGCCGCCCGCCGTTGTTGTTGTTGTTGTTGTTGTTGTTGTTGTTGTTGTTGTTGTTGTTGTTGTTGTTGTTGTTGTTGTTGTTGTTGTTGTTGTTGTTGTTGTTGTTGTTGTTGTTGTTGTTGTTGTTGTTGTTGTTGTTGTTGTTGTTGTTGTTGTTGTTGTTGTTGTTGTTGCTGCTGCTGTTGCTGTTGCAGTTGCAGTTGCAGTTGCAGTTGCAGTTGCAGTTGTTGTTGTTGTTGTTGTTGTTGTTGTTGTTGTTGCTGTTGCAGTTGTTGCTGTTGTTGTTGTTGTTGTTGTTGTTGTTGTTGTTGTTGTTTGGACTGTTGGACCAGATAACCATCATTACTTGGAATCTGAGAGAAGTGCAGGACTCAAACCCACGACTAAGCAAATGCGAGACCAGCACGCTTCCAATTACACCACCGTTGCATATAATATGGCTTAGCAATATCAAGAACAAATATTAATTTTTTTTAAAGAATTAGATTGACATAACCTTTGTTGATGGACAAGAGATACCTCGACAGTTGAATAAAACCACCTAGCGATAGACAAGGAAAAATACAAAACAAAAATTACATTATCTAATGGAGAGTTGTACCTACCTTCAGCTTGATATTATTGTTTACATTTTGTATTTTCGTCTGTGCATGGCGATTTTATTCGGATGGTCATCGTCTCCAGAAATCCAAGGAGATGATTGTGCAACTTGGAGCTCGTCCTTCTTTTTGTGGAGAGGCCAGCTGT
>NC_134795.1:24470859-24478359 GCF_046742065.1 Oratosquilla oratoria | reverse complement strand
TTCCATAGTGAAAGTGAGTTCAGATGTCTCTTGTAATAGGTGGCGGAGTTTTTCAGCTTCATTGCTGTTATTGGTTTTAATGAAGACATCATCAATGTATCTACAGTAAATATCTGGCTTTTCTGTTTACTGAATACTTCTTCTTCTACGCAGCCCAAGAAGAAGTTTGCCATTAATACTCCAAGGGGGGGATCCCATTGCAACTCCATCAATTTGGCAATATTTGTTTCCACGGGGCAAGTGAACGGGACTTCCTTTTGTACAGCATTCAAGCAGTTTACGTAGTGTAAGTTCTGGAATGTCTAGTATAGGTGTAGTGTTATCGTGGTACACTTTGTTAATGATGTAATCAATTGTTCGATCTACGGAAATATTAGTGTATAACCCCTCCACATCAAGAGAAGCGATTCTACCTTTAGCAGAGTTTGCCTTAATAATGTCCAACTACGAGACAAAACGCCACATTCCGCCACAACACAAACCCGGAGGCTCCCTAGCGCACGTGACATTTCGTCCCTGCCCGTAATACCAGGTGACCTCCCCCAGTGATTAGCAAGTATAGGAACTCTAGTATAAAACTTAGATTTTTACTAGAATCTTTGGATTAATTCTTATCCCTATAGCTACTGAAGAAGGGTCTTGAACCCGAAATCGCGATCTAGCTAATATGACTACATACAGCCAAGTCATAAATTTCCTTCCTAAGGAAAACAAATCCTTAATAAGGTATATGGAAAATACCATTAAGAAAATTATTAATGCACAACTAGCCATCACTTTTAATGAAACATATATATATATATGTATATATATATATATATATATATATATATATATATATATATAAGTATATATATATATATGTGGGTGGGGAAGGGCAAACGAAGATGTGTTGGGAATAGAGTTTATTGCCCTAACGTTGCGACCAACTTGGTCTTCTTCAGAGGACTACAGCATTACAGACGGATCACAATTCTTATATTCGTAGCGGGAGGGAACCCGCCAAGGTATGAGCGGAAGGGTCATGTTTTCCCTTTGGCTAACGATTTAATTATTAGGACACTTGCTCATTTGTCTGAAATAATTTTAAATATATATATATATATATATATATATATATATATACATAAGATACTGTATCTTTATTTGTGTGCGTGTATTAGACAGCGTGTGTATATACATATGTACACAAATGTAAACATGATTGTGAATTACAATACCGACCCTATCTTTGACCAATGCATCGTCACAATATGAGGACCTGTATCCGAACTTCGATCCCTTTCGAATGCATCAATAATTTTCGGTTCACTTGACCTTTGTTTCATGACCTCTTGTCGCGTATACTCTTGACCTCGTCCACGTGACTGACCGGTCCTCGTTTACAGTGAAGTAGGCTCCCTTTCTGAATTACGATTTTTTTTCTTTTTTATATAATTGGCTAAACAGTCTCGGTTTTCTATTCATTTATTTTATGATCGACATACTTCCCTATTTTTTTGATTATCTATTTATCTATTGCCGTACTTATATATGTATTTATTTTTATATTTGTGTATTTATATACGTCAGACATCTTTGTAACACATAAAAGAAAACAGGGCTTTACCAAAACGGGAGGTGGCAAAGGTACTGAACAAAACACTTGTTAAAAAAAATAATAATAACAAAGAATAAAGCACTGTACACCACTGCAAATATAAACATGAATCAAAGAATAGGTCCCCCCCCCAAAAAAAAAAAAAAAAAAACCGCGGCAGTAACAAAAATGGACAGAATCCAGCCAATGGTCATTAAGAAATAACACCACCGGAACAGACATGACACTGGGTGAGCTCTCCCAAAAATTCTTTACACGTGTATATTGGCCATGTATTTCTTCATTGTAATATTTTTCTAAATAAACCTTTTTATACGAAACTAGTCAGGAATAAACTTGGATTATAAATCGTATTTTCCTTCCCATCTTTTCCAGTTTGTCATAAGACCTCTACGTTATTATTTTATTTAATTATTTATCTACTCATTTTATGCAATGGGGGGACGGAGAGGGGGGGTCGCCGATTTAATGAAGCGGCCTTGCTGTGGATGTGCTGTGTCTTGCGACACTGCTTCTGACCCAGGGCAGTGGACAAGGTGCAGGGATGACCCGTCATTCAGGAGGTGCTAAGATAAGAGGGAGGGTGGAGGGGTGTGGAGTGTATTCAGGGATGGAATGGGTGGGAATGATTTTATGCCTTTTTCTTTTTGGCTACCCCCCTTGTAAGGGGGAAAAAGCCTTGGTATATGTATGTATGTATCTATCTACTTATTTGTTTCATTTATTATTCATTTATGATATATTATAATGAATAGGTCAGTGTCAGAAAATAAGAAATAAAGATAAATTAACAAATCGAATAAAGAATTATGAAGAAAGATGAACAAATAAATATATTTTTGTGTCATTATGACATTTTGCAATAAACTCTCCTACTAGGATTCGAACCCTTGCCTAAGCGAGGCACAATGGTACGGTCTTCGCCTTATAAAAACCAAGCCGCTCAGACGAGGGTTCGAATCCCAGTAGGAGAGCTTATTTCCAAATAAATATGTAAATGAATTAATATTTCCTTAGACAATTAAGTAAACCATTTATTTGAAACTGTATGAATATGATGTGTAACATAGGAGAGTCTATTTCCAAATAAATATATAAATGAACTAATATTTCCTTGAACAATTCAGTAAACCTTTTATTTGAAACTCTATGAATGTGATATGATAACGTAGGAGAGTTATTTCCAAATGAATATATAAATGAATGAATATTTACTGAAACAATTAAGTAAACCAGTTATTTGAAACTCCATGAATCTTCTTTATGTCACTTACCAGGTGTGTCTTCTCGTCCTTCTTGTCACAGGAGACACGAGACTATGTGGAGTGTTTTAGCGCCCGTCCATTCTGGATATGTAGTTCTGTTCACGAGAACATACACAAGATCGCAATCAACTCGTCCATGTTATGTCAAGTGAGGAACGTATGCAAGATGTTGAACTGCAGCCAGTCATGTCATGTTACCCTGTGTGCTAAAGTAAGATAAATAATGACTTCAGTTTTGATATGACATGATATTACAATATCATATCTTTATATTAATTTCTTTGGTCTACCACTCTATTTTCTACGCTTATATCGGGTTTCGTAATCTGAAACCGAGCTCTCAGAAGTCTGTGATGTGCACACACACACACACACACACACACACACACACACACACACACACACACACACACACACACACACACACACACACACACACACACACACACACACACACACACACACACACACACACACACACACACACACACACACACACACACACACACACACACACACACACACACACACACACACACACACAAACACATAAACACACACGGACGCACGCACACATACACGCAAACACACAAAAACACACTCACGTACGCACACACATGCGCGGAAGAGGTCATTTTCGTAATGGGAACCGGTTACGTATTTCTTGAGCGTTCTGCGTGAAAGTTGATAGTCGTCGTCTAGCATTGCACGGTTCGCGAATTTAAAACCCAGTTAAACTTAAGTCTTGATTAACTTGCGCTGGGTTTGGTTAGATTAGGATATGGTTTTGTGGGATGATGTTTGTTGAGAAAACGTTTGAGATTATTTTCATTTTTGCTTAGTTTTTATAACGTTAGTTTTACTTTGGTTTTGTTTGATTACGTTAGAATTTATTTTTGTGGAATAAAATTTCCTAAAGAATTGCCTGAAACTAATTCCAAAACAAAATTTCCTTTTTTTTGGGGGGGGGGGGTCTCAATTTTTTTTTTCGTTGTATCAATTAATTCCTGGAGTGTGCATAAGGTACTATTTAAAAAAAAAAAAAAATTATTTCACCCCATGATAAAACCTACAACTAGGTAGTTAGTCATTAAGACTGATCTTCAATTGTCTATTCAAGTAAATCTATTTGTTTTTCAGCCATTAATGAACTTCCTTTGCTTTTTCTATTATCATTCTTATACTTCCTCACTTTCTCTATACACTCTACTTTTATTTTCTGGGCTTTAATTGTGATTATTATCATTGCTATATTTTCACATTTATCACTGTGGCGCGTCGAATACTGCGCTGCCATTTTTATAAAATTCTAGAATTTTATAATTTTCTCTTCACCTTTTCTATATTCTCTGTCTTGGTCAATAATCCTATTTTATAATTTTCTTCAGCTTCTTATTAATGCCATATTCTATGTCACTTTCCCTTTGTCATTCTCAATCCTTTATACTCTTCTTCTTCTCCTTTACTTAACATGGTTTGTTTTCCCTTTGTCCGAAGTTGGTGTAGAGTCCATTAGCTTGATGCTCTGCAACTTGATGTACGACTAGAGGAAAGCCAACTCTCGACGCTTCAATCTCCGTCTCAGATTTCCGAGTTCGTTGTTCTCTATCCGAAGGTGGAGGAACTATGACAGGTATATACTGGACAGAGGTTCCTCTGAGACGAATAAAATTTCCTGTGATTGAACAGACTAGGGGCATGAAAGCTCAGTCACGTTTAGAGAAGAGCAGCTCACACAGTCGCAGGACACACTGCTAACTGGTACGTCCCTGATGGCATACAGGGAAATTCCTCATAGATATATGGGGTACCGTCATAATGACGGCGTGAACCATTGGGCACCATGAAGATATATAGGGCTTCGCCGAATATAAGGAATAAGGTGATATCAGAGAAATATCTCACTAGAAACCAGTTGAAAGGGAGGTGAGATTACTACCAAAACCTCTTCGTAGCAACCATGAATAGTGCAACCAAAAGAAAACCGGACGTTCCTGTCGGATCATCATCTCCTAAAGGTCCAACCGCATTGCCTCGTGTGTTTACGGGCAGTGTGCCACCGAATGTGAGTAAGCACTGTTAAGGCAGACTCAAGTCTTGGACATTAAACATCATGGAAAAAAAATGAAGATCTAAACTTGCAGCGTAAGAACTCTCTCAGAAGACCACAGGCTGGAGAGTTTAATGGAAGAACTAGACGACATCAAGTGGGACATCGTAGAACTGAACGAAGTCCGAAGAGCGGAAGAAAATCTGAAACAATTTCAAAACGGTCAACACCTGTTCTACTATAGATGTAAGGGCAAAGAAAGATCTAGTGGAGTTGTATTCTTGATAAACCTAGAGGTTGCTGCTAACGTCATTAAAACAGTGTTATAGATGGAACTATGACATCGAAAAGGGTTTAGATAATGGAGATTATTCGAGAAAGCATCTTGAAAAAAGTGTGTTGTGTATTCACCTCGGATCTGCTGCAGTCTCTGTCGAGACAGCCAGACACCACCCTACGGCAGTGAGCTCAGAGCTCCTTATTAGCAGATCTCTGGGTAGGTCTGAGACCACTCACACACCACACACCGGGACAGCAAGGTCACAACTCCTTGTGTGCGTGTGTATGTGTGTGTGTGTGTGTGTGTGTGTGTGTGTGTGTGTGTGTGTGTGTGTGTGTGTGTGTGTGTGTGTGTGTGTGTGTGTGTGTGTGTGTGTGTGTGTGTGTGTGTGTGTGTGTGTGTGTGTGTGTGTGTGTGTGTGTGTGTGTGTGTGTGTGTGTGTGTGTGTGTGTGTGTGTGTGCATTTGCCGATGTATGTGTGTCTGTTTGTGGATATGCCCTTATTGGTATGTTTCACTCTTAGACCTTTCCTAACTTCATCTCCTGCCATTTATATTTTTTCTTTTATCTGTAGCAGCAGAATATATTCTAGATTTGCCACCCGTTGCTAAACATTTCTGTTATCTGAAGGACTGTATGTAAATTAGATATCAGTCTGCATTCCTGTCCTTGACTGAACAAAATTGTGTATGTCCCTTTCTAGGAATTTTTCTTTCTCTGACAATCGCTTTGTCGTTTTCCATCTTGCCTGTCTCTTACTCAACATAATGTTGCATCATTTGCTTCTTTTATCTATCTGATATATCGAATTGTTTGATATACAATACATTTTTTTCAAAATGAACACAAGTAAATTAATTTACTGTGGCCCTTTAGGAATTCAAAGTGTGTGTGTGTGTGTGTGTGTGTGTGTGTGTGTGTGTGTGTGTGTGTGTGTGTGTGTGTGTGTGTGTGTGTGTGTGTGTGTGTGTGTGTGTGTGTGATTCACCACCATCACCACCAGCATGGTCTTGGATCACGTGTTGGACTCGTGATCGACATCTATCAACCTCCCAAATGAGAGCTCAGAGCTCGTATGACCGATCTATGGGTAATACTGTGACCTTACATACATACACACCCAATTCCCCGCCTACAAGAGTTGGAGTAACAACCAGCAGCGTAGCGATACTGAAATTATTTCAGCCCTGGGCAGGATTCGATCCCGGACGGCCGTAGTGACAGTCGGGGTCTCTACTAATCGCGCCACCGAGTCTGTGTGTGTGTGTGTGTGTGTGTGTGTGTGTGTGTGTGTGTGTGTGTGTGTGTGTGTGTGTGTGTGTGTGTGTGTGTGTGTGTGTGTGTGTGTGTGTGTGTGCGTGTGTGCAAGTGGTATTATTCATCTCTTTATACATATTCAAATGTTTTTGTTGAATATATCCGCTCCATTTATGTTCAGAGGGCTGTATCAATATGCTTACCAATTTTCTCCTCCCTTACCCTATATCCTTTTCTCAATTTAATTCCATCCTTTCCACTTGAATGATGCTACATTTTTATTTTACTTTTTCTTGAGAATCTGACCCTTCAAACAATAACGCTTTATTTCGAGCCAGCTCGCTTCGTATTCTGTTATCTATTAATGTATTATCGCATCGCGTGGAAATTTTATCTGCTCTCTTATCTTATTCCCTTTCAGATTTCGCTCTGTTTATTTTCGCTTTTATCATATGCAATTTCGTTCTTCTTTGGTCCCAGTTTCCTTTTTCGATCTGAATCAGTGGTTTTCAATTTATTTTCTTTCTTCATCTTTGAGGTTCCCGTGGTTATGTAATTCTGCTTCTTGTTTTGTAAGACATTCCCTTGGTGTGGCTGAAATAATTTTCCACTGGTCAAAGACATTTAGGTTGTAATTTTTGGATTACACAAGAAATTTCTTCTTGCTTTACCAAGAGCTCCCACGGTGATGAATAAAATCGCCCAGCAGCAACTAGAATAAAGATAGCATTACCACATTATAAAAAAAAATATCAAGTTAATCAAAATACGTAAGGGGTTAACTCCTTCATTGGATTATCAACGATATATAGAATATCGACATCCAAATATCAGTAAATTTTCTGCTTTATCAGGAAACCCTTGGACTCCTTAGGATTTCTTCAAGAAGATAACCAAGACTCTAGTCTCCCAAGTTCTTTGATCTCAGGTTCATAGATACAACTACATACAGCAAAAGAAAATCCTCTTATGGCCCGACAAAACACTTTCTTAGGCAACTTAAGGTCTCTGTACAGATCTCTTTGTCAACCGTCTATGGGATATTGTG
>NC_134795.1:24450859-24465859 GCF_046742065.1 Oratosquilla oratoria | reverse complement strand
ATTTGCAGCTTAGTAATGTGTATGACCGCTATTTCTAGTATTGAGTACTATTACTACACTATTGATAAACATCTGTCTATCTATCTATCCATCTATCCATCCATCTATCTATCTATCTATCTATCTATCTATCTATCTATCTATCTATTAATCTGTCTATCTACCTATCTATCTATCTATTTTTGTATCTATCTTTGTATCTATCTTTGCATCTATCTTTCTCTATCTATCTATCTATCTATCTATCTATCTATCTATCTATCTATCTATCTACCAAAGGGTTCTTTCCCCTTCTAAGGGAGATAACAAATTCAAGAGTAAACATCCATTTCAATCCCATCCATCATCTTTCTTTCTCTTTCTTTCCTCTTATCTTAGCTCCTCTTGGATGAGTGGTCATCTCCGACTCATCCACCATCTGGGTGGGAAACAATGCAGCAAGGCACAGCACACTCACAGCAGAGTTGGTACTGTTATCACAATGTTGGATATTATTATATTTACTTATCATTATTATTAAAGAATATATGTTTTTTTTTTTTACGAATTTGTAGTTTCACAATTTTAGTGCTGGTATTTATTTTATGAAGCAACTTATCAAACAATCTTTTCTTCTGAAACTTATTGAAAATAACCTACGAGTAAATATAGTCTGTAGTAATTATACACTTTAAGTATATTAGCTGCTGATAACTTTTTTTATTTTAAGCAAAAAGTAAAAAACAAAACATCATATTAAGATAAAATAAGAGAGGAGGCGTAAGAGAGTAAAAAGAAGAGCAGCAGCCTGACTCATAAAAAAAGAGAGGAGAGATAAAAGAGACATGAACGAGCTCAAACTCCGACGTAAATAAAAAATCTCAACGTAACAAAACAAACCGTTTCGAAACGTTTACACAAAACATTTACATAAACCTTTTACACAATGAAATTAATGAGCGCAAACATGCCAAATGTCATTATATATGGATAAAGTAAAAACAATTAAAAAAGTAATAGTAATTTGATGGTAATGACGTGCATTGTTCCAGAACTGACTGGAACCTCTCGTTGGTTGCAGATGTCCTTCCATGTTGGATAGAATCCTGGAAACATTCATTAGTTCTAAGTGAAGAGGAACAAGTTGAGGGAAACGATGAAATTGTCGTGGTGCAGTCGTAAAGCGTTGGCCAAAATAATGATGAAAATAGACATTGTGTTGCTAACCTTTGAAGGACAAAAAACTACACACCTTATCAACGGACCTCACGACAAAGGTATTAGTGTTGTATTATCTTAGATGTGTATGTATAGTTAGATAAACCGATACGATACCAAATAAGGACATAAAAAAGAACTAAGGAGTGAAAATATCAGAGAAGAGGAATTGTATTGTTGAAGTGATTTACATATATGAAGAATATGAAGGAAATCGGGCGAGCAGAAATCAGGTGAAAGAAATAAGATTAATAAAAAGAAATAGACAAGGACAGAAAAAAAAGCGTAAGTGTAGAGTCGATAAAAGGGGAGTTTAGGGAAGAAGAGGCAGAATACCCGACAGAGGGTAAAAGTGAGAGGAGGAGAAGATGGTGGAGGTGGGGATTGAAAAGGGAAGACAAAGGGGAGAGATAATGAGTCAAGAAATACAAGGGGAGGATATACGGCCGGGGATTCGGAGTAGAAAAACAAAAGTATGCTTTGCAGATGTGTATATTCTGGTAAGTGTGAATATTTATATATAAACACATGCACACACTCACACAAACACGCACACACACAGACACACACAGACACACACAGACACGGACACACGCAGGCACACGCACACACACATGCACACACACAAGCATATATATATATATATATATATAATACATAAAGTAAGTATATGACATATATGTATTTATGTGTTGATTTATTTATCTATTCTTTTATTTTTTAATCCAGTCATTCACTTAGTTATGTAAGTTCAGTTATCTGTCTACCTTTTTATTTTTCTGTGTTTTATTCTTCTTATTTTTTATGGGGCAGAAACGTGGAACATAAGAGAAGAAGAGAGAAGGAGTTTGAATGTGTTTGAGATGAGGTGTCTGAGAAGTATGGTGGGGGTTACTAGGCTGGATAGAGTGAGAAATGAGGAGGTGAGGAGGAGAACAGGGGTGAAAAAGGATTTGGGAGATAGGGTTGATGAAAGAATATTAGGATGGTTTGGACACATGGAAAGAATGAGTGAAGAAAGACTAGTAAAAGAGGTGTGGAAGGCAGATGTGGAGGTAGTGAACATGAGGGGACGTCCTAGGATGAGGTGGATGGATGGGGTGAAGGGGGCTTTGGGGAAGAGGGGAATGTCTGTTGAGGAAGGAAGGGAGAGGACGGAAGACAGAGGTGAGTGGAGAATGGTTGTATATGGATGATGTTGTGACTGCATGAGGAGGAATGGGCAGGGGGGGGTGGGGGGTGGGGTAGTATGTGTGAGTAAACTTTGACGCAGCCCGAAGGGATTTCTCCCCGTCCTCGCCTTATATGCAAAGGGGGACGGAGAGGGGGGGTCGCCGATTAAATGAAGCGGCCTTGCTGTGGATGTACTGTGTCTTGCGACACTGCTTCTGACCCAGGGCGGTGGGCAGGGTGCAGGGATGACCCGTCATCCAGGAGGTGCTCAGATGAGAGGGAGGGTGGGAGCGGTGTGGAGTGTATTTAGGGATGAAATGGGTGGGAGTGAATTTATGCCTTTCCCTTTTTGGCTACCTCCCTTGGAAGGGGGAAAAAGCCTTGGTATATGTATGTATGTATTTTTTATGAAAGCTTAATTGACTGATTATCTAATACTCACCTATGTATCAATTAGTTACTGAATGGAGTCATTCTACACTTATTAATTTATTTCTGTGTTTCTTTTCTGCTTCTAGCCTTTCTCTGATCAAAAGTTGTTTTCCTGCCGGATCAATCTTCATTTTATAATCTTGTATACAACAAAACAACAGAGACATTGTATCATTGTTGGTTCTCTTGCATAGTACATGATGCTGTAACTGAATTCTCTGCTCGTGTAAGGAATCCGCAACGGGGATGAAAAAGCATATTTATTAGAATACTGGGATCATGGGGAACTTAAGTAGGACTAAATAGGCACAATCTTTCGCGTATCAAGCGCCTAATTACATCGCAAGTAAGACTAACAGGGCTCTTGGGAGGAGAAGGGGAGATGGTGGACGGTTGGGGGAAAGGTCTGGAAATGTTGGAGGAGTAGTGGAGGTAACTGGACGGAGAAATGACCACGAATGTATTCCTGAAAGAATGAGAACATGTATACCAAATGAAAACACATGTACAAACAAAACAAGTACATACACACACACACACATACACACACGCGCATGCGCGCACACACACACACACACACACACACACACACACACACACACACACACACACACACACACACACACACACACACACACACACACACACACACACACACACACACACACACACACACACACACACACACACACACACACACACAGACGCGCGCAAAGAAATCACAAAAACACGTGATAAACTATTTTTGCACAAACCACTGCGAAATTGAATATACGGTTACCGAATGTTTTCTTCTATTTAAGACATCTTGAAGGGTACAAAGTATTCATACAAAAAGTTATATTATATACAAAAGAAGAATTAGGAGATTCGGAAAGGTCACACGTGAACAGGCTTACTGTAATCCAAGTTACAAATTGTATAAACCCAAACGCAAGTTCATTTTAATTTCAAAATTACTTTTAACATAACAAAATTTAAATATGTTTCTATCTACAATATTATTATACGATGTAATTACGTTTGAGTTTTTCCAAACAAACCAATGTCCATGGTCATTTTAGTAAACAAACAATCCACTTGACAATTGCTCTGTCCAAATGCTGTATTTATATTAACCTAATCTCTTGCTCAAACCTTTACCTGTTCGGCATATGTAAATAAAATTACAATCTTTACATAATATGCTGTATACAAAACCATATTTTTCTCTTGCTGAATTTTTAATTAACAAGCTCTTAACATTGTTTTAGTTTTTGAAAACAACCCGAGTGCCAACATTTTTAAGTATGCTAGGAAGACTAATAAAAATCTCATAGAAAGGAGTTGTTTCCATACTCTTATGATTAAACTGTTGTACATGAGAAGTATTGAGAAGTATTAAGAAAAGATTTCCAAGCTCTGTTTTCTACCTTCTCCATCAGATACTTCATCTGTATATATATATATATATATATATATATATATATATACTGTATATACATATATATATATGTATATATATATATATATATATATATATATATACAGTATATATATATTATTTCAGACAAATGAGAGAGAAATGGGTGGGGAAGGGCAAACGAAGATATGTTGGAATAGAGTTTATTGCACTACCGTTTCGACCAACTTGTCTTCTTCAGAGGACATGAAGAAGACCAGATTGGTCGAAACGTTAGGGCAATAAACTCTATTCCCAACACATCTTCATTTGCCCTTCCCCACCCATTTCTCTCTCTCTCATATATACATAATATATGAATATATATATATATATATATATATATATGTATATGTATATATACATATATATATATATATACATATATATTTATACATACATTATATATATATATATATATATATATACATATATATATATATATATATATATATATATATATATATATGCAAACAATGACATCACCGTGATACAAAAATGCAAAATAATCAAAGAAGAGAAACTTGTAGACGGTAATATACGAAAGCACCTACTGTTTACAAGTTTCCCTTCTCCTTTGGTTATTGTGCATATATCTATCTATCTATCTATCTATACATATACATATACATATGTACATATATATATACATATATATATATATACATACATATACGCAATACACTAGGAGCGTGTGTTCAAAAATGCGTAAGTAACCACTAGGAAAAGTAAACTAACGAAGCAGAGCGCTTTCGTATAATTACATCTTCAGTGCAGATACAAAGAAGGAATTATAAAATGAAGAAACAAGGTACAGAATATATGACATAGTAAAGAGGGTATTCGGAGAGGTAGTGGAAGAAGTACACGTGACGGACGTTTGAACCGTCCTGATAACCAATAAGTATGGGACAACTGTTCATAATTTATATTATAATTCAAATAATTGAGTTTTATATATATATATATATATATATATATATATATATATATAATAGTTATACATACAAATATATATAGATATGTAAATGCATATGTATATATATATATATATATATATATATATATATGTATATATATATATGTATATATATATATATAGATATGTAAATGCATATATATATACATATATATATACATATATATGTATATATATATATATATGTATATATATATATATGATATACAAATAGACACACACACACACACACACATATATATATATATATATATATATATATATATAAAAATATATATATATATATATATATATATATATATATATATATATATATATATTTGGATGATGGAGAACATAAACACAGGGGAAGGCTCGGAACCCTAAACACTCTAACGTTTCGTTCGCGTAGAACTTCTTCAGAGAGTGTATGTAGAACTGCAATTGAAGTTTATGTACTAAATCTAATTATCTTTTCGGACACTTGGGAAAGGTCGTTTTTCTGGCGTGTTTTAGAATTAAAATACTAGTTTCTTTAGCTAAATTGATAAACCCTCCTCGATGATTCGATGAATTATTAGTTGAAATATATGCTGATTCAACAATTCTTCTAGTGAATTTATCAAAACCTTTATGTAGCACTTCAGCTTCTCTCCAGTTTGGTAAATGATCGAATTTTTCCGCATGAACTACTAAAGAATTAGATGTCCTATGTGTTTTTATGTCGTTTTTATGTTCATAAATTATTTTTTCTAATCCTCTTGACGATTCGCCAAAATAAGCCATTGAGCAACTATTGCACGGGATTTTGTATACGACGCTGTTTTCGGAATTGGTTCTCTTTTCAGAAGTCTTTATTAAATCACCTATCCTCTTGTTAGTTATTTTAGCTATGTTTATACCCGATTTTGTTAAATATTTGTCTATTATTGGTGACGTTTCTGAGCTAGGTACTGATATAAAATTTGTAATATTTTGATCATTTCTCTCTTTCTTTCCGCGATTGTAAATATTTATTGCTTTTCTTTTTGTTCCCTCTGGATATCCAAGTTTGTCAAAGGTTTTCATAATGTAATCAAATTCGCCTTCTAGGTATTCATTACTACAGATTCGTAGTGCTCTGAGAAAAAATCCTATTACTATACCACTCTTTGTCCTATCATCATGTGCGGAGAAGTAATGTACTAAATCCTCTTTGTTTGTTTCCTTTCTGTATACTGAGAAAGTTACAGTTTTTCCCACTCGTCGTATTAACGTATCTAGGAAGGGCAATTGTCCGTTTTGTTCCTCTTCTACGGTGAACTGAATATCGCTGTTGACCGCGTTAAGCATTCTCACTTTATTATTTACATTGGTGTTTTCGGGGATGATTGCGAGGACGTCGTCTACATATCTAAACCAGTGTGATCCCCTACCATTGATTCTGATGAAGTTTTCTTTTTATAATAACTCCATATATAGACAGGCCATCACTGCACTTAAAGGACTACCCATAGCAAGACCTCTATGTTGTTCATATTCGTTACCATTAAAAGTAAACGCACCGAAATTTACGCATAAATCTATCAATTCTATATAATCTTGTTTTCTTATGGGTAGGTCAGTATCGTTCATATCTTTTATTACTCTCTTTACTGCTTCTAACGCACCGTTAGTGGAAATATTTGTATATAACGCCTTGACATCATAGCTTACTAACTTTTTCCCCGTGAAATCTAAATCATTTAGTCTTGTCAAAAGATCGTTAGAATTTTTCAAATGTGTATTGCTGATCGATCCCATTGCCTGTGATAGCGGTTTGGCTAGACCTTTCGCTAGTCTGTGGGGTGCACTGCCAACCCCTGAAGTTATGGGTCGCATTGGAACGTTGGGTTTGTGAATTTTTGTAATACCGCGCATTCTGGGAGGATTGGGGTATTCCTCCAGAAGTCCCATTAATTTCTTTCCTTTTTCAGTTTTATTAAGAATTTTTCTGGCATGTTTTTTTAAATTTATCTGCTTCATTCGTTACGAAACCTATATGTTTTTTGCGATAAGTATTGTTGTCATCTAAGAGCTCTAACATTTTACTGATATAGTCCTCTTTTGATAAGATCACGATACCACCTCCTTTATCTGCATTGGTGATTACTATGTCTTTGTCTAAGCCTAGATTTATTAAAGCTTTCTTGAATCTTCTGGGGATGACGCATTCGTTTTTAATGGCTAACGCTTGGTAACATGTAACAATCCCCTGTTTGAATCCTTTTTCAATATCGTTGTCACTCCATCTATAGTTTCTCTTAATAAAATCTGTGAATCCCCTTGTGTTAATACCAGTGTCGAATTTAAGTCCTAGCAATAGAGCTTGAATTTCAGTATTCGATAATCTCCTATCTGAAAGATTTGTTATTATTTCACACCTTCCAATTTTATTCCAATCGCTGTTGTCACATAGACTGTTTAATTTTCGCTCTAGTCTTTCATTTTGTGATGTCTTTTATTTTTCTAATTTATAAGTTAGGTGTGATGGTAATTGCACTCCAAATCTACAAGTACATTTATGAGTCGGTGGGCATATGTCTGATGGGCAAATGTCCGGTGACCAAATATCCGGTGTCGGTGTTCCGTTCTTATGAACCTGTTTCCATATTGGTAGTTTCACTTTATCACGTAATGTTTCTATTTTGTTGTCCAAATCTTTACAAGCTTCTTCTAAATATACTTTAGCACACTTACCGAATGGGTTGTTCTCACTAACCAGTTGTTTCGGAGCCGATTTAGGAAGGACCTTTTCTTCCAAGCAATCCTGTAGAATTTTACGTTGTAGTACACATCTATCCAACTTGCGTCTTCTGTGGTATTCCTGCCAAATAACCTCCTGTTGCTCTCCATCATTTGACATATTGATAAGTATTTTAGACAAATTATTTGGACTTAAATTCGACACTGGTATTAACACAAGGGGATTCACAGATTTTATTAAAAGAAACTATAGATGGAGTGACAACGATATTGAAAAAGGATTCAAACAGGGGATTGTTACATGTTACCAAGCGTTAGCCATTAAAAACGAATGCGTCATCCCCAGAAGATTCAAGAAAGCTTTAATAAATCTAGGCTTAGACAAAGACATAGTAATCACCAATGCAGATAAAGGAGGTGGTATCGTGATCTTATCAAAAGAGGACTATATCAGTAAAATGTTAGAGCTCTTAGATGACAACAATACTTATCGCAAAAAACATATAGGTTTCGTAACGAATGAAGCAGATAAATTTAAAAAAACATGCCAGAAAAATTCTTAATAAAACTGAAAAAGGAAAGAAATTAATGGGACTTCTGGAGGAATACCCCAATCCTCCCAGAATGCGCGGTATTACAAAAATTCACAAACCCAACGTTCCAATGCGACCCATAACTTCAGGGGTTGGCAGTGCACCCCACAGACTAGCGAAAGGTCTAGCCAAACCGCTATCACAGGCAATGGGATCGATCAGCAATACACATTTGAAAAATTCTAACGATCTTTTGACAAGACTAAATGATTTAGATTTCACGGGGAAAAAGTTAGTAAGCTATGATGTCAAGGCGTTATATACAAATATTTCCACTAACGGTGCGTTAGAAGCAGTAAAGAGAGTAATAAAAGATATGAACGATACTGACCTACCCATAAGAAAACAAGATTATATAGAATTGATAGATTTATGCGTAAATTTCGGTGCGTTTACTTTTAATGGTAACGAATATGAACAACATAGAGGTCTTGCTATGGGTTAGTCCTTTAAGTGCAGTGATGGCCTGTCTATATATGGAGTTATTAGAAAAAGAAAACTATGATGTCAAGGCGTTATATACAAATATTTCCACTAACGGTGCGTTAGAAGCAGTAAAGAGAGTAATAAAAGATATGAACGATACTGACCTACCCATAAGAAAACAAGATTATATAGAATTGATAGATTTATGCGTAAATTTCGGTGCGTTTACTTTTAATGGTGACGAATATGAACAACATAGAGGTCTTGCTATGGGTAGTCCTTTAAGTGCAGTGATGGCCTGTCTATATATGGAGTTATTAGAAAAAGAAAACTTTATCAGAATCAATGGTAGGGGATCACACTGGTTTAGATATGTAGACGACGTCCTCGCAATCATCCCCGAAAACGCCAATGTAAATAATAAAATGAGAATGCTTAACGCGCTCAACAGCGATATTCAGTTCACCGTAGAAGAGGAACAAAACGGACAATTGCCCTTCCTAGATACGTTAATACGACGAGTGGAAAAAACTGTAACTTTCTCAGTATACAGAAAGGAAACTAACAAAGAGGATTTAGTACATTACTTCTCCGCACATGATGATAGGACAAAGAGTGGTATAGTAATAGGATTTTTTCTCAGGGCACTACGAATCTGTAGTAATGAATACCTAGAAGGCGAATTTGATTACATTATGAAAACCTTTGACAAACTTGGATATCCAGAGGGAATGTTGAATAGAACAAAAAGAAAAGCAATAAATATTTACAATCGCGGAAAGAAAGAGAAAAATGATCAAAATAATACAAATCTTATATCAGTACCTGGCTCAGAAACGTCACCAATGATAGACAAATATTTAACAAAATCAGGTATGAACATAGCTAAAATAACTAACAAGAGGATAGGTGATTTAATAAAGACTTCTGAAAAGAGAACCAATTCCGAAAACAGCGTCGTATATAAAATCCCGTGCAATAGTTGCTCAATGGCTTATTTTGGCGAATCGTCAAGAGGATTAGAAAAAAAGAATTTATGAACATAAAAACGACATAAAAGCACATAGGACATCTAATTCTTTAGTAGTTCATGCGGAAAAATTCGATCATTTACCAAACTGGAGAGAAGCTGAAGTGCTACATAAAGGTTTTGATATATTCACTGGAAGAATTGTTGAATCAGCATATATTTCAACTAATAATTCATCGAATCATCGAGGAGGGTTTATCAATTTAGCTAAAGAAACTAGTATTTTAATTCTAAAGCACGCCTGAAAAACGACCTTTCCCAAGTGTCTGAAAAGATAATTAGATTTAGTACATAAACTTAAATTGCAGTTCTACATACACTCTCTGAAGAAGTTCTACGCGAACGAAACGTTAGAGTGTTTAGGGTTCCGAGCCTTCCCCTGTGTTTACGTTCTCCATCATCCAAATAATATATATATATATATATATATACTGTATATATATAGATATATATGAGTAGCCCTTGGCGGGCGTCAGGTGATTTTGTTGAAAGGAATAACACCAATTGTAATGACCAGAAAGAAAACGTGTCAAGTCCTGCGATGGATGAGATTTTCCTCGCTGCACTCTATCTGAGTCACGCTGCGTGGCAAGGTGGAAGCTAGGGTCACGGGGAAAGTGGCCCATCACCCCCCAAATTTGCTGAGTTTGGTTGAGTCACTGGGTCTTTGGTGCTAATGAGAGACTCTGATAATACACGTCGATAGGAGATCTTTCGGTCCACAGCGAGGTCAAATGCAAATAGACGAATGAATAGATATATAAGCAAGCAAACTGCCTATGAATATTAAGTAAATGAATAAATAATTTTGTAAATTAATAAATAGATCAACAAATAGATGGATACATAGAACATCAACTTCGTAAATTGATAATAAGTAAATGGATAAATAGATAAATAAATACATTGGTAGATACATAAAGGAATCAATAAATAAATCAGTCAATCAATCATTCAGTTAAGTGAATGAATAATTTAGTGAAAATGAATGTAATATCTGTTTTGATACTAAGATCGTCTTTATAAAGGTTATAGAGTCGTTGTACAACATGACCCATCATCCCAGCAGAGGTGTTAATACAATTTTCAATTATTTTATAATCATTATAGAATGGTACTGTATACAAAACATGATTAGCAGTGGATAGGTTTAATTAAGTGTGATTTATGTGACTTATGTAGTACTGTCATATTTGTGACTAGACACAGGGGTTCTATATTCTCCTCAATTGAAAAAGAAAAAATGGATCAAAGGTAATTTAATGAAGAGGATCTACAACCTATTTTTTTTTTTTAATAAGACTGATTTACCAAGAAAATAATTTTGATATCTTTTAGAGCAAAGCTTTCCCCAAACTGAATAGAATTTTCTGTTTTCAGTAGAAAACAAAATATTTGAGTATAATATGATCTAACACATTGTAAGATGTTAATCTAGACCGTCTTGAGATTTCCGGGGTTCATAAGACTAAACATTTCACTAGAATTTCCTCAAACAATTATATTCAAAGAAAAGTCTTAAAAAGACAAAGTTGCATGTGTTGGTAATTGGCTTTTTATCATCGTACAATCACCCTCAAAAAGTGTTGTCAGCGCTGTTGAATTCAGCTAATGTATTAAATTTTTAGATACAACACAAGTCGCGTGCAGCTAAATTGAATAATCAGGTGGTAGCCAGAAAATAAATAAAGAAAAATTGGTGCGAAGGCATCATTGGATTTTCGTCAGGTGTACACAACCATAAAATGTATTGCATGGTAACCTAGGAATGTTTCATTTGTAGAGCTCATTGCAAGAACAGGAATTTTGAATGTAACTGTACATCAATCCTGTTGAAGTAAAGGAGGTGGGACAGAGTGAGGGAGGGAGTGATGAAGGGAGGGACAGAGGGAGAGAGGAAAAGAGAGAAAAAAGAAGAAGAGGAAAAGAGAATGAGGCAGGGAAAAAGGGAAAAGGCGGTTGAGTGAGTGAGTAAGTGAGAGCGAGTGAATAATTGAGGGAAGGAAGGAAGGAGAGATGGAGGGAAGAAGGGAGGGAAGGTGGGAGAGAAGTAGGGAGGGAGGGAAGGAGAGAGGGAAGGAGGTAGGGAACGAGGGAAGGAAGGAGGGTGTAACAGGGTTGTTACATAAGAGGGGGACTTAATGCGGGCAAGAAATACCTTGATGGTGATTTCTTCGTTTTATTAAGAATATAATCTGGCAATTACTGGTTGGGAAGATTTTGTACAACTAGGGCCTTGACCTAACACTCTTCGTGCCCGGTTTTAACCTCGGCACTGCCTCCTGCCAGGTACGTAATCTGGGGAGTCCTTCCTGCCAGGTCGGTGACCTTGGCAGTCCTAACTCTCGGCGGTACAGCCGTCGTAATAAAAGGGGTCGGTGGGTTGCCGTATATGAGATGTGTTAGGTATCAATTATAAGCATGAGTGTTAGTTCCGTTATATAGGAGTTAGTTGTATGGTTGGTGGGTGCGGTTAGCTATGGTGTATATACATTACGTTATGGTAATGTAACTGGGGTAGGTATAAGAAAGGGTCCAATGGGTCTGTCTGGTGACATTAGGCATCTTGTGTAGTGACACTGTGGGGGCATCCTGTTATGATCTTACGTAGCGTTTAGTCAGGTATTTTGGGTTGGGAAAGTGGTGAGGTTTGGAAGATTAGAGGTCTCGCCAAAGACGAGTGTCATGTTGCATGTGTGTGGATCATATGAGTGGTTGGTAATGGTTAATGACGGTTACAGAGGAAAGGAGGGGGTGAGAGAGGGAAGGAGGGAGGGGAGGAGGAAGGGAGAGAGGAAAGGAAGGAGGGAGGGAAAGAGGTAGGGGGAAGAAAGGATCGGGGAAGGAGGGAAAGAAGGAGGGAGAAAAGAAGGACGGGAAATAAAAGGGTGGTCAGAGAAGTGAAGGGAGAAGGAAGGGGAGTGCGAGAAGAGGTACGTGAGTGAGTAAGGAGAAAAAGGAAGGAAGAGGATGGAGGAGGAGAGTAAGTGAGGAAGGAAATGAGGAAAAAGGTTGCGTTAGTATGGGAGGGAAGGAATGAAGGAGAGAGGAAAGAAGTGGTTGAGAAAAAGTAAGAGAGGGAGGGAGGGAGAGTGAGAGGCAGAGGAGGAGGGAGGGAGAGTGGAAGAGAAGCAATGAGAGAAGGAGGGAGTGGGGAAGGAAGGGAGAAAGGGAGGGAAGGGGGGAGAGGGAGTGAGGGGAAGAAAGGAAGGAAGGAAGAAGGGAGGAGAGGGAGGGAGGGACGGGACAAAACAGGGAGAGAAAAAGAGGGGAATCAAAGGAGGGGAACAAGGTGAAGGAGGAGCGAATGAATGAATGAGTCAGTCAGTGAATGAGAAGAGGAGGAAGAGAAGGAGTGAAGGAGGAAGAGAGTGGGAGGAGGGAGAGAATGAGTGAACGAATGACTGGGTGGGGGAGGGAAGGAGGTAGGGAATAGATGAGGGAGAGAGTGAGTGAGGGAGGGAAGAAGTGAGGAGGGAGGGCGAGAGAGAGGGAGGGAGGGCAGGAGAGAGGGAGGGAGGGAGGGAGGAAGTGATGGAGGTAGGGCAAGAGAGAGGGAGGGAGGGCAGAAGAGAGGGAGGGAGGGAGGGAGGGAGGAAGTGAGAGAGGGAGGGCGAGAGAGAGGGAGGGAGGGCAGGAGAGAGGGAGGGAGGGAGGGAGGGAGGCAGGGAGGGTCGGTGGATCCATTTTCGAGGGGGCACGACACAAGGCAACGAGAGTTATTCCCAATCGTGGGATGGCAGTAGGAATGCTCAATTAGAAGGTCTAGGAATGTGCAATCAAGAGGAGGCGCTGGTGAAGGAGGAGGTGGGGGGGGAGAAGGAGGAGGAAAAGAAGAAGATGGAGGAGGTATGAGTAGAGGAGAAGGAGGAAGGGGAATAAGGGGAGATGGATAGGATGAATACGAAGAGAAATTAGAGAAGGAAGATGTAGAGAAGGAGGAGAAGGCAAGGAAGAAAAAGGAAAAGAAAATGAAGTAGGAGAAGATGGGAGAGGAGAAAGAGGAAAATGAAGAAGTTGAGGAGAAGCACAAGCAGAATAAAAGTAATAATTGGAGAAGAAGTAGGAAGAGAAAGAAAAAAAAACAGAAGGCGGAAGAGAAATAAGAAGTGGAGAAGTAATAAGAGATGAAGGAGGAGGAAGAATAGAAGGAAAGATAGAAAGAGGAGGAGTATAAAGGAGTGGAGGAGGAGAAAGAGGATTAGGAAAAGCAGGAGGAGGAGGAGGAAGAGGATAAGGGAAGGAGGAAGAAGAGGAGGAGTAGGATGAGGAGACGAATGAAAAGGAAGAGGAAGAGGACTGGAATAATTGAGTAAAAAAGTGGAGAAGATGTAAGAGGAGAAAAAAGAAGAGAAGCGGAAGGCAGAAGAGATGTAAGAAGATGGTAGAAGCAGGAAGATAAGAAGAAGGAGGAGGAGGAGGAAAATAAGAAGAAAAAGAAAGAAAGAAAGAACAAGAGTAGAAGAAAAAGGAGGAGGAAGAAGAGGAGGAGGAGCAGGAGGAGAAAGAAGAAGAGAAGAAAGAAGAGGAGGGGGACAAGAAAGATGAGGAGCTGAAGAAAGGAAGAGCAAGAGTAGAAGAAAAAGGAGGAGGAAGAAGAAGAGGAGGAGCAGTAGGAGAAAGAGGAAGAGAAGAAAGAAGAGGAGGAGGACAAGAAAGATGAGGAGCTGAAGAAAGAGGAGAAGGAGAAAAAAGAAGAGGAGGGGAAGAAAGAGGAGAAGAAAGGGGAGGAGTAGAATGAGGAAGAGGAAGAGAAAGTGGAGGAGGAGGAAGAATAGGAGAAGGAGGAGGAGGAGGAGGAGGAGGAGGAGGAGGAGGGGAGGAAGAGGAGGAGGAGGAGGAGGAGGAGGAGGAGGAGGAGGAGGAGGAGGAGGAGGAGGAGGAGGAGGGGAGGAAGAGGAGGGTTGGAATACTTAATCACGAGAGGGTCTGGGGGAATACTTCATCAAGTCGGGTTAGTCGCAAAGGCTTAGCACCATCAACACGGTGACCCAACGTCCACCTCGTCCTGTCCCCAGAAACTCTA
>NC_134795.1:24430859-24433359 GCF_046742065.1 Oratosquilla oratoria | reverse complement strand
GTAAGAATGGACAGATACGATTGGAAATAAGAGACATATATAAATATACAAATATATATATATATATATATATATATATATATATATATATATATATATATATATATTGCTATAGTTGGGCAGCAGATCCTCTTTTAGGCAAATGTCATTAAAATTTGCAGCAGCTTCTGCGTTCACGAGTTTTTTGCTGACATTCTCGACTTTTCTTATGCTGGCGCGCTGTGTCGTGCTAAGTTCTCTAATTACCTGGCCAAATAGCATTTGTGATATAGGTAAAGGCATGGGAATTATCTTCTTAATTTAAATGCAGAGCTTTCGCCTAACAGTTAGGCATCTTCAGTGCTAATGAGAACAGTGTGTGGGAAATAATTATAAATACACAATACACTGATCACAAAGACTTCATTCCTGATCCGGTTGACCAATCAGGAAGCAGGACGCGAGGCGCCGCCCTCTGGCCCAGCGGCTGTGAGCCGAAAGCTGACCTCGATGTCTTTTGATTTACACACACACACACACACACACACACACACACACACACACACACACACACACACACACACACACACACACACACACACACACACACATATATATATATATATATATATATATATTTACATGTATATATTTATGTATATATATGTATATACATTGTACATATGTATATATTTATGTGTATATATATACATATATATATGTATATAAAATATACATATATATACATATATATATATATATATATATAAATATATATATATATATATAATATATATATATATATATATATATATATATATATATATATATATATATTCGAAAGTAGCTGGAGTCCAGGAACCATTTTATTGAAGAAAGTATACGCTGGACTCGACGTTCGTCAATTTATTCCGACGTTTCGAACTCTGTCCGGGGTTCGTCTTCAGGGTAATACGTCGGACTAAATTGACGAACGTCGAGTCCAGCGAATACTTTCTTCCATAATATATATATATATATATATATATGTATATATGTATATATATCTATATCACCTAGGATGAGGTGGATGGATGGGGTGAGGGGGGCTTTGGGTAAGAGGGGAATGTCTGTTGAGGAAGGACGGGAGAGGACAGAAGACAGGGGTGAATGGAGAATGGTTGTATATGGATGATGTGGTGATGCATGAGGTGGAATGGGCGGGGGGATGGGGGGTGAGGTACTATGTGTGAGCAAAATTTGACGCAGCCCGAAGGGATTTCTCCCCGTCTTCTCCTTTTATGCATGGGTAGACGGAGAGGGGGGTCGCCGATTTAATGAAGCGTCCTTGCTGTGGATGTGCTGTGTCTTGCGACACTGCGTCTGACCCAGGGCAGTGGACAAGGTGCAGGGATGACCCGTCATCCAATAGGTGCTAAGATAAGAGGGAGGGTGGAGGGGTGTGAAGTGTATTCAGGGATGGAATGGGTGGGAATGATTTTATGCCTTTTCCTTTTTGGCTACCTCCCTTGTAAGGGGGAAAAAGCCTTGGTATATGTCTGTATGTATGTATGTATGTATATATATATATATATATATATATATATATATATATATATATATATATATATATATATATATATATATATATATATACTTTGAATATAAATATAATAAACTGGGAACTCACCACTCGCCATCCCACTCCTACGTGTTGGGAAGTGAGAATATGTTAGTTGATCAAGTCCGGTCGGCTGCAGCAAGTCCCTGGTTTTATATAGGTAGATAATACTGATGACCCACTTTCGGAGAAGAATAAGCGAAGATACAGAGATCTGTATATTTCGATCACTTACTGTGATCCTCTTCAGCAGATATGCTGAAGAGGATCACAGTAAGTGATCGAAATATACAGATCTCTATATCTTCGCTTATTCTTCTCCGAAAGTGGGTCATCAGTATTATTTTACAAATGTGCTACGACATAACTTTGTTGTGATATAAGTAGATATTTAGGTTGTCTACCCGCCTGGACAAGGCTGTCCGGAACGAACGCCAAAAGCACACACTGGGTTCCAGGACTCGAACTCAGAACTACCTACTCATGAGTTTGACACGGTATCAGGAAAAGATCGACAAAAATGATAACAAAAAGTTATCTTTTGTTCTGTTTAGAAATAACATCAGTGTTTATAGCGGACGTATTAAGACGGTAAATTTGGTTAGAGTGACTGAACGTAAGTCTCTTGTAAAGTTGTCTTATAAGTTGAAGTCTGGCTTCTGATAGTTTATTTTACTTAGCCAAGTGACAGGTTTAATATCTGCTTCGATTAGCCTTACCTACGCACTAGTCGATCTTTTCTTGATTCTTTGCCATTTGAGGATAAAGAAAAAACCTTAAATCGATATATATGAAATATAGAAACTTTCAGTTCCGGAACCATCCCTCAGTTGATTAAAATAATAAAATTTTCATTAGAGAAAATGATCATATCAAAGGATCATTTGTATCTTATCAAATACATTCAAAGGTTCACCTTAA
>NC_134795.1:24420859-24425859 GCF_046742065.1 Oratosquilla oratoria | reverse complement strand
GAGAGAGAGAGAGAGAGAGAGAGAGAGAGAGAATGAAAGTGAGAGAAAGAGTGAAAGAGAATGAAAAAGGAGTGGGAGAGAGTGAGAGAGAGAGTGAGTGAGAAAGAAAGAGAGAGAGAGAGAGGTGGGGTGAAGGATGAAGGATGAGTGATGAAGGATGAAGATGAAAGGATGAAGGATGAAGGATGAAGATGAAAGGATGGAAGATGGAAGATGGAAGATGGAGGATGTAGGATGGAGGATGAAAGATGGGGGATGGAGGGTGAAGGATGAAGGATGGAAAAAAATAGGGAAATAAAGAAGGAAGGAAAAGTAAAGATAAATACAAAGGCGTATAACGGACATTGATTTTTTTCTTTTCTTTTTAAAGCTTATGTAGCGAAAAACACGAAACGATTTAATCAAAGGTTTTGTCAATCTACGTTTGAGGTTTGTCCCGAGATAGGCTGTAATTAAAGTCCGAGTAGTGATCCTCAACTGAATAGAATCAATCTGTGTTTTCCTACCATGTTTCCACATATACTTATACATTTATTTTGGGGAGGAAATTAAGAGAGGAAAGGGAGGCGAGTCAATTAGAGAAGAAAAGGTGAAAGGTGCAGATGAACAGATGTTAATGGAAGAGATAGCAGCGAAGGAAAGGTGGCCAGTGTATTTTAGGGAGTTGTATGTGAAAGAGGATAGGGGAAGATTGGTGGTAGCAGTGGAAGGCACAAGGAAAATGATGGTGATGGGAGAGGAAAGTGGAGGAAAGATAAGGTAAACGTAGTTTTAAAATGATGAGAACAGGTAAGACACCTGGGTTAGACGGGTGTCATGCGGATTGTCTGGAGAAAAGAGGCACAATGATAGTGAGGTTGTTTAATGTGTGTCTAAGGGAGGGTAGAGTGACTGAGGACTGAAAGAATACCTGTATAGTTCCCGCTTACAAAAGGAAAGCGGAAAATATGAGCGTAATAGTATCAAAGAGATAAGTTTATTGAGTGTAATTGGGAATGCTTATGAGAGGGTTTTAATTGAGAGGATAAGGAAAGTGTAAGTTTGGAAAAGGTAGTGGTTGCGTAGATCATATTTTTGTGGCATGGCAGATATATGAGAAGCTTTAGCAAAATGTGGATGATTTTTGGACCTTTGTAGATATGGAAAAGGCTTATGACAGATAGACAAGAAGGCACTTTGGGAGGTTGTGCAAACATATGGGACTGGGGGAAAGCTGTTAAGGGCAGTCAAGAGTTTTTACTATAGTAGAGGTTGCAATAGAATTGGAAATAAATAGAGCGTTTGAGGTAAAGGTTTGGCTGCGTTAGGGATGTATCATGTCGCCATGGCTGTTCAGTGTATACGTGGATGGGGTTGTGTGTGAGGTAAATGCGAGGGTAATGGGCAGGGGACTGAATGTAGTTAAATAGAATTGAGAAAAGTGGAAAGTGAGCCAGTTGTTGTTTGCTGACGACACTGCGTTTGTGGCAGGGTCAAAGGGGGGGGGTGGTTAAGGGAAATAGTGATGGAGTTTGGAAAGGTGTGCGACAGGAAAAAGTTGGAGGTGAAAGTCGGTAAAAGTAGGATGATGAGATGTACAAGGGTAGAGGATGGCAGTGAGTTGGAAGTAAATCTTAAAGGAAAGAGGTCATAGGACGGGATGGCTTTAAGGATTTGGGGCCACATGTGGCAGCAAAAGGAAGAAATGGAGGTGGAGGTAAATTGTAGGCTGAGGGAAGCAGGTAAATGACTTTTGGGGGTTAAAAAGTGTTATGAGAAATAGACATTTGGGAATTGATGCAAAGAGAAGATTATGTAAAAGGGTGGTTGTGCCGACGTCACTGTATGGGGCAAATACATAGAATTTAAGGGGAGGCATGGAGAAATTTTTTTAATGTGTGAAGTGTCTGAGAAGTATGTTAGGAGTTACAAGGATGGATAGAGTGAGAAACGAGGAGATGAGGAGAAGAAAAGGAATGCAAAAGGAGATAGCTGGCAGGGCTGGTAAAATAGTATTAGCATGGTTTGAACATATGCAAAGAATAAATGAAAAAAATATTTGTAAAAGAGATGTGGAAGGTAGACGTGGATGGAGTGAACTTGAGATAATCACAGGATGAGATAGATGAATGGCGTGAAAGGGGCGCTGAGCAAGAAGGAAATGTCTGTTGAACAAGGAAGGGAGAGCGCAGGGGATAGGGGTGAATGGAGAATGGCTGTGTGTAGACGATACTGTGATGTATGGAATGGAGTCGCCGAGAGATAGAGGTAGGGGGAGAGTATGTATAGATAATATTTTGACGCAGCCTGAAGGGATTTCTTTCCGTTTTTTTTTTTTTTTTTTTTTTTTAATGAAGTGAAGTAGGTGTTACTCGGATAAAGGGAGCGGCATTCTTTTGGATGTGCTGTGCCTTGATGCAATGATTTTGACCCAGGACAGTGGGCGGAATACAGGGATGACCCGTCATCCATGAGGAGCTCAAATGAGAGGGGGGAAAGAGCAGTGAATATGGTTGGAATAGGTGGAAGTGAAATGGGTACACGTCTTTCCATTTGGCCATCTCCCATGTAAGGGGGAAAAACCTTGGTATATAGATAGATTATTCTTATCGTCATTATGATCATAACTATTATTGTAATTATTATAACTATTATTCTAACTGTTCTTATACATACATACATACATACATACATACATACATACATACATACATACATACATACATACATACATACATACATATATACATACATATACCAAAGGATATTTCCCCCTAAAGAGGGAGGTAGCCAAAAAAACAAAGGCATAAAAACCACTGCCACTCATTCCATCCTCAACATACAGCGCCTTCCTGTCTGCCCTGTCATAGGCCTTTTCAAGATCCATAAAAGGCCCCCCCCCAAAAAAAAAACATCCTTACCTTTTCCTATAGCTTTTTCACATATTTGTCTTACCACAAAAATCTGGTCTGCGTAACCCCTATTATCATTACTGTTGTTAGTGTTATAATTATTGTAATTGTTTTTGCAATTCTTATTGCAATAATTATGAAATTTGTTATCGTAATTATGAATGTAGTTATTACAATCATTATTATAATTACGATAACTATTGTCATAGTTGATAATATATTTATCTTAATTATTATTATCATAACTGCTATTACTATTGTTATAATTATTTTTTATTGTTATAATTATTATATTTTTCCTATAAACTTATTTGTTTATTTATCATTATTATTATTACTTCTTTTATATACACGTCACAATTTGATGATGAAAGTCCTTTATGTTAACAGACTGGTATTCTTCTTATTCTAGATATGTCTTTCCAACAATTCCAAGCTATATCTTCTAGTTAGAAAATAACACCAAAGCGACGCCATGATGTCCTTTTTCATGTGTTTTGTCAAGGGTACGGAATAAAAAAAGGTTTGGTGTTTTTATCACTTAGTCAAAGAGAGAGACATTTTGAATAATCATCGACTAAAAGAAGGTTTCTGGTGAAAAGTCTTTATGGGATAAAAATTTTCTGGCCTCAGAGTTTTTTTTTTTTTTTTTTAGGGGGGCGGCGGGACGTGGGGGATGTGGAGAAACGAATACTCTTTATACGACATCGCTGTGACGGATCGTGGGCCTTGTTCAATCGACTGCTTATTCCTCTCTCTCTCTCTCTCTCTCTCTCTCTCTCTCTCTCTCTCTCTCTCTCTCTCTCTCTCTCTCTCTCTCTCTCTCTCTCTCTCTCTCTCTCTCTCTCTCTCTCTCTATATCTCTATATATATCTATATTTTTATATATATATATCTATATATCTATATATATATATATATATATATATATATATATATATATATATATTCATTTCTGCACCCCCTTTTCTTCTTCTTCCTCTATATCTTCTTTTTCTTGCTCTTCTGCTTCTTACCCCTACTCTTGCTCCTGCTCTTACTCTCAATCTAACTCTTACTCCCCTACTCTCACTCCTAATCTTATTCCTACCTTTACTCGTAGTCTCACACCAACTCTTACTCCTACTCTTATTCGCACTCTTACTTTTATTCCCACTCCTCTTCTTCGTCTTCCTCTTCCTCTTTCTCTTCCTCTTCGTCTTCCTCTTCCTCTTCCTCTTCCTCTTCCTCTTCTTCTTCTTCCTACTCCTCCTCCTTTTCCTCCTACTATTCCTCCTACCCTTACTCCTGTTCTTCCTCTTCCTCTTCCTCTTCCTCTTCCTCTTCCTCTTCCTCTTCCTCTTCCTCTTCCTCTTCCTCTTCCTCTTCCTCTTCCTCTTCCTCTTCCTCTTCTTCCTACTCCTCCTCTTCCTCTTGCTCTTCCTCCTACCCTTACTCCTATTCTTCCTCTTCCTCTTCCTCTTCCTCTTCCTCTTCCTCTTCCTCTTCCTCTTCCTCTTCCTCTTCCTCTTCCTCTTCCTCTTCCTCTTCCTCTTCTTCCTACTCCTCCTCCTCTTCCTCCTGCTCTTCCTCCTACCCTTACTCCTATTCTTCCTCTTCCTCTTCCTCTTCCTCTTCCTCTTCCTCCTCCTCATCCTCTTCCTCTTCCTCTTCCTATTCCTCATCCTCTTCTTCTTCCCCTTCCTCTTCCTCTTCCTCTTCTTCCTACTCCTCCTCTTCTTCCTCCTCTTACTCCTATTCTTCCTCTTCCTTCTCCTCCTCCTGGAGTTTTCTCCTCTTTAACTGAGGTACACGTTCGCTGTCGTGTACTTGGCCTTGCCCGAGACGTTTCTGGTAGATTTAGGTCCCAACGTCAATTTCTTTTTCCTCTTCCTGCTCCTCAACTTATTTTTTATTCTATTTTTTTTCTTCTTCTTCTTCATCATCTTCTTTTCTCGACCCATGTTTACTGATGCTTTCGTGTTACATTCTTTCGTTGAGATCATCTTTGTGGGTTCAAGTCCGTGGCTTAAGGTTTTTTCTTTTTTTTCCTTTTTGTTATCATTAGTTTGTACCTTTCGTACACAATTTTTAATCCTTTTTTTTTTTTTTTTGTCTACTGAAACTGCC
>NC_134795.1:24408359-24415859 GCF_046742065.1 Oratosquilla oratoria | reverse complement strand
GATAAATCCAAAGAGAATCCCAAAGAATTCTATAGTTACATTAGAGATAAAAAGGTTGTTAGGAATCACATTGGTCCACTATTATCTGCTGACGGTCAACTTGAATATTCAAATGAAGGAATGTGTAATATCTTAAACAATTATTTTAGCTCGGTATTCGTAAACGAAACACCTCAAGGTGAATTCCAAACTGAAACCTGTGAAAAGTCTATGGTAAACTTACTCGGTACGGTAAATATAACAAAAGAAAAAATTAAAAGGTGTATAGACAAACTCAAAGTTAATAAAACACCAGGGCCTGACGGTTGGCACCCAAGAATCTTAAAGGAAATGAAAAATGAGATTGTTGTTCCATTAGAAATTATTTTCAAGAAATCCATCATATCCGGAGATGTCCCAAGAGAATGGAAGCTAGCTAACGTTACTCCCATATTCAAAAAAGGTGACAAAAAGAAACCAAATAACTATAGGCCTATAAGTTTGACTTCAATCGTAGGAAAAATAATGGAAACTATCATCAGAGATGCTATGGAACATCATTTAGAAAGTAACCGTTTGATAAATGATAGCCAGCATGGTTTCAGACGGAAACGTTCTTGCGTGACTAACTTACTCGAATTCTACAACACAGTTATCTCGAATTATGACAAAAGAAACAATATAGATTTAGTATATCTAGACTTTGCAAAAGCTTTTGATACCGTCCCACACGAAAGACTACTTACTAAATTAGCTTTGCATGGAATAAGTGGTAGCCTATTAGGTTGGACTAGTAATTGGTTGAAGGGTCGAAAACAGAGAGTTGTTTTAAATGGAAAAACTTCTGGATGGAAAAGTGTTGCAAGTGGAGTTCCTCAGGGTTCCGTTCTTGGGCCACTTCTATTCATAGTATATATAAATGATATAGACCATGGACTAAAATCTACTGTTTCCAAATTTGCTGATGATACAAAACTGTGCGGAGTGGCAAATGATCACTCAAACCAATTAGATATTCAAGAAGATTTAGATAAATTACAGCAATGGTCTGAAAAGTGGCTAATGAAATTTAACACAAGTAAATGCAAGGTAATGCACATAGGTAAAAATAACAGTAAGTACGATTACAAGTTATTTGGAAATTCGTTAACAAAAGTGGATAGTGAAAAAGATCTCGGCGTAATTATCAGTAACGGCCTCAAATCATCCAAGCAGTGTATTTCAGCCTCTGAGAAAGCAAATAAGATTCTAGGACTGATTGCGCGATCTTTTGATTTCAAAAGTCCATCACTCATTAACAAGCTATATAAATCGTTAGTTCGTCCACATCTGGAATATGCTGTTTCCGTATGGTCACCGAATCTCATTAAAAACATTGACAGATTGGAAAGAGTACAACGGCGAGCCACAAAACTGATTCCAAATATCAAAAATAAATCATACGAAAATCGACTAAAACATATGAATCTGTTTTCTCTAAAAAAGCGTAGACTCAGAGGTGACTTGATACAGGTCTTTAAAATTCTAAAGGGAATTGACAACATCAAAAGTGACCAAATTTTCACATTGAATGAGAATCAGACAAGAAACAATGGTCTCAAACTGTCCGGAAATAGATTCAATTTGGAAGTAGGTAGAAACAACTTTGCCAACCTACACGGTTGGCAAAGTTGTTTCTGAATTGTGTTAATGAATGGAATAAACTTCCTGCACAGGTAGTGCAATGTAGTTCAGTTCGAAGCTTTAAGAATCATTTAGATAAATACCTAAGTAAGATGCTGTAATGATTATAATTTATCTTATATTATTTGTTTTTGTTTTGTTATCATTTGTCTGTCTGATTTTTATTTATTATTAGTTATATGTCAATTTATTATTATTTACTATTTACCTCTTTGTTTATTATTTAACTATACCTATGCATTTATTTATGTATTTTATTTGTTATTTACATTATCATAGTTTTTATTTATTATTTTATCATTAATATGATTTTTTTTCGCATCCGACCTAGATATGGATCAAAAGGTCTCCTGTCGGCATGCTCCGCCTTTGTAATCCTTTGTAATATCATTTGGGAAGAATTAAAAAGTACGAATAACGTCCAAGTACCAGACATCAGGAGAGCAAACTTTGACAATATAAAAACCTATTTGAAATTGAATATGAAATGTTATACGGACGTCTCGGACATTGTCGACGGGTGAGGGGGTGGGGGGGTCAGGTCTCGGTACTTGACCAGGGGTCGGGTCATGGAGGGTAATATGCATATCTTGGGTCAGGTCACTTGGTGGCGTGGGCTCAACAGACAGGTCAGCAATTTGGATGAAATGTATAGCAATCTAACTGATCTAATTGTTAATACAAAATACATTTATCCCCCTGAAGTCAATACGGAAAAATAGTAAAACTCCCAAATGGATGACGGACAGATTGAAACATGAGATCGGAATGAAAAGGACTTTACGTAAAAATAAAAAACGGGGAATCACACCTTTATATCAAGATATAACGAAAGGGTAAAGCTGGTTAAAAAGAATACACGTACAGCGAAACGTAATTATGAAATTAAGATTGCCAGTCAAGGAAGATCCAACCCAAAGGGTTTCTTTCATCTCTATAGAACAAAAAATAAAGAAAGAATAGGACCAATTAAAAACGATGAAAATGTCATGATAGAATCGGAGGAAAAAATGAATGAGGAGTTTAACAATTATTTTCTCTTGGTGTTTACTAATGAGAGGTTAGATAAAGTACCTGACCGCAATCCGATTTTCAGAGGGGATAAAGAAAGTAGTCTATCTAATACCGGCATTAGTAAAGAAGAAGTAGTTAAGCAGATTAAAAGACTTAAAGCTACAAAATCCCCGGGTCCAGACGAAATTTTCCAGAGAATGCTTAAGGAGTGTAAATTTGAAATCTGCGACCAGTCAACTGACATATTTAATAAATCGGTTGACACTGGTTTTGTGCCTATGCCTTGGAGGCAGGCAAACGTTGTTCCTGTTTTTAAGAAGGGAGATAGATCGTCTATATACAACTACAGGCCAATCAGATTGACATCGGTTATAGGAAAAATGCTTGAATCAGTAATAGTAAATAGACTCAGAGAACATATCGAATGATATAATTTAATTCGTGATTCAAGTCATGGTTTCTCCAAGGGCAAGTCATGTATGACTAATCTTCTATCCTTTTACAATAAAGTATATAAGGCGTCAGATAACAATGATAATTACGATGTTAGTTACCTTGACAAGGTGCCTAACCAGAGACTACTAAATAAAATCAAAGCCCATGGCATAGAAGGAAAAGTGTTGGAATGGATTAGAGCTTGGATTAGTAGCAGGAAGCAGCGGGTCACCATAAATGGAGTAAAATCTAGATGGGGAATCTTACTAGTGGGGTCCCACAGGGTTCGGTTTTGGGTTCCTTGTTGTTCATTATGTACATAAACGACTTAGACGATGGGATAGATAGTGATGTTAATAAGTTTGCGGACGACACTAAAATAGAACGCCTAATTAGGTTAGGAGACGACGCAGAGATTCTGCAGGATGATCTTAACAAATTGTTCACGTGGTCGGTGAAATAGCAAATGAACTTCAATATCTCTAAGTGTAGCGTGTTAAACGTAGGGGTACACAACCCCGAAAATAGATACAGCTTAGAAAACACGCTTTTAGAGAAAACTGAGTGCGAGAGAGACTTGGGAATTCTAGTGAGTCTGGACCTTAAAAACAGGAAACAGTGCATTAGCGCCAGGAATAAAGCAGACAGAGCATTAGGTTTCATTGCTAGGACGGTAACGAATAGAAGTGCAGAGGTAATTATTAAAATCTATCTAGCGATAGTTAGATCCATCCTTGACTATGCAGTATATTTTTGGTCTCCATCCTACAGAATGGACATCAATTCACTAGAATCAGTACAGAGAAAAATTACCAAAATGATACATGGACTCAGAAATTTGTCTTACGAATAGAGGCTTAGGCACCTTAACTTACACTCTTTGGAAAGACTTAGAATGTGGGGTGATCTAATAGAGGTGTTCAAATGGATCAAAGGCTTTAACAAGGATGATGTAAACAAGGTCATCATATTAAAACAACAGGGCAGGACTTGCAATAATGGTTGTAAACTGGACAAATTTAGATTTAAGAATGAAATAGGCAAGAATTGGTTTACTAATAGGGTGGTCGACGAATGGAATAAACTTAGTAACCATGTAGTAAGCGCTGAAACTATCAGTTGCTTTAAGAAACAATTAGACAACTTTATGGATGGGGATGACAGGTGGTGATGGATACGGAGCTGCCTTATGGTCTCTTGCAGTCTCCTTCATTCTTATCTTCTTATGTTCTTATCTGTGTGTGTGTGTGTGTGTGTGTGTGTGTGTGTGTGTGTGTGTGTGTGTGTGTGTGTGTGTGTGTGTGTGTGTGTGTGTGTGTGTGTGTGTGTGTGTGTGTGTGTGTGTGTGTGTGTGTGTGTGTGTGTGTGTGTGTGTGTGCGTGTGTATGTGTTTGTGATTGTTTATACTACTACCTCTCTCTCTCTCTCTCTCTCTCTCTCTCTCTCTCTCTCTCTCTCTCTCTCTCTCTCTCTCTCTCTCTCTCTCTCTCTCTCTCTCTTTATACCTTTTTCTCCTTCTTGCAACTTGTGCCTACTGGGGCTGTCGGGATATTACCATCCTCGAAGGCCATTCGTTAAGAGTCCACTCTCGGAGCCGATATCCTCTGAGACCAGTTGTAAAGTTCTCTCCTGCTCTCTTCGGCAGCCCCACAAGAGCAGCAGTAAAGCACTTGCCCTGCTTGAGACCTGGAGCACACCCGAAAGGCGATCACCATCCCAGAGCATCTGGAGTCAATCCTCAATCTTGTTTATGACCTCGAGACCCAGAGTACTCAAGGTGGCAAATTTTCCATGTGTGCCGAAAAAGACCCGATGGGCTTCGATCTTGATTCTAAGTACGATATTTGGTTTCGATCAAAGGAAGTATCATTGAGAGTGGATTGTTATGAGTGTCCAAACACATAAGGCATAGGTATCGATTTCGGATATTGTTATGTGTTGATTGACAATTTCCTTTTGGGAGTAATGAAATAGATTTTTTTTTTTTTTTTTTTTTTGTCAAAATAAAACCTGCGTGATATACACACAGGTTAATTCTATTATTGACATTTCCTCGTCTGAATGAAATAACCTGAGGAAGACTAGAATATTCAAATCTATTTATGACAATTCTAGAGGTACTTTGAAATCCCTTGACCTCCGGGGGGCCGTCCTTGAAAAAAATAAAATCACCTACTGACCTCGCTGGCTGAGCGGCTTGGGGCGTCGTCACTTGCGGCGAAGGTCGAGGGGATGGCGGTTCGAACCCTGCCACCGGCGAAGTTGAACCAAGGGCATGGTTCATTAAATCTCACGTCACAAAGTCCTCTGTGAGGGGCACCGTCCTAGCCTTCCGATAAGGGGGAGTTTGTGACGTTAAACCATATCATCATCATTGACCTTTACATTAGAAGTATCTTTATTTCATCGCCCATAACCAACATTTCTGTCTTTGGGAATGAAATTTGTTTCCAAGAAATAAGATTTAAGGAGGGTAGTACAAGGGGTAGTAATTGAAACTGGTCACTAATTCAATTTATCCTTGTCTACTTTATTTGATCGTGTTTTATTCTATTTACTTTACTTGTGTATATACTTATTTATTAATCTTTCAATGCATTGACCTATTGATTTTGTCTGATGTATTAATTATTTATTAATCTATATACTTATTCATCTATGTACTTGTTTATTCATTTTTTATCTATTAGCTATTTAATTAATTTCATTTTGTTAATTCCTTTTTATTTATTTCTTTTTTTCTTCCTTGCCATCAGAGCAACTGTTCATATACATCGAACGGGGCCACAGGGTGGGGTGTGGGAGAATCAGTAATTGCCACAAGAACTACTTCAGCCGCAGTCAAGCAAAACCTGTTGTCATGTTTACAAAACACCTCCAGCCACTGGGTACAAAGGCCAACATTTCCATTTACCGTTTTTAGTCAGGGAAGCTACAACCCTATTCCAAAGGGACATCCAGCCTCATTTCGCTGGCATCCAGCCTCATTAGAGGCCGGGCATGTTCTGTTAGTTCCGAGGTCTCAAACCTTGCGAGACTCAATTAGATTAAATCTCGCAGTGCCTTTTCCGACCCTTTAATGACTCCTTTGTTGTGGATGTCGTCGACAGTCCGCCATTAGCTGCCAGGGATGAGTGAAAAAGGAGGCTGAGAGGGAAAATGTCCGCTTTTTTCTCTTTTATTAAAGAATGTGGAGGAGGAGATAAAGTGTAACACAAAGACCTCGAGTGGAGGTGAAACAGCCAGAAGACAATATATATGTTACCAGAAGGAATTATGATCTTCTGGGTTCAAAATGAAAAGGTAATGGAATTTAAAAACGATAGATGAGATTAATTTTTTAAGATTGGATACGTTTCGGGTGACGCTTTCTTTAACTTTTACAAAGGATTTACAAAGGCGGAGCATGCCGACAGGAGACCTTTTGGTCCATATCTAAGTCGGATGCGCAAAAATCATAGTAATGATAAACAAATAGATGAATAAATAAAAACAATAATAATGTAAATAATAAATAGATAAAGGCATAGGTACAGTTAGATAATGAACAGGTAAGTAGTAAATAATAATAAATTTATATAACTATGTTATGATATCTAGCTGTTGGTTAGATTTTTATAAATTAATTCATTCCTTTATTTATCTATTTATTTATACATTCGATTATTTGTTTATTTATTTATTTATCAATTAATATTTTATTTATTTATTTATCTATTTATTTATTCATTCAATTATTTATTTATCATCTTCATGTAATTTAGCTATTAGTTGAATATTTATTTATCAATTTAATTATTCCTTTATTTATCTATCTATTTACACACTCGATTATTTGTTTATCTATTTATTCATCGATTAATATTTTATTTAAATATTTATTTATTTATTTATTCATTCATTTATTTATTTATCATCTTCATGTAATTTAGCTATAAGTTGAATATTTATTCATCAATTTGATTATTCCTTTATTTATCTATTGATTTATACATTTGATTATTTGTTTATCTATTGATTTATCAATTGATATTTTATTTAATTATTTATTTATTTATTTATTCATTCACTCATTTATTCATTATCTTCATGTAATATTTGTTGATTTATATAAAGTTTGTCTTCATCTACATTTCTACTCATTCGTCAACTTGCTATGCATTTATTTCCTTTCTTTTCAACTAATCCATTTATTAATAAATTTATATCTATTTTTTATGTTTTGTTTATTTACTTACATATTTTTTTAACTTTATTTTTTTTCTCGTCTAAATAAGATCATCTAGGGGTGGCGAGAATAAAAAAAAAAGTAAAAAAAAAAAATGAAATTAAAAGATAGCGGGGATGAAGCAAGGCTAGATAAAAGTATTTATTAGAAAAAGTAGATTA
>NC_134795.1:24393359-24398359 GCF_046742065.1 Oratosquilla oratoria | reverse complement strand
ATATTGAAAATTTGCTAAGAAAAAAAGCTAACTAAAAGGGGGTAAAAACCTGTTCATTTTTGAGTATTACCTTTTAACCCTGGGATCAGATCATTTTCCCCAGATTACGCCATCTGGTAAATTAATATGTAAATACTACAATTCACATATTTAGGAATATATTGGGGAAGTTTTTTGGAAATTTTGAGAATGATTGTTCAATTACGGGCCTGGTATTGGGGGGGGTCTAATCTTCGACCCTATTTAAGGCTCCACGTAATTTAAGTTTCTGAATTTGTTCAAGGTGGATCAGTGGCTTCATGTTAAATAATTTTTTTTAGCTCTTAATGCTAACATTTGACACACACAGGGGTAGATAGCTACATGTAGATAGATCATTTGATCCTGATCTACCCCTCTCCACTTGCCCTGTGTCACAGCATCATTCATTCTACACCCAATGGAAAAATGGCGACATCGCAATTGAATCAGGTAAGCATACCATACTTGTCTTTGCTACAAAAGGGTTATTTTACAGTTTCATTTGAGTTGCTAACTGGCCATTCATATAACAAAGCATTCGAAGCACTTTGGCAAATTCTATGGTCGCAGTTTCAGGAAAGGGTTGACCAGAACGGAAAAAGACTGGATAACAGTTCAAGGACAAAGATGAATCATGTCATCAAAACATTCAAGGAACAGGAATCTGATGAAGCAACATGGTATTTTGATGAGCTCGCTGATGCCACATCTGGGATGCTCAATCAGCTGCAAGAATTTGATTCTTCACAGAAGAACTGTTCAACGTTAACATACTGGCGTAACTACATGGAAATGGTTGTCGTACGTCCTGAACAAGAGGGGAAACTGGAAACTGCATCTTGAATTGTTTTCCAGAATATTATCCTACTTTTCTCTCATTCTACCTAGCCAGGTGTCCCGCCCCATGTACTAACTGCGTAGTGTGGATGCCATTCTCTACCTCTCAATGATTTTTAAATCCTGATTTCTGGCCCATGCCTCTCCATTAAGGGAGGAGAGAGGAGAGAGGAGAGAGGAGGGAGGAAAGAGGAGGGAGGAGGGAGGAGGGAGGAAAGAGGAGGGAGGAGGGAGGAGGGAGGAAGGAGGAGGGAGGAGGGAGGAGGGAGGAGGGAGGAGGGAGGAGGGAGGGAGGGAGGAGGGAGGAGGGAAAAAGGAAAAGGGAAGAGGGAAGAGGGAAGAGGGAAGAGGGAAGAGGGAAGAGGGAAGAGGGAAGTGGGAAGAGGGAAGAGGGAAGAGGGAAGATGGAAGAGGGAAGAGGGAAGAGGGAAGAGGGAAGAGGGAAGAGGGAGGTGGGACGAGGGGAAAGGGAAGAGGGAGGAAGTAGGAGGGAAGAGGGAAGAGGGAAGAGGGAGGAGGGAGGGGAGGAAGGAGGAGGGAGGGGGGAAGAGGGAAGAGGGAAGAGGGAAGAGGGAAGAGGGAAGAGGGAGGAAGGAGGAGGGAAAAGGAAAAAAGGGAAGAGGGAAGAGAGGAAAAGGGAAGAGACAAAAGGGAGGTGGGAGGAGGGAGGAGAAAGGAGAGAGGAGGGAGAAATGAAGAAGAAAGAGGAGAGGGAGGAAGTTAGAAAGGAGAAAGGAGAGAGTAAGGAGGAGTAAGGAGAGAATTGGGAAGAGAGGAAAATAAGGAGTGTGTGAGTGATGGAGAGAGAAAGGGAGGGGTGGAACGAGGGAAAGGAGGAAGACGTAAGGACTATAGGGAAAGAGGAAGCGAAGGAGGGGGAGTAAGACAGAGAAGGAAGAACGAAGAGGCAAGGAAATAGGGAGGGAGTGTATGACGAGAGAGGGAGGGATGGGAGGAGGAAAAGGAGGATTGAGGGATGGAGGAAAGGGAGAAGGTAGAAGGAAAAATGAGAAAGAGTGGAGGATTGAGGGAAAGGAAGGAGAGGAGTAGAGGTAGAGTCAAACAAACTAGAATTTGAAATGAAATAAAAGAAATATGGTGATACGAATGCTAAGGAAAGCGGAAAGAAATATAACAGATTAATGAATAGAGTAAATGAAAAGGGAGAGGGATGGAAGAGGAGAAAAGGAGGTAAGGAAGGACAGAAGTAATATAAGGAAAGATAAATGGTGGAATGTAAGAAGAAAAACAACAACCAAAGTTAGGAGAAGGGGAAGAATAGTTCACGGAAAAAAATAAAAGGAAGAGGAAGAGAAAGAGGGGAAAGAGTAGGAGGAGAACGAGGAGGAAGGTGAGGAGAGGAGGGCAAGGAAGAGGAGGAGGAGGAGGAGGAGGAAGAGGACGAAGAGGAGGAGGAGAAGGTGCACAGGGAGGAGAATGAAGATGAAGGTGTTAGACGAGAAAGAGCAGTAGGAAGGGGAGGAGAAGGAAAAAGGGGAGGAAGAGGAGGAGGAGGAGGAGGAGGAAGAGGAGGAGAAGGTGGAGGGGGGATTGGGGAGGAATAGGGTGGAAAGGTAAAAGAAAGAGCATAAAGTCGTCTTTTCTAAAAAAAAAAAAAAAAAAAAGTGGAAAGTGGAACCAAAGGAAAAGAAATTAAATGATAAATACATTCGTAAATAAAAATCGATATACATACGAACAAATGAATGAATGAATATATAGATAATGTATGTAGATACATAAACAGACAAATAAATATCAAATAAACAAACGAATAAGTAACATGAAATGCACAAGCAAAAAAAAAATGCAGAATTAAGTACATAAGACATAAATACATAAAAAATATAAATATAAACAAGAATGGATGCCAAAAGGGTGACGGAACAGGTACGAATCCCGGAAAGAATGTTAGAGGAAGAGATGAGGAGCACGAGGAGGAGGAGGAGGAGGAGGAGGAGGAGGAGGAGGAGGAGGAGGAGGAGGAGGAGGAGGAGGAGGAGGAGGAGGAGGAGAGGAGGAGGAGGAGGAGGAGGAGGAGGAGGAGGAGGAGGAGGAGGAGGAGGAGGAGGAGGAGGAGGAGGAGGAGGAGAGAGAGAGAGAGAGAGAGAGAGAGAGAGAGAGAGAGAGAGAGAGAGAGAGAGAGAGAGAGAGAGAGAGATAGAAATGGAGGGCAGAGGGCTTGACAAGAAAAGGAGTGGATCAAAGGCAAAAGAAAAGTGTAGGAGGAAGAGGAGGAGAAAGAGGAAAAGGAGGAGTAGGAAGACGAGGAGGAGGAGGAGGAAGAGGCGAAGGAGGAGGAGGAGGAGGAGGAGGAGGAAGACGAGAAGGAGGAGGAGGAGGAGGAAGACGAGGAGGAGGAGGAGGAGGAGGAGGAGAAAGAAAGGGAAGAAGAGGACTTGAGTATGGTGAATGTTTGAAATATGGAAAGAGCAAAGTAGGAATAAAGGAAGATGGAGATAAAAGAGGGAATACGAGTGAAGGGGGAGAACAGGGAAGAGAAATAGGTCAAAGAGAGAAAGGAAATAGAGAGGGTGAGAGAGAAAATCAAGAGAAGAGAGAAATCAAGGATAAGAAGGAAATATAAAGAAAAATAAATGGATATGAATAGAAAAAAGAAATCTAAGCGTACATAGAGTAAAAATCTTGATAAAATAGCAAAAAGTAAAGAATTTGAAGCCAAATTTTTTCTTCTTTCTTTTTTCAACCGTGGTATCTACTGGGTTTCATAAACTTAAACAGGCTGAAAAATGGTAAATTTAAATTGATGTACATTGATGGACATCATCTTTCATTAATGATATCTTGTTGTCCTAAAAAACATCTATCTTTTACAATTGTGATGTTTTGATAATGGGAGATTTCAATTTTAGTAATATGGATTGGGTGTCAGTGTAAGTAGTCACTCAACAGTACTTCTCGGTAACAATTATCTAATGTAGTACATAAATATATATAAGTATACTCAAACTTCTGATCACTAGCTGTGAAGCAATTGCTGAAAACTTTACATCTAGTGACCACGATTAAATTTGGCTGAAACTACAAATACGTTTCAAAATAGACAGTCACTGTAAATATCTAAACTACTTAACTACGGAAGAGCTCATATCACTGGTTTGTAATAAGAACTTCAGCTCATAGCCTGAGACACTAGACAATGTGAAAAATCAGTGAAGGGTAGCTATCGAAAGAAACATCAGGTGAGGACGTAGTAAAAGGTGGAATTAATAGTCTACTTTCTTCAAGTCGTGTTTCGATTGACACATTATTCGCTAACTGCCAATTACAGACACAGGAGGTATGACAAATGTTTCACAACAAGCTGACTGAACGTCGCCATAACGTTTTTTTTTTTATGAAAAAGAAACAGACTTAGACGAAACTCTAATTTCTATCAAGATCTTTGGTGAATGTTAAGAAAGACGACCAGGAACTTAATATCAGTTACAAATGAAAATGCTAATAACTACAAAGCAAATGAAAACAAAAATCTTACAGTCACACCGGAGATAAAAAAAAGGTAACAAGAATCGTATCGGCTTTTTTATGTGTGCTAAAGATCTACATTCATATTCAAATGAAGGGGTATACGGTATCTGAAAATATTGTTTTTATTCCGTATTCATAAAGGAAATTCCTTAAAACGAAGTGTTATCTGAGTAATGTATTACGTTAATTAGAAATGTATTCTACTAAAGGTACATACATACATACATATACCAAGGCTTTTTCCCCCTTCCAAGGGAGGTAGCCAAAAAGGGAAAGGCATAAAAACACTCCCACCCATTTCATCCCTAAATACACTCCACACCCCTCCCACCCTTCCTCTCATCTGAGCACCTCCTGGATGACGGGTCATCCCTGCACCCTGCCCACCGCCCTGGGTCAGAAGCAGTGTCGCAAGACACAGTACATCCACAGCGAGGCCGCTTCATTTAATCGGCGACCCCCCCTCTCCGTCCCCCTTTGCATATAAGGCGAGGACGGGGAGAAATCCCTTCGGGCTGCGTCAAAATTTACTCACACATACTACCCCACCCCCCACTTCCCCGCCCATTCCTCCTCATGCAGTCACAACATCATCCATATACAACCATTCTCCACTCACCTCTGTCTTCCGTCCTCTCCCTTCCTTCCTC
>NC_134795.1:24375859-24383359 GCF_046742065.1 Oratosquilla oratoria | reverse complement strand
TTTATGTAATGAAATCGTCCTACTCACGACAAAATTTATACAGTACAGAGTATATTGACTTCTTTGATAGTGGGCTATGTTTTGTAGATTTTAATTCATTGGAATCAGATTATTTCATTAAATGGCCAAGGGTCACAAGACCTTAGAGACTAAATTGATGCCTGATTTGTATGAATCTAAAAAAAAAAAAAAAAAAAAAAAGTCTGGATTTTTTTTTTCAAAAAACTTTCAACCTCGGATTTATTTTTATTTTTGTTTTTTTAATATTGAAATATTTCTGAATTTAAAAAATTCTTGTGTAAGTTACAGGTAATGTGTGTGACTAACCACCTCAGTACCGTGCTGCGCACTACAAATGCTCCTCTGACTGAAGATGACCTCTCAAGGTTCGAACAAAAAAACTTGGTGTTTCTCATAATAATTTCCTCCTCCTCCTCCTCCTCCTCCTCCTCCTCCTCCTCCTCTTGACACTCCTCTTCCATGTATCTTTTCTCCTTTAACTATTCTTCCTCTTCTTCCCCTCTCCTCCTCCTCCCCTCTCTTCCTCCTCCTCTTCCTCCCCCTGTCTCTGTTCCTCTTCCTTTTAGTGTTCCTCTTCCTCCTCCGTCTCATCTTGCCTCCCTTCTCCTCTTCCTTATCATCATTTCTCCTCCTCCTCCTCCTATTGCTCTTCTTCTCTCTCTTCATCATTCCCCTCATTATTCTCCTCCTTCTCCTACCCTTGCTCCTCCTCCTCTATCTTTTCCCCCTACTTCTCTTCCTTCTTCTCCTACCCTTACTCCTCCTCCTCCTCCTCTATTTTCTCCCCTCCTTCTCTTCCTTATTTTCCCACCTTTACTTCTCCTCCTCCTCTATTTTCTCCCCCTCCTTCTCTTCCTTCTTCTACCCTTACTCCTCCTCCTCCTCCTCTATTTCCTCCCCTCCTTCTCTTCCTTGTTCTCCTACCCTTGCTCCTCCTCCTCCTCCTCCTCCTCCTCCTCTGTTTTCTCCCCCTCCTCTTCCTTATTCTCCTACCCTTACTCCTCCTCCTCTATTTCCTCCCCTCCTTCTCTTCCTTGTTCTCCTACCCTTGCTCCTCCTCCTCCTCCTCCTCCTCCTCCTCCTCTATTTTCTCCCCTCCTTCTCTTCCTTCTTCTTCTACCCTTGCTCCTCCTCATCCTCCCCTATTTTCTCCCCTCCTTCTCTTCCTTCTTCTTCTACCCTTACTCCTCCTCCTCTATTTTCCTCCTTCTCTTCCTTCCTCCTATGAACATTTCCGATCTTTTATCTCTCCCTCTTGCCGCACTGCTCACACACAGCCTTCTTTGTTTCCTGTCACTCTTCAGAAACTCCTCCTCCTCCTCCTCCTCCTCCTCCTCCTGATCCTCTTCCTCCTCCTCCTCCTCCCTTTATCCTCCTCCTCTTCCTCTTCCTCTTCCTCTTTATATTCCTTTTCATCTTTCTCTTTCACTTCTTCTCCCGCTTCCTCTTCTACTCCTCTTCCTCTTTCTGTTCCTCTTCCTCTTCCTCTTCCTTTTCCTTTATCTCATTCACATCCTCTTCTTCCTCCATTTTCTCCCCCTGCTCTTCCTCCTCCTCTTCTTCTTCCATCGAGGATTACAAAAAGAACTTTCCTTTTATCAATCAACATTACCTGAAAATTTGATACTCGATTCTTCCGAAGAAGACTTCAGAGCACATCGTATCTTTCAGAGAACTGAATTAGAGATCTTCAGATTACAGACTGAGATCCCAAGACTCCATCAACACAAGCTCCGTGATCTTCTGCTGAAATAAATCAAGTGTCGTTAGACAGAACGATATTGAAAATTGTCTCGTTCTTTCTGAGATTATGATGATGCAGTGTTTAATGTCACTTGATACAGGAATTTTTGTCTACCCTTATCTGCTCTACGATGTAGCTAGGCACGATAGCCCTTACCGGGGGTCTGTGATTTAAGATCGTATGTCTATTGCCGTTACGCGTTGACTGTGGGATTCGAACCACTATCCGTGTAACTTTTTCAAAGGTAGATAAGTAAATATGTAAATAAGTGATTAAATGAATAAATAAATAAATAGATAAATACATAAATTAATAAAAAATGAACAAATAAATAAATAGATAAATAAATAAGTGAAAAGAAAAACATACAAACAAACAAACAAATAAAGAAATAAATAGAAAAAATAAATAAATACATAAAATGACAATTATCTGTAGATAGCTTATTGAATCAAAAGAATTCCCCGCAAGAATAATTCTCAAGTTGGGAGTGAGGAGATGAAGAGATTTACGAGATTGATCGACTAAGTATCGACAATTAGTTTAAGAAAGCTTCCAACTAATTATCAACGTCAATTTGTTGACGCATTCTATTAACTGAGAGCTCTTAAGCTAGTGGGGAACAAATATATGAGGATGGCAGCGTGATACTCCCATAGTGGAGGTGGGAGGGGGGATTAGGACCAAATATCTAAAAACTCAAAAAAAATTGGATTTTATTTTTTTCAACCCACAAGCACTATAACTTACATAAGTCTATGGCATTCAAGTTTCAAAGGTTGAATTAACAAATATCTCAAATTTTTAGTAAGATAGAACATATATATGAGGATGGCAGCGTGATACTCCCATAGTGGAGGTGGGGGTGGATTAGGACCAAATATCTAAAAACTAAAAAAAAATTGGATTTTATTTTTTTCAACCCACAAACACTATAACTTACATAAGTCTATGGCATTCAAGTTTCAAAGGTTGAATTAACAAATATCTCAAATTTTGAGTAAGATAGAACATATATATGAGGATGGCAGCGTGATACTCCCATAGTGGAGGTGGGGGGGGAGGGGGATTAGGACCAAATATCTAATAACTAAAAAAAATATTATTATCTTTTTTTTTCAACCCACAAACACTATAACTTACATAAGTCTATGGCATTCAAGTGTCAAAGGTTGAATTAACAAATATCTCTCATTTTGAGTAAGATAGACCAATAAATGAAGTAAGAGGGGGTGATGACGTTTTGACATATGGTGAAAAGGGTTCGGTGGACAAAAATATTGAAAACCATTGCTATAAACCTTACAGTTCCTCTACACTCCCCTACACTCCCCTCCCTCTCCTCTCATCCCCTCTCCCTCAATCCCTTCCCCTTCACTCTTCTCTCCTCCTCTCCCCTCCCCTTTCCCTTTACTCCCCTCTCCTCTTCTCTCCTCTCTCTTCCACTTCCCTCTCCTCCTCTCCCCTTCCCTCTTCTCCTCTCCCCTCTCCTCCACTTCCCTCTTCCTCTCCTCCTCTTTTCTCCTCTCTTCTTCTCTCCCCTCCTGTCCCCTCTCCTCTCCTCTCCTCTCCTCTCTCCCACCTCTCCTCTCCCCTCCCCTCTCCTCCTCTCCCCTCTCCTCCCCTCCCCTCTCCTCCTCTCCCCTCCCCTCTCGTCCTGTCTCCTCCCGTCTCCCCCTCTCCCCTCCCCTCTCCTCCCCTCCCTTTTCATCTTTTCCTCTCTCCTTTTCTCTCTTCTCATCTCTTATTCTCTCCTCGCCTCGCACTTCCCCCACTTTTTTCCTTTCCCTTCTTTTAAACTCTGGCTTCCTCCAAGCTCTTTCCCCTTTCCCTCTTTTCCCCTTCCATCCTCTACACCTCCCTTTCTTACCCTCCTATACCCTCATTTCCCTTTTCCTATCTTCTGCATTCCCCTCCTTTCCTATAAATCTTCCTATATCCTCTCCCTTTCCCTACCTCCTATCCCCTCCTCACCTACACAAGCTTCCCCCCCCTCCATCCTATACACACCACTTACCTCCCCTCCTATCATTTCCTTTCACCTATCTTCCCTTTCACCTATCCTCCCTCCACTTTCCCTTTCCTCATCCCTTATCTTCACCCCATCTCCCTTACCTTTCCCCCCATCCCTTCCCTAAACTTCTCTTGCCATCACCTCCTTCTATAGAGTATTGACTCTATACATTTTAAGCAATCATTGCCTTAGGGACTTTGGTAATACCCATGCGGATCAGTCACACTGAATGGTTTCATGACTGGGATGGTGATCACTTTTAACATGTATTAACCCTTCTTTCTGCTTCGGTCTTATTACTCCTTTATCTACCCTCCCCTCCCTTCTCCTCTCCTCTCCTCTCCTCTCCTCTCCTCTCCTCTCCTCTCCTCTCCTCTCCTCTCCTCTCCTCTCTCCACACTCTTCCCTTTCGCTTCTTTTCCCTTCCTCTCCCTCCCTCGTTCTCCTTCTCTCTCTCTCTTTCTTTCTCTCTCTCTCTCTCTCTCTCTCTCTCTCTCTCTCTCTCTCTCTCTCTCTCTCTCTCTCTCTCTCTCTTTCCTCTCTCTCTCTCTCTCTCTTCCTCTCTCTCTTCTCTCTCTCTCTCTCTCTCTCTCTCTCTCTCTCTCTCTCTCTCTCTCTCTCTCTCTCTCTCTCTCTCTCTCTCTCTTTCTCTCTCTCTCTCTCTCTCTCTCTCTCTCTCATTCTTCTTCTCCTTCCATCTCTGTCTTCCAATTCCCTCTCTCTATTTCTTTCTCTTTTCGTTTCCTTTTTTTTTTCTCTCAACCCCGTCCCCTTCACCCACGTCTCTATTCTATTTCATTTTTATTATTTCTCTTCGCTTTTCTCAATTTTTTTTTCCCTTCGCCTTATGTGTACGTCAGTGGCCTGACACGGAAAGACGGACGGAGACACGGGCTCATAAACATATGCATGCGCACAATCATGGCCCCTCGTTTGCGAATATATATGTTCATTTTATCAAACATTTTTCTCTGTTAGACCCGCCGGTACACCCCCCCTCCCTTCCCCCCTTCTCTCTTTTCTCCTCCTCTTTCCTGCTTTCTCCTCCTGCTTCTCTTCATCCTCCTCAACACCGCATCTTCGTTTTTTTTTATCTTTAAAGAGTGGGGGGGGACGAGTTTTTCTTTAAATAACTTTCCTTGAGCCTTTTCGAGATGAAAATTCCTCCATTTTCTTCTCCTTTATTTCCTTCTTCTCCTCAAACTCCTTCACTGGTTTTCCTCCTTTTCCATTTCACCTTTCTTCCTCTCCTCCTTTTTCTTCTCTTCCTCCATTTCTTCAGACGATGACTTCTCCTTAACTCCCTCCTCCTTAACTTTCTTCTCCTCCACTTTCTTTTCCTCCACTTTCTTTTCCTCCACTTTCTTTTCCTCCACTTTCTTTTCCTCCACTTTCTTCTCCACTTTCTTTTCCTCCACTTTCTTCTCCTCCACTTTCTTCTCCTCCACTTTCTTCTCCTCCACTTTCTTCTCCTCTACTTTCTTCTCCTCCACTTTCTTCTCCTCCACTTTCTTCTCCACTTTCTTCTCCTCCACTTTCTTCTCCTCCACTTTCTTCTCCTCCACTTTCTTCTCCTCCACTTTCTTCTCATCCGCTTTCTTCTCATCCACTTTCTTCTCCATTTTCTTCTCCTCCACTTTCTTCTCCAATTTCTTCTCATCCTTTTTCTCTCTCCCTTTTCCCCATTCTATACCTTTTCTTTTTTCCTCAATCTCTACTTTTAGTCTTTCCATGTTCTTCTTCTTCTTCCATTTCTTCTCTTCCTACTTTCCTTTCTCTTCGTCCTCATTATCTCCCTTCCCTTCCTTCACTTTCTTCTCCTCCTACTCTTCTCATCATTCTCTCATTCTCCTCATTATTATTTTTCTCCCTCTTCTCCTTCTAATTCCTCTCCTCGTCCTTCTTTTTTTCTTCTTTTTCTCCAACTTCTCTTTCTCTTTGACTCCTTTCTCCTCTTTTTCTTCTTTCTCCTCCTTCTCCTCCTCTTCCTTCTTCTTCACTTTCTTCCCCTCCTAATTATATTTCTCTTCGTCCTCCTTTCTCATTTTCTACTCCTTTCCTTCTCCTTTTTCTCTTCCTTCTCCTCCTCCACCTCCTTCTCCTCCTTCACCTCCTACTCCTCCTTCTCCTCCTTCTTCTCCTTGTCCTCCTTCTCCTCCTTCTCCTCCTGCTCCTCCTTCTCATCCTTCGCCCTCTTCTCCTCCTTCTCTTCCTTCTCCTCCTTCTTCTCCTTATCTTCCTTCGCCTCCTTTGCCTCCTTCGCCTCCTACTCCTCCTTCTCCTCCTTCTTCTCCTGCTCCTTCTGCTCCTCCTTCTCCTCCTTCTCTTCCTTCGCCTCCTTCTCCTCCTTCTCCTCATTCGCCTCCTTCTCCTCTTTTTCTTCTTTTGCCCCCTTCTTCTCCTTCTCCTCCTTCTCCTCCTTCTCCTCCTGCTCCTTCTCCTCCTCCTTCTCCTCCTTCTCTTCCTTCGCCTCCTTCTCCTCCTTCCCCTCCTTCTTCTCGTATCCCCCTTTCTTCCTTCTCCTTTCCCTCCTTCTCTTCCTTCTCCTTTCTCTCCTTTCCTTCTTCCCCTCATCCTCTTGCTTATCTTCTTCCTTCTCTTCCTCCTGTTTCATCGCGTCTTTCTATGTATTAGTATTAAACACTAGTTCCCTCTAAAAACCTTCACATCATAACTTCCACTAACCTTTGTAGCTGTACTATGCATCATTTACACTAAAATAATCATCAGTTCTTTCATTACAAATTTCTAAGCGACTATGATCATAGTTTTACCATCTTTATTCAACTGTGATGTTATTCTTGTGGATTATTCATATTGAATTAATCATCAATTTTGTGATAATGTTTATATGTAATCATATACTGTTTCTAGGATTTATATAAAGTGAACAGATGTATCCATGAGAAGTTAATCTTCATTGTATTGAAAAAAGTCTTGATTCATTCTGATACTTTTTAGTTGAACATATATATATATATATTTATTATCATGTTTAATACGTTAGAATACTTTAGATATTTATCCAGGATAACCCAGTTGTCTTTACTTAATTATAGGAAAATCCTCTTCTCCCCCTTTCCTTCTCTTCCCTTTCCCTCCTCTCCCTTTCCACCCCCTACCCTTCCCCTCCTCCCTACAGATAACAACACCATGCCCTCCCTCGCCTTTTCCGACCAAATATTCAAGATTATGGCATACCATGGTTCCATAGCACTGCTGAAGGACTACATTTTTTTTTTTTTTAGGTGCGGACGAGTATGTAAGAAGACAAAAAGGATGAAATATATATTTTAGAATAAAAGACTTGTGTAGTAACGGTTTGCATAGAAAGAAAATATTGGATATGACGAGCTATATTGGATATATCAAGTATTTTCACAAATAACTATTCCTTCATTTGACGACGACGACGACGATGACGAAGAAGAAGGCGAAGAAGACGACGAAGACGACGAAGACGAAGACGAAGACGAAGACGAAGACGAAGACGAAGACGAAGACGAAGACGAAGACAAGGACGAAGACAAAGACGAAGACAACGACGACGACGTTGACGACGACGACGACGACGACGACGAAGAAGAAGAAGAAGAAGAAGAAGAAGAAGAAGAAGAAGAAGAAGAAGAAGAAGAAGAAGAAGAAGAAGAAGAAGAAGAAGAAGAAGAAGAAGAAGAAGAAGAAGCCGAAGACGAAGACGAAGACGAAGACGACGACGACG
>NC_134795.1:24355859-24358359 GCF_046742065.1 Oratosquilla oratoria | reverse complement strand
CATAAAGCGAGATATTTTCTAAACAATGAAATGTTGCAAATCAATTATGGTGTCTGTCCACGCGTGTGTGTAGCTTTCCTTATCATTCTTCATCTTTAAAGACCGGATCCAATTCCGAGAATGTTCTTAGATAAACATCCGAACTTCCTCTCTACCGTCTAGATACGATTTATGTGAGCAAATAATGTCCTACCTATGCTTTCATAGGTCATCTGTTATAGCGGTTACTTCTTTCTATATAGTGTATGTTTCGTTGTCTATACAAGATGTATAAGCTGAAGAATCAGGCTTAGTTATCTTCGATGTTGTTGATTTTCATCTCGGTTACTCTTCCACTCGTGTCGATTGATTGACGATGAATTCGCAAATGATATGCCCTATACACTGACCCTTGCCTTAAAGTTTCCTCACTTGATGTTGAAAGTATAGAACATAATGACAGCAATCGTATTTGTAAGTGTAAATTGACTGGCGCCAGCACCGATCCTTGAAGAGCTCTGATTGTTATCGTGACTCAATGGAGTGAGTCAAAGAAAAGCGAGACTTGTTTGGCAGCAACACCATCAAGTTACCTGGAGATGTTGCCATATAAGTGAACCTTACTTTTCCCAGACCCATTCAAGCTAAGTACTTTACACTAACAATAATATTCAGGAATAACCCTCCACATTTACCTTTCCAAAGTAGTCCAACTCATCTCACTTCACATAATTTCATGTTGCTCTTGGTATTCCTCAGGCTCTCAGTCTTCTTATATCATAAGTACACACTTTACTGGATAGATGTTGCTCATTTTCTGTAAAATTAAGATTTAGCCATCAGGGGCTCATAATAATTTCGTGATACTCCATGAAAGTGTTATGATAATAAATTATTTGTAAGTGGTCTGCGCATCAAATGAATGAAGATATACGATCTTTCCTAAGTATTCAAGTATCTAATCGCAGATAGATTATATTGCGGAAGCTTGTTTACATGTTTAAATTTATATATGCATTTCTTTCCATCTATGTATATACATATATATATATATGTATATATATATATATATATATGTATATATATATACATATGTGTGTATATATATATGTATATATATATATATATGTATATATACATTTACATATATATCACTTCAGTCATTGAACTAATACTTCCTCTATTTGTTCTTGTAATTCACTTGTCAATAGAAACATTATAGAAAGTAATATTTTGAAATATTCTGAAGGTTCTAATCTTAATATCAGTAGTGGCATTTATAAATTAGGTAAATTCGTCATCAACAAAATTTATAATCAGGTTGTAACTGAACAAAAGTAATTTGGTGATTTGTGTTGTTCCCAAATATTTATTCTTTTTCATTTGTGACTTCTATCGCATTGCCAGTTCCTTTCCTACTGTTTAGTCTCTTGTCTTATAAACCTTAATGTACCACTAATTTCATCTGGATTCCCCTAAAGATGCGAATAACTCGAAAGCGCTTGGGAATTACTGTTTATTTATGATTTCCTTTGTGATTACCAGCAAAATATATATATATATATATATATATATATATATATATATATATATATATATATATATGTGTGTGTGTGTGTGTGTGTGTGTGTGTGTGTGTGTGTGTGTGTGTGTGTGTGTGTGTGTGTGTGTGTGTGTGTGTGTAAATATTTCTTAATTCCCCAATTCACTTATTTGCTTCTCTCCATCTACAAATTACCTTTACCTCCACTCCTCCCTTTCCTGCCACATGCGACTCCAAATACCTAAAGCTATCCACTTCGTCCAACCTCTCTCATTTAAGAGTTACTTCCAACTCACTGCCATCCTTTTCCCTTGTACATTTCATCACCTACCTTTACCCAAATTCACCTTTACCTTTCTTTTATCGCATATCTTGCCAAACTCCGTCACTAACCCCTTTTACCCACCCTCTGACCCTGCCTCAAGTGCATTGTCGTCAGCAAGGAACTGGCTCACCTCCCATTTTTCTACATTTTCTTTAATTAACCATCCTCAGTCTCCTGCCCACGAACCTCGCCTTTATCTTCCGCACCACCCAGTCCATGTACACATTAAACAACCACGGTGACATGACACACCCCTGACGCAGTTCCACCTTTACGTCAAACCACTCGCTCTTTCCATTTCCAATTCTAACACAGGCTCTATTACACTCGTAAAAACTATTGATTACCCTTAACAGCTTTTCCCTTAAAAAAAGGTATTGGCAAGTATGCATAATAGCAAGTAACATATAAAGTGAGAGCAAAACATGTAATTAGATATATAATGTTCAGATGAGAGAACCAAGGATATTTTTTAGATTTGTTAATGATAGATTAAGATAAAGAGTAGAAGTCACCAAACTTAAAACAGTTCATTTGTCTTTGAATATATAACCACGCAAGCGGAAATAATAGATAAGATTTCATTTAGCTTGAGATGACAAAACTATTTAGTTTGAAGAAAGTAGCCGTACTGTGGAGTTGAACTAGAAGTT
>NC_134795.1:24333359-24338359 GCF_046742065.1 Oratosquilla oratoria | reverse complement strand
GAATTAGAATGTTACTTCTTTTTTTATATCCCTTGTATCTATGAGATTGAATTGTATTTCATTCTGTTAATTCTACTTTTGAGACTTGAACTTTCAATATTATTATTTTCTTCCTTTTAAATATGGCTCTGGAGTTTTGTTTGTCTTTGGAATAAGAGGTTGGTCTTTTGTCCGCTGGTGTTTTGTCTACTGAGGTCTTGTCCACTGGCTTTTTGTCATGAAATTGGGCAAAGTTGGACTTCAGTAGTAGCTACACGCCTAATGACATAGATACCTCGCCTTACATATTTACCCTATGCTTACACAATTCTGCGTGGCTTCACTCTATAGTTTCATCTTTTATCTTCCACCCGTGATTTCCTTACATAAGAAAATAAGAATGAAGGAGACTGCAAGAGACCATAAGGCCTACATTAGGTAGCTCCATATCCATCACCACCTATCATCACCATCCATAAAGTTGTCTAACCGTTTCTTAAAATAACTGATAGTTTCAGCACTCCCTACATGGTTACTAAGTCTAGTCCATTCATTGACCACCCCATTAGTAAACCAATTATTGCCTATTTCCTTTTCAAATCTAAATTTGTTCAGTTTAAATCCATTACTGCGAGTCCTGCCCTGTTGTTTTAATATGATGACCTTGTTTGCATCATCCTTGTTAAAACCTTTGATTCACTTGAACACCTCAATTAGATCACCCTGCACTCTATTCGACCCAAAAATATATGTCTTGTTTGATTTTCCCATTTTCTATTCAAACCAGCACCCACTCATTGTCCACCCTCCTCCCCCACTTCTCCTCTATCACCCCGTCTTCCCCCAACTCATTTCCTTCCCGTTCAACTCATTCTCTCCCTGCCCAACCCCTTCAACCAATCAGCCACTACTTTCCCTCTCCCTACATTTCTTTTATACCATTTCCATCCCCTACTTCTTTCCCTCCCTCACTCTCCCTTCATCCTATTCTCCCCTTTCCTTTTCTGATCCTTTATCCCCTTCAACCCATTTTTCCTCACAACATTTCCCCCCTTCCGCCCCTTCCTCCCTTCCCCACCAGCCCTCTCTACCACTCTCCCTCTCCCCTCCCCCTCCACTTGGTGTGGCACTCGTATCGTTCATCCCTCACCTCATTTCCTTCTCGAACTAAAGCTTTTCTTGGGCCAATCTCAATCTCGGCCAGATTGTACCCTGGAGCGGCGAGTTTGCGCACGTCGAGAAACTTGCTTCGCGTTTCATTATGTCGAGCGGAAAAGAGCTAACTGACATCTTATACCAAGTGGCAAAGAGCTAACTGCTTTCACGACTCCTGACAGGGAAGAAGTATTCACCAGCTCAAAAGTACATTCAGGAAAGGAGACTCCAAAGGGATAGTTTTGCGAGATTGAGGGAATTCGAAGAAAGCTCGAAATCGAGAAAGAATTCAAGATTTTTTTTCCAATACAAAAAATCGTACACAACCGGTCTTTCTGTAACTACATATTGAGGAACATGACTTGTAACATTCCTCTGGATATCAGCAGATGATTGTGTTCTGGGGTTGACTTTTTTACACACACACACACACACACACACACACACACACACACACACACACACACACACACACACACACACACACACACACACACACACACACACACACACACACACACACACACACACACACACACACACACACACACACACACACACACACACACACACACACACACACACACACACACAGTTCCCGGCTGCCGCTTCGGCGGTCCGGGTTCGAATCCCACCCAGGGCTGAAATAATTTCAGTATCGCTGCGCTGTGGGTTGTCACTCCAACTCTCATTGGGAGGGAGTTGGGTGTGTGTGTGCGTGTAAGATCAAAGCATTACCCATAGGACGGTCATGAGCTCTGAGTTCTTTTCTGGGAGGGAAACAGCTGTCGATCGCGAGTCCAACACGAGATCCAAGACCATAGTGAACCACACATACACATACACGCACGCACACACACACACACACACACACACACACACACACACACACACACACACACACACACACACACACACACACACACACACACACACACACACACACACACACACACACACACACACACACACACGCATACATACACACACAAACACACACACACACATACACAATCACACACAAACGCTCAGGCAAACATTCATATATTAGCCATAGCTAAGAAATTACATTCAATTTGAAATCTGCGACCAGTTAACGGAAATATTTAGTAAGGATATAAACACTGGATTTGTGCCTAATTCTTAGAGGCAGGCAAACGTTGTTACTGTTTTCAAAAAGGAATAAATTGTCTTTACACAACTACAGGCCCATCGCTCTTAATATATATATATATATATATATATATATATATATATATATATATATATATATATATATATATATATACTGAACGTATATAAAAGTTGCTGATATTCAAGGAATCTTCATTACTTCAATAGCCACTGAAGAAGCACCAGAAGGTGCGAAAACGCGTTTTGGCTTTCGACTATGCCTATTCATATATCATGGCATACGGCGATTTACTCAGACTCCTGCCTATGGAAGGCAAAGTCTCCTTACGAAAGAGAGAGAAGATTGACAAAAAGCTTTGTCACAACAAGCTTGCCATTTCATTTAGTGAAATATACACACACACACACACACACACACACACACACACACACACACACACACACACACACACACACACACACACACACACACACATATATATATATATATATAGGGTGGTCGATGAATGGAATAAACTTAGTAACCACGTAGTAAGCGCTGATACTATCAGTTGTTTTAAAAAACGAATAGACAACTTTATGGATGGGGATGACAGGTGGTGATGGATACGGAGCTGCCTAGTGTAGGCCTTATGGTCTTTTGCAGTCTCCTTTATTTCTTATGTTCTTATGTTCTTATATATATATATATATATATATATATATATATATATATATACACACATACATACATATACATATATATATACATACATATACATATATATATATATATATACATATATATATATATATATATATATATATATTAGCAACTTGGACAATGAGGTTGTTAGTGATGTTAGTAAGTTTGCGGACGACACTAAAATAGGATGCCAAATTAGGTCAGGAGAAGATGCCGAGATGCTGCAAATTGTTCACATGGTCGGTGAAATGGTAAATTGTTTATAATTGTAACTTAAATTTATACACAATGTCTAGCCACATAAAAAAATACTACTACTAAAACCCACTACTTCACAACTAACACGCAAATAATATATATTTTTATTACAGACACATTTCCCATGTAAAAACCTACACCAAACATGTTTAACTAGGCTAATCTTACTATATGAGGCAACTGTGTTCGCCAGACAGAGAGAATGGGGAAACTCTTCCTCAGTGTAGGGCGGGGAGATTTACCCTCATTGTGAGAATATCCCAACCTGTAGATATATTTAAAAGTACCTGGCAATAAACATCAGAAAACTCGATCAGGTTTACATAGAACCCGCTGCCAATGCTCCCAATTGCATAACCCCACCATTTTATAGGTTACAGAAGTGTTGTTTGTTAACAATGACAAAAACAATGGTGATGGAAACACTATGAAGAATCGTTCCTCAGTATATTTGCACGGCACAGAAGAAATGTTCTAACACTCACTTGACTCTCTCACAGTTGTCTCACGACTGACTAACAGAAGTAGCAAATGACAGTGTGACGGGAGAAGGATCTGTATCTAGGACGGGAGGTGGATCTAGTGCAGTCCGTAGACACACAACTTCTGGCAAAAGTCCTTGGGCTCCTCTACAGATCTCTATAGGAAGAAACTTTGAACTGAATTCTATTATGTACTAATATACATAATTTAATAGGAATATGTCACGTGTTTATAATAATAAAAAAATCATTGGTTATCAGTTCTCTTTACGAGAAAAGTTGGAGAAAATACAACATTAAATCTTAAGAAATCTCTGACCGAATGTCAGCTTATTGGGTTTTCACCTCCTGGTGAATGTAAGGGTTATTGAAAATGGCCAACATGGAGACGATTCTAATGGGCGTCCATCCTCCAGGATTCATATATTTAGGTACCCGTCTTTGGCAGTTCTCCTAATAAACTAAAAACAAATTGAATAAGACAGAGAGAAAAATTGTATAGAGTTGATTTTTTTTCCACAGAGTCAGCATTTCATGTCACTGGAAGTAGAATAGAAGCGACAGAAAGACATTATTCAATTTTCATTCAAATAGACTCACAATGTCACTGGGTTTGGAAGAGATGAACAGGATTTTTTTTTTTTTTTTTATAAAATACCAGGAAGATATATTGGAGTCGGGATAATAAGGAAAATAAGATGATGTGACAAAAAGGTTTGTAATGGAGAAAAACTACAAAAATGAAAATGAAAATACAAGTAAAGCTAATAGGTAATATAAAAACATTCAATACATACATATACCAAAGGCTTTTTTCCCCTTACATGGGGGCTAGCCAAAAATATACAAAGGAAAGCAAAACAAGATAAAATAATAAAGAATATAATAGACATGAAATAAAATTAAATAACAATAAGCAAAAACAGAGTGAAATAAGATAAGATAGAATAACAAAATGTAACAGAAGCAAATAATTTGCTTTCTATGCAGCCTTAGCACGTTTTTTTCTATGTAGTAGTAGTAGCAGCAGTAGAAGTAGTAGTAGTAGTAGTAGTAGTAGTAGTAGTAGTAGTAGTAGTAGTAGTAGTAGTAGTAGTAGTAGTAGTAGTAGTAGTAGTAGTAGTAGTAGTATCAGTAGTAGTAGTAGTAGTAGTAGTAGTAGTAGTAGTAGTAGTAGTAGTAGTGGTGGTAGCTGTTGTTTGTTGTTGTTGTTGCTGTTATAGTAGTAGTAGTAGCAGACGGAATAATAAATTTCCAGTAGACATTAGGAACTATTGTTGAGTAAGAGTATACAGAAGTTTCGCTAA
>NC_134795.1:24325859-24328359 GCF_046742065.1 Oratosquilla oratoria | reverse complement strand
AATAGGCGAAAGTAGAAAGATCCGTATATTTCGATCACTATTTGTGATCCTCTTCAGCAGATGTTATGAGGATCACATCTGCTGAAGAAGATCACAGATAGTGATCGAAATATACGGATCTTTCTACTTTCTCCTATTCTTCTCCGAAAGTGGTTCATTAGTATAATTTTACCAATGTGCTGCGACATTACTTTGTTGTAATAACTCAATTAGTTTATCATGTAAACTATAATCATCTGACATTAACTAGAAGAAAATTATTCGAGTATAACATTGAAGATTTTGAGTATTTCAGAGATGGATTTTTGCTCTTTTTCTAAATCTTTCTCCGTCAAATCTCCAACAAAAGCTTGGTGGATCTCCATCTTTCCCTCCTAAAAAACATCAACATTATTTCTCACACCCAGAGTTAGGCTCAGTCCTGCTTGCCTTTTCTTCCTAGCCCCCTCTTACTAGTACTAGCCCTCTGGTAGCTAGTTATCAATCGCACTTTCCACATAGCCTTTTCTTGCTAGTCTTTTGTTAACTAGTTCTCGCTACTTTCTTGTCAACCCTTTCTCGCTAAGCTGTTTTCATTAGCTTTTTCTCCCTAATCTCTACACATAAGCCCGTTCTCGCTAATTCTTTTTCACTGGCCTTTCCTTGCTAGCTTTATCTCGCTAACTTTTTATTTAGCCTTTTTCCGGTAGCTATATGTTGTTAGCAATTTCTTTCTCACTAGATCATTCTTGCTTTTTACTCTTTAATCTTTTAATAAATCTTGCTAACTCTTATTTGTCCTTTCTTGCTAGCTCTTTCTTGCTAATTCTCTCACGTTAGCTATTTCTTGCTAACCCTATCTCGTTATGTTTTCATCCTTAGCTGTCTATTCCTCGCTCTTTAAATTATCTATATCTTGCACTATGTATAGCGGATGACAACTTTTACATATTGTATCGCATGTAGCACTCGATATTTTTTTTCTGTTGCAAAGAAATTATCTTGCATTCAGATAATTAAATATTTAACATCGACTGACAGATGAAAGAAATGTACATTAAACATTCTAGATTAATATTAACACGAAGAACCCGGAAATAGTAAAGAAGTGTGTGGATGAATTACAGTCACACCAGTCAAAAGTGCGAATGAATAACAATCGTTTCAAATGAGTTTTTGAGGAGGAGAGGGAGAGTGAGTACGGACTGACACGTCCATAGGCGACACAAAGGGTAAAACACAAATGACACTTAATGGCTGAGAAAGAAGAACAAAGTTCAGTGACTTGTAAAAGCGCTCTTGTCAATTTCGCGTCGTATCAAACAGTTTCGTCCACTGTAAATTGACTGGAGGAGTATCTCTCTCTCTCTCTCTCTCTCTCTCTCTCTCTCTCTCTCTCTCTCTCTCTCTCTCTCTCTCTCTCTCTCTCTCTCTCTCTCTCTCTCTCTCTCTCTCTCTCTCTCTCTCTCTCTCTCTCTCTCTCTCTCTCTCTCTCTCTCTCTCTCTCTCTCTCTCTCTCTCTCTCTCTCTCTCTCTCTCTCTCTCTCTCTCTCTCTTTTATTTTGTGTGTGTGTGTGTGTGTGTGTGTGTGTGTGTGTGTGTGTGTGTGTGTGTGTGTGTGTGTGTGTGTGTGTGTGTGTGTGTGTGTGTGTGTGTGTGCGTGCGTGTGCGTGCTTGCGTGTTTGTGTGTGTGTGTATGTATGTGCGTGTGTGTGTGTGTGTGTGTGTGTGTGTGTGTGTATGCGTGCGTGCGTGCGTGTGTGTGTAAGTATATATGTGTATGTGTGTGTGTACACATAAGTATAATGTCTATGTCTGTATGTGTGTACGTGCGCACCACAAAGACAGAATAACAGAACAATAACCAATAAGGAAGAAAATTTGCACCATTTAATGAGTGAGTTAAAAGAAGAGAGCAAAGTACTAATGAGTGAAGGATGTCTCTAGGATGAGAGATAGGTGAGGACAGTAGGAATAAGAGGAGACGGCGTTAATGGATAAGATATGGAAGAATATGAGTAGGATTAAAGAGAGAATCAGAGCAGTGGGACTGACAATGTAGAAGGAGAATAAGGGAAATCTTAGGGATGGAGCAAGGACAGGGAAGGTAAAGGAGAACATTTTAGTCGCAGAACAAAGATGCCAGATACGAATAAGAGTCGTTATGTATAAGGGAGAAACTACCAAAAGTGGTAATGGGAGTGATTGAGAGGGAGTGGGAGGGTCTTGGAGTAGATATTCGAAATGAGTTAAGAATAATATGATATTGAGTAATAATGTGCACACACACACATACACACGCACATACATACACGCACACACACACACACGCACACACACGCACGCACACACACGCACGCACACACAATGGCGGGACAACACGAGCATAGCTCCCCTTCCCGCAAAATACAGCTAGGTAAATACAGCTAGGTAAATACACACGCACGCACACACACACACACACACACACACACACACACACACACACACACACACACACACACACACACACACACACACA
>NC_134795.1:24310859-24315859 GCF_046742065.1 Oratosquilla oratoria | reverse complement strand
AATAGTCACAATTCAATAAAACAATACATTGATGTCTTTGAACTTCTACTGTCCATTTATACTGTTGCCCATATTTAATTTTCTTCTTTACCACACAGATGTTCCTAATGACAGAAACACTTCTTATTTTTCATACAAAAATAATCTATGAAAACTGTGTTTCCGTGTGTGTGTAAGTTTGTGTGTGTGTGTATGTGTGTGTGTGTGTGTGTGTGTGTGTGTGTGTGTGTGTGTGTGTGTGTGTGTGTGTGTGTGTGTGTGTGTGTGTGTGTGTGTGTGTGTGTATGTTTTTATACTTCCATCTTGACTATCAGAAGATCGTCTTATTCAGCCGTGTGTGACTTTTCATTCTATCGAAAGTGGAAATTAAATAATGTACTCTGTAGTTCATAGGAACTGAAGTTTTCCAGTGCTTCTATCCTTACTCTGAATGCTTATTCTTTGAAAACCAATGTTGAGGGTATCTACTATTGTTAGGTAACTCCTTTCCTAACAAAACTTTATTCTAGCTACTTATAGAACACATTTGTTGAAGATAATATTTCACTTTATCTACCCATTTTTTTCCTATTGTCCTATTCAAATAAGTAGATCTTGTTTTTTTCCTCTTTTGTTATTTAAGTTGTCTTCCTTTATGTCCTTTTAGTATTCTATTCAACTTTAAGGAATTGGTTTATATTCTTTGTTCACTTCTTTATGTATGTTTGTAAATTCTTTTTTGATTAAATTGTTCATCTGTCAATGTTTATTTGCCTCTATTTGTTCATTTATTGTTTATCATGCATTTTTTTATTTGTACCAACTAGTTTATATATTAATTAATTTCCATATTCACCCAAATTATGTTATTAATTATATAATTATCCAAATATTATTTATTCATTTGTTTATCAATCTATTAACATATATCTACTCATTTACTTATTTATTCATTCATTTACCTGATCTTTTATTCATACATTTGTTTATCTATCAAGTTATTCATTCATTCATTCATTCATTCAATTCTTGGTTTCTTTGCATAGCTATTTACCTTTTTCTATTATTTACTTATTAATTTATTCATTTATCTGATCTTTTATTCATACATTTGTTTATCTATCAAGTTATTCATTCATTCATTCATTCATTCATTCATTCATTCATTCAATTCTTGGTTTCTTTACATAGCTATTTACCTTTTTCTATGTGTTCGTTACACATAACCTTTCCTCATTGTTAGCTCTGATGAAATGCCTCAGGTTGTGGAAAAGAAATCTCCCCTTTTTTGTCTCGTCCACATTAGTCTTTCCCTGGGCGATGAAATTCAATCTGCATCGAAGGTCCCAGAGCTCCTTCTAAAGATGACCTTCTCTTCAGGACGAGCAGGAGATCCAGTCATTACTAAAAAAGTCTTGTCGTTCCTCAACAGTCTGTTTGTGCATCTCTAGGGATGTGGGTTGTTATTTAGGTGAATAGAATTAGCTGGTGGACGGCTAATATGTGAAGAAAAAGAGGCATATGGTCTGGAGAAGATTCGATTTTAATCTACAATTTAGTTCCTTTATGCTACTTTTTATTTATTATTTTTGTTATTCTTCATTGCATCTCATTCCAACTCTCCCTTCTCTTGTGGTTCCTCCTCTCAACAGGGATTGTCACCTAAATGAATAAAATCACCTGACGGCATATTGATTGAGGAAGAAACAAGCCACCTGAATTTTGATTTATCATTTAGTGCCTAGTTACTTCTATTTTCATCTATTGTTTTTGTTTATCCGTGCTTTTATCATAATTTGTGATCTCTTTTATCATGTTCCCTTATGTTGGTTTCTTTTTTTTTTCTTGTATTTTATTGTAGCTCTCAATTCTCTTATGTTCCGATCAAAACCGAAGTCACTATACCTCATGTCCCAGTCAAAACTGAACTTTCTGTTTCTCATGTTCCAGTAAAAAATGGAGTTTTTATTTCACATGTTCCAGTCTTAGCTGAACTTTCTGTTTCTCATGTTCCAGTCAAATTTTGTTTCTATTCCTCATGTTCCAGTCAGAAATGAAGTTTTTATTTTTCATGTTCCAGTCAAAACCGAAGTTTGTATTTCTTATGTTTGAGTCAAAACTGAAGTTTCACACAAAAACACAAAAGCATCTATGAAATGTTCCTCTTCTGTTTCATGACATTATCTGATGTTAACAAGAACAAAATAATCTAAAATAGACAGATACGTAAAAGTCATTTTCTTACCCCTCTACAGGGGAAAATGTTCCTAAAAGCAGAAAAAAAAAATCGTCTTTTGTTCACCTAAACAAAATCTGCGAATGTTCCGAACTTATCCTTTTTGTTCATAGAGAGTTTGACGAAAATAATCTGTTCAAGATCCATTTTCTAATATTTCTGTTAGACAAAGGTCTACTAAAACTGAATAAGATCTTCTAATATTTACCAAAACAAAATGTTAGTGACCAACATCTAAAAGGTGAATATACACTTCCACCAATCCCCTTTCTGCTCATGTTTTTTTTTATAAATATATTTTTCATTACACAGATCTGACCCTTATTTTATCATTATCTCTTTTTTCAAAGCAATAATTACACCTCAGCCAAAATAAGTCGCCTATATTTCTAAATCAATCAAAAGACAAATTTGAAATTTCTATTTGAACTCCGTCTTCTTTTTCTTCATTCCTTTTCCCCTCTTCTCCTCTGAATTATTTTTGTTTCTTTTAATTTCTGGCTTTGGCAGCTGGTCTTCGTATCTGATACTACCAGGCTCTTCCAATCCACCCCTTTTTTTTTATCTTTATCAAGTTATCTCTCTCTCTCTCTCTCTCTCTCTCTCTCTCTCTCTCTCTCTCTCTCTCTCTCTCTCTCTCTCTCTCTCTCTCTCTCTCTCTCTCTCTCTCTTTTCAGAGGAGTATGATTTTGACTTTCCTTCAGTTAACATTCAAGGCTGCCTGGTAGCAGGTTGAATAAAACATACAGTTCACTTATTCTAACGAAAAGATTAATCGATTAAGGTTTTGTTGAGAGAGAGAGAGAGAGAGAGAGAGAGAGAGAGAGAGAGAGAGAGAGAGAGAGAGAGAGAGAGAGAGAGAGAGAGAGAGAGAGAGAGAGAGAAAGAAAGAGAGAGAGAGAGATTCAGACAGACAGACAGATAGAGACAAAGACTTTAGCTGTTTGGTAAGATAAAGAACATAAAGCTGAGGCCAGATGCAGAAAGTCAAGTCAAAGTAATTTTCTTGTTTACTTTTGTTTTTTATTATTATCTTACAAATAGTTTATCGTGTTTCTAAGATATCCGCGGTAAAAGTTTGCAAATATTCTGTTATTTTGGTTTTCCAAATTAGCATATCCACCATTCTCTTTTTTTATTTGCTTTTGAATATATTTTCCCTTTCCTCAATGGGTTCTCACATGCTGCCCAGATTCTTTTTCTTTCTTCCTTTTTTTTTTTTTTTTTTTCTTTTTACATTGCCTCTAATTTCTCCCTGGCCTTTTTGACGTTTCTTTCAAATTCGGTTTGATTGCCAGACACTTTTCTCCATTCTTTCTCGAACGTTCCACAATTTTGAGTCTCAGGTTCTTGCAGAGCGGAGACCCACTTTGCAAACTCTTGATGGTTCTTTCTGTCGGGAGCTTCTGAAAATCGAAAATGTCCAACATTCGTAACGAAACGTTCTCAGATGTAAAAGGTTGAATTGCAGATATCGGAAGCACTTTCTGGTCTTTTGGTTCATTTTCCAGAGACGATTTCATTTCGAATATCAGAGTTCCCAACACACAAAGAAATAGATAGATAGATAGATAGATAGATAGATAGATAGATAGATAGATAGATAGATAGATAGATAGATAGATAGATAGATAGATAGGGAGAGAGAGAGAGAGAGAGAGAGAGAGAGAGAGAGAGAGAGAGAGAGAGAGAGAGAGAGAGAGAGAGAGAGAGAGAGAGAGAGAGAGAGAGAGAGAGAGAGAGAGAGAGAGAGAGAGAGAGAGAGAGAGAGAGTCTATTCTTTTTTTATACCAGAGAATTTTAGTCACCTGAGTTTTTTACTTGAGACAACACAGAGGAACTCAATTCTTTTCGTAAACTTCAAATTATTTCGTTAATTTCTAGATTCAGTTCCTTTGTTATGAGATTCTCCTCTCACTTGACCAATATCTTTTATTGATAACCAAAATAAAACATTACAAGTACTCCATAGCGATAGTTCATATGGTAATGGACATGGGACTGCTTAGTATAGGCTTTACGATCCCTAGCAGTCTCCTTCATTCTTGAGTAAAAGCAGCAACGACTGCAACAGCGCTGTAGGAGAGAGGCCAAACGCAGAGTATGGGATCCAATGTATTTAAGGTTTCGCCCAGCAGAGCTTCTTCAGACAGAAGAAGCCTCGCTGGGCGAAACGTTAAATACATTGGATCCCATACTTTGCGTTTGGCCTCTCTTCTACACTCCTTATTCTTATGTTCTTTTGGTCTCACGTACAGTGATCTACCTTCATGGATAGGAAGAGAGAGGAATAGAGAGAAGAGAATGAGAGGGGAAGAGAGTGGAGAGGACAGGAGGGGATGGGAGAAGAGATGAGAGGAATAGAAGAGTTTCAGAATTTTTTATGAACTAAAAATTCTCGTTGATTGCATCAATACTTATCTGGGCTTATGTCGTCTTATAAAGGTGAAAAGGGGCTATATTGGACGTTTCATGTTAATATATTTACTTTTAGTTTGTCTATTTACTTATCTATCTATTCATTTATTTATCTGTTCATGTATTTATTTATTTTATTTTTTCTTATTCAAGGAGTGTTCGTCTCTATCCTCCTTGAATATGTTCCCTCGTTTTCTTTCTATTCAATTTCCTTTTAAAAAATTCAAGTTCATTTCAAGGAAGAATTAATTTTTTATACGAGATAAGGGAAGAAGAAAATATTCTTTTTATTCCGCCCTCATTTCTATATTTCCTTTCATTTTACTTCTTATTTTTTTGTAAAAAAAAAAATTCCTTCATGGACATT
>NC_134795.1:24280859-24290859 GCF_046742065.1 Oratosquilla oratoria | reverse complement strand
TGATACTAATGGTGGTGTTAGTTGAAGCTAGTAGTGGTGACGGTGGTGGTGATTACTATAGTAGTGGTAGGGGGGGTTCGGTGATGGTGGTAATATGGTTAAGTGGTGGAGGTATAGGTTGTGGGAATTGTGGTGATGATAATGGTGGTAATAGTGGTATCGTGGTGTTTGTGATATCTGTGTAGTGATTGTGGTGATAGACATCACGGTAATAGTGTTTTTGACTATTGTGGTTGCGTTGATAGTGGCGGTGATTTTTTTTTTTTTTTTGTGATGGTGGAAATAATGAACGTAAAGATGGCACCGATGGTGGTAGTGATGCTGCTGTTGGTTTTGGTGATTGTGATGATCAGTGTATTGGTGATGGTAATGACTATGATAATGTTGATGTTAATGTTCATGTTGACGATGACGATGATGTTGATGTTGATGTTGATGTTGATGTTAATGTTAATGTTAATGTTAATGTTAATGTTAATGTTAATGTTAATGTTAATGTTAATGTTAATGTTAATGTTAATGTTTATATTAATTCTTATATTTTATGTTAATGTTAATGTTAATGTTGACAGAGTATTAATATTAATAGATGCGATTGGGGTGATGGTAATGGTAATGATAATGGCAATGGCAATGGCAATGGCAATGGCAATGGCAATGGCAATGGCAATGGCAATGGCAATGGCAATGGCAATGGCAATGGCAATGACAATGGCAATGGCAATGGCAATGGCAATGGCAATGGCAATGGCAATGGCAATGGCAATGGCAATGGCAATGGCAATGGCAATGGCAATGGCAATGGCAATGGCAATGGCAATGGCAATGGCAATGGCAATGGCAATGGCAATGGCAATGGCAATGGCAATGGCAATGGCAAAGGCGAAGGCGATGGTGATAGTAATAGTGATGGTGATGGTAATGGTGACGATTGTGCTGGTAGTTATGTTAGCTTTCCTTGGACAAAGAATAGCACCAAAATGTACCTAAAATAAAACAAACACAGCCTTTGTCGAAAGCATTGATTCAAATACATTATTCAGTACATATATTGTAATGTAAAGATATTCTACATTGAATTAATTTATCCACCATGTAACTGATGTTCAAAATGCTTGTAACAAAACTCTGAAAATTAAATTAACGGAGCTTTGAATAGGCAACCAATACGGGACCGATAGTTGCCGCCACAGGTATTTTTGCAAGTAATATTCATTGGATGGATGTTTTTTGCTATTTCTGTGCCCCAGTGTTGTCTCAATGGAAATTATTTCATGAAATCGTAATGATAACTTATGAAAAGAGCTAATCAACCTAACGACTGAAGAGAATGGTAATAAAATATTACCAATATATATTCTGTGCTTACGAGTGTGTGATTCACCATGGTCTTGGATCACTTGTTGGACTCGTAATCGACAGCTATTACCCTCCCTGTGCGTCCATTCGTAAGTATGTGTGTGTGTGTGTGTGTGTGTGTGTGTGTGTGTGTGTGTGTGTGTGTTGCTAGATTCGCACAGATTAGCTGATTACGACGCCATTTCCCGATTGCATATATCTTTATTTGTGCATTAGCTACGCGGTGTTTAGGGAAATGCGATTTTCTTTTCTTTTCTTTTTTTGTTGCGAATTTTAGAATGAATGACGTGAAGGAGCAACGACTTACTGTGAAATTTTGTGTTAAACTTAGAAAACCTGCGACTGAAACTTTTGCTATGCTTGACGTTGCTTACGGTGATGTTGCTATGAAGCTTACGGCATGTTTCAAGTTGCATGAGCGTTTTAAGGATGATCGAGAGTCCTGAACGCCCTTCCACGTCAACCGACGACCCACACGTCGACAAAATCAACACCCTGGTACAGGCAAATCGATGTCTGACTGTCAGGGAGCTTGCTAAAGAGTGCGGGATATCAGTTGGATCTTGTTACGAGATTTTGACAAAAAGATTGAAGATGCACCGCGTTGCTGCGAAATTTGTGCCACGCCTGATGACGGGCAAACAAAAAGGCCATTGCGTCCAGGTTTGTCAGGAACTGCTTGATCGTTCAGAAAAAGAAGAAAACTTCTTATCCAGGATCATAACAGTTGATGAATCTTGGGTTTTTTGTTTTGACATTGAAACGAAGGTATATACATACATACGCAAAGTAGACTACTTGGAAAAAGAAACTAACGAAACAGAGCGGCGCTTTCGTATATTACATCCTCAGTGCAAAAAGTACATAGTTGAATAGAAATACATACTTTATATATATATATGAAGAAGGAACAAGGACAGTTTACATAAGAGTAAAGGACATTTACCCCCTGGAAAGCGGTAGGTCAGGTCGCAAGGGTCAATGCGGTCCACTAATGAGGTTAGGGCGACATTAGGTCACACTCGCAGGGTTACATTTCACCTATTATTCTTTTGCTTATTTCTTGGCAGATAAAATTGTCAAGTTTATATAAGTTTTTTTGTAAGTTAGTATTTTGAACACTGGTGATATGATCAAACTACACTCTTTTAAGTTTCTTCCTATAATGTTATTGGTTTAATAGATGGCATCTATTACACCTACCGCTTCCCAGGGGATAAATATTCTCTGCTCTTATGTAAATTGTCCTTGTTCCTTCATTATACATATGTAAACTATGTATTTCTATTCAACTATGTAGTTTTGCACTGAAGATGTAATATACGAAAGTGCTCTGCTTCGTTAGTTTTTTTTTCTCAAGTGGTCTACTTTGTATAAGTGAACACACGTACCATTGTTCTTATTAGCATATATATATATATATAAATCGCCGATTCAATGAAGCGGCCTTGCTGTGGATGTGCTGTTTCCTGCGACACTGCTTCTGACCCAGGGCAGTGGACAGGGTGCAGGGATGACACCGTCATCTAGGAGGTGCTAAGATGGGAGGGAGGGTGGAGGGGTGTGGAGTGTTTTCGGGGATGAAATGGGTGGGAATATTTTTGTGCCTTGTCCTTTTTGGCTACCCCCCTGGTAAGGGGGAAAAAAGCCTTGGTATATGTATGTATATATATATACATACAAATATACACATATAAATATATATATATATATATATATACATATATATATATATATATATACATACATATATATATATATATATATATATATATATATATATATCATATCTGTCTATCTTTCCTTCTCACTGTCTTTTTCTCTTTTGGTTTCTCCTCTCTCTCCTTCTCTCTGTCTGCATATCTCTCTCTCTCTGACGTCTCTCTCTCTCTCCCTCTCTCTCTCTCTCTCTCTCTCTCTCTCTCTCTCTCTCTCTCTCTCTCTACCCCCTTCTCTCTCTCTCTCTCTCTCTCTCTCTCTCTCTCTCTCTCTCTCTCTCTCTCTCTCTTTATCTCTTCTTTTTTCTTTAACTGCGTCTCTTTTTCTCTATTTCTGTCTCTATCTCTCACACTTTCTGTCTCTTGTTATCGTGTTGAGGTCAACGCATATTGAGTGGTCCGAATGTGCGAGTTTGGTCTCTTGTGTGGTTTCTGAAAATCTTTCATTTTACTTTCTTATCTCTGTTTTGACAAACTTCAGAGAAATGGATTGGTTGCCTCGGGAAGAATCTAGGAGGAAGCGACTGGTTCATAGGGTTGCTGGGGGAAAATCTCAATACATACACATGATGTTTCTATATTCTGTTTATTTTGTGAAATTGTCCAAGAATTTCAAGTTTGTTAGGCCAAGAGGTTTCCATAAGCTGTGTAGAATTGTTTGGGTTTGCCCCCCCCCAAAAAAAAAAAATCATATATATGTACAAATCTGTTGTCATAGTAAATATTTTTTATGTTATTTGCATTTTACACAGGTCTTTACATTTTTAGTCATCTTATTGGCTTATTATTATTTGTTTGTATTATCTTTATTTGTCTGTTTTTAGGTGATGTTTTATCTATGGATGTATTTCAATATTTTTATTCATTCACCTCTATCTATATATCTATAAATTTCTATATTTCAATATATTTAAACATGTATATATTTTCCTTTATTTGATTATTAATCTCCCTAATAATGCATTTATTTGTTTAACTGCATTTTTTTTTATTGATTCGTATTTGTTTTTTCACATGGCGTAAGAAAGGATGTCATGGAACAAGAAATAGCCCATTTCGCATTGGTGGGAAATTATTCTCTCTTTTGGGGGCTTTAATAAGGTTTCCTTCAATCTCTATCCTTTATTTATTTAAATCAGTGTTTCTGCAGCCACGAGTATGTTGGGGTTCTCCAAATAAACCGGGAGACGAAGATATACATTTTGATCAGCGTGTAAACAAATGTTCAGAAACTTGGCGTGGATAAGAACAATACAATAATAATCGTAAATACTCTTATCCTGATCCAATGATATTGATAGAAATAAATATTGACTGTGTGATAACTAAAGTAAAAAAAAAAAAAAAAATTAACTCTCATGGGTATTGCTTCAAGGAGTGTTATGCAAAGTCAGTACACATTTTTTTTTGGGGGGGGTGGGTATAATCAAAATGACCCAAATGAGGATGAAAAAATTATTAGAGACACGCTGTGTGTTACTATCCCAAATTATAAAAGGATTTTGACTTAATTACAGTCATTTACAAGCGGCATTGGAAATGTTAATTAAGGTGAAGCATAATTGTCATAATATGATTCGTTACTTTGAAGTTGCATCAAAAGCCCCAAATGATAATATTTACAGGATGAGTGTGAACTAGCGTTGTGAGCAGAAGTAAAAAAAAAAAAAAAAAAAAAAAAAAAAAAAAAAAAATTGGATCGAACCTTTTGTCCGGTGGAGTTGATGACGCAATTGATTGATTGATTGATTGATTTGATTGATTGGCTGGAAGGGGAAGCATTCATCATTTTTTTTTTTTAATAATGAGTGCGTGCACGTTCATGTGCACTCACATTCTCGTACACACATATCCGCACACAAAAACAAATGCACACACGCTTTCTCAAAAACAAACACATAAACACGCACGCACACACACACACACACACACACACACACACACACACACACACACACACACACACACACACACACACACACACACACACACACACACACACACACACACACACACACACACACACACACACACACACACACACACACACACACACACACACACACACACACACACACACACACACACACACAAACACAGTACAATACGAAGAGCAAAATAAGAAAAGAAAATAGAAGTGCATAGAATGGGGTACTTAGAAGTGAAGCTAACGGAAAAAAAGAACGAAGATCGAAAAAAAACTAGTTCTATTGGAGAGTACTAGATATGAGGCTGAGAAAATGGTAAATAAAAAAAGCGAAAGGAACAGAGAACAAGATAGAAAAGGGAAGAAATTAAAAGTGACTGATACTAAAATAGACGGTTTGATCTCAGGATTAATTGAACTAAATGATTATTTGCCAGAAGAAAAACCAGATATAATGGGAATTCTGGAGACAAAATTAACTAGTCCACTACCACCAAATAGTGTTGGACAAGGATTATATAATCGCTGGAGTAAAAGTAGAGAGAAAAATCTTAAATATGACGAAGGTTACAGAGGGAGAAAATAGTGTGGAAATGGTCATGATAAAACTTGAAAATAGTGACATGAAAAATAGAAAGTTTGTGGTGACTCATGTACCCCCTTAAAACGGGTTCTTGGAAAGAGAGCGATTATTCTAAACTGTTAGAAGACACAAGGTATTCATTAAATGAGATGCTGGATGACGGAGAAAACGTAGTACTTATGGGAGATTTTAACTGCAAAGAAATATGCTGGGAAGAGATGATTATGAAAGGTGGAGATGACCTTTGGGGAAATATATTACTTACCATGAATATAGAATATACAATGACACAATAGATAAAAGAAAATACCAGATATAGAAATAATGAAGAACCGTCATGACTAGATCAAATATTTACACCAGAGCCTGAAATTGTGGATAGAATTTAATACAAGACGCCAATTGGGAAAAGTGACCACAAACTACTTGAGTTTGAACTAAAAGTGGAAATATATATGGAAAGAAATTAAAAATACAGAAAAGGAAGACTGAAGTAAAACAAAAGGGGCTTTGAAAACTTAGAAACTTCTTTCAAAAGCGAATTTGAAAAAATTCTACAATAAAGACAGACAAGTGGACTAGAAGTGGATGATTTTGAAATAAATCTACAACGAAGGAGTGGATGAATATGTTCCAAGACAAAAACAGGAAAATATGTATAATAAGTGCTGGTTGAACAGGTGTAGTGAGGCGAAAGACAAAAGAGATGAAGCTTAGAAAAGATGGAGAAAAGATACAAAAAAACTGTAAAGCGTCAAATGTAATTCAATCCAAGGAATAAATATGTAAAAGTACGCAAGGAGGAAACAAGAAACTATGAAAAAGTCATAATAGAAAAATATAGGAACCAATCAAAATTAGTCTATAGAAAACAAAAAGGAAATAGTAAAAATACGCCAATGGAATACAGAATACACAAAATGTATAGATAGCTGAAGTCATGAACAAATACTTCAAGTCTGTGTTCACTAGAGAAACTATACAGCATGAGGATGAAAGAAGTGAAGTGAGATTCCCACCCATGAGAGAGAGAGAGAGAGAGAGAGAGAGAGAGAGAGAGAGAGAGAGAGAGAGAGAGAGAGAGAGAGAGAGAGAGAGAGAGAGAGAGAGAGAAAGGAAAGAAATAATGGACCAAATCATAAAATTTGATGTCGGAAAATCGCACATTTCGGATGGAATTGCAAACTGGATACTAAAAAATGTATAGATGAATTGATAAAAAATCATATAAGGTGATAAACTGCTTACTCAAAAAAGGAAGACTGGAAAAATGCCAATGTCGTACCAATATATAAAGGAGGAAACAAGGAAGATCCAGTAAATTATAGGCGGGTTTCCCTTACAAGCACAATAACCAAATTTTGTAAAATAAACAAATAAATAATAATGATAATGATAATAATAATAATAATAATAATAATAATAATGATAATAATAATAATAATAATAATAACAATGATAATGATGATGATGATGATGATGATGATGATGATGATGATGATGATGATGATGATGATGATGATAATAATAATAGTAATAATAATAATAATAATAATAATAATAATAATAATAATAATAATAATAATAATAATAATAATAATAATAATAATAATAATAATAATAATAATAATAATAATGATAATAAACATCTGCAGGAAAACAATATACCACACCCGAGACAATTTAAATTTAGACAGGGAAGGTCATGTGCTACAAACTTGATCTATTTCTATAATACAAGAAAGGGATAGGTGGACTGATTGTGCTTTCCTAGATTTACAAAAAGCTTTTGATAAAGTACCACAAAAAAATTATTAAGAAAACTGGAAACCATAGGAGGGACACAGGAAAAACTGTTGAAATGGATGGAGGATTTCTTGCATTAAAGAACATGAAAGTAATGCTCAGAGATAAGATTTCTACTTGGGAAGAAGTGATTAGTGGTGTCCCACAGGGATCAGTATTGGTTCTGATAATGTTTGCTATTTATGAAAATGATATGGATGAGGGTGTAGAATGTTACCTGAACTTCTTTACAGATGACGCAACGGTGCAGAAACGGACTGAGTCGCTACAGAGAGATCTAAATAGGGTTTGGGAATAAAGTCAGAAGTGGGAAGTGGACTCCAACATAAAGAAATGTAGCATAATGGAATTTTAAAAAAGTGAAAAAATATATAGAATATCAGGACAGTACAAAACCGGTACAAAGGAAGTAAAGAAAGTGAATTCTGAAAAATACTTGGAAGTAATTATCACAAAAGCCATGACTCTTGATAAACAGATAAAAAAAATTGCCGGAGAAGCCTACAACTTGCTAAGATCAATAAAGGTTGACTTTACCTACTTAGACAAAAAAATGGTGAAGAAAATACTCGGGACACTGATAAGGCCAAGACTGGAGTACGCAGCGGCACTATGGACACTCAATACTAAAAAGAATATCAAGAAAATTGAAAGAATCCAAAAGGCAATTACGAAGATGGTCCCAACACTCTCAAAACTGTCATATAAGGAACAATTGACAAAGCTGCAATTACCGACTCTGGAACAAAGAAGAGAAAGTGGTGACCTATTGACCATCTATAGAATCGTGAGAGGCATGAAAGTCCTTGATAGAGAAAACTAACAAAATTGGGACAAGAGAAACACAAGATGACATAAAAAGAAACTCAAAAAGGACAGTTATAGAAGGAACCTGAAAAAGAACAGCTTACCGCACAGAGTGGTGGATGTCTGGAACAAATTAAACGAAATAATAGTGTATGCAAATAAACATCCATGAATTTAAGACAAACTAGATACTGCGAGATACAAAGAAAGTACACCACAAGCGTAGCTACCCTTCCCGTAAGATACATCTAGGTAAATACAACAAGGTAAACACACACACACACACACACACACACACACACACACACACACACACACACACACACACACACACACACACACACACACACACACACACACACACACACACACACACACACACACACACACACACACACACACACACACACACACAACACACACACACACACGCACAACACACACACACACACACACACACACACACACACACACACACACACACACACACACACACACACACACACACACACACACACACACACACACACACACACACACACACACACACACACACACACACACACACACACACACACACACACACACAATATAAATAAAGTGCATACAGAAACACATTTCACTTTGTACCGTAGATACATTGTTCTCTCTGAATTTTAAGTGAGAAATGCGTACAACTTTAGATGCTTCCTTCTTTATTCAAACTTAATCTAACCTACATCAATATCTTAAAGATGAAGTGTATACATTATTGTGAGTAAAATTGCATTAATGAAACATAACTTAGGTAATCACTCCTATTACTATGATGAGATAATCAAAAAATGTTAAGTTGGTAGATTGTGGTGTGGCTTTACAGTTCCAAAGAACATTTTGGTTAGACTTATTTGCCTCAAACCCTTTTGTAATGAATAGTAATTTTCCTTTTACTTTTGTCTAATATCAGGTTATTTCATTCACCCTCTTGGCGCACTTTTGGTAACAGGGCAAAGAAAGCAAAAGATAAAAGAAATGAAAAAAATATATGAATGAATATCCAAGTAAAAGAAAATAGCCAATAGATGAATACAAAAAAGATGAAAATACAAACCCAATAATTCAGCCATTGTAGAATGAAGTGCACACCGGCGTGTTTGCTTTACAAAGTGCTTTCCTGCAACCAGAATAAATCACCTTTGCCCTATGTGTTTAGATGTTCAGAACAAGTGATCATCGCCAACAGTACGTGGAGGTGTACTTAGTCTTGCACTGTGCCTTTGTAGCTCCCTGGCACCGACCTCTGGTGAGTCTTCTGGTCACTAGGTACGTATACCGACGCCTGAACCATTTGGCACTAGAGCCACCTGAGATCATTGACGCACAAATTTATGGGGGATCGGTGTGCGTGCGCGCGAGAACGTGTGTTTGTATGTGTGTGTGTGTGTTTGTGTGTGTGTGTGTATGCGTGTGTGTGTGTGTGTGTGTGTGTGTGTGTGTGTGTGTGTGTGTGTGTGTGTGTGTGTGTGTGTGTGTGTGTGTGTGTGTGTGTGTGTGTGTGTGTGTGTGTGTGTGTGTGTGTTATATATGGTTTTACATTATTGGCTATAGTTAGTTAGATTTTAAATTATATATATAGTTATAATTATAGGCATATTTATTATTATGGCTATGTTCATGGTTATGGTTATAATTATAGTTATAGATATAGTTGTAGTTTTAGTTATAGTTAAACCTAATCATAGTTATAGTTATAGTTATAGTTATAGTTATAGTTATAGTTATAGTTATAGTTATAGTTATAGTTATAGTTATAGCTATAGT
>NC_134795.1:24265859-24270859 GCF_046742065.1 Oratosquilla oratoria | reverse complement strand
AAGAGTTTAACAAATATTTTCTCTCGGTGTTTACTAAGGAAGGGTTAGATAAGGTACCTGACTGCGATCCGATTTTCAGAGAGGATGAAAAAAGTAGACTATCAAATGCCAACATTAGTAAGGTAGAATTAGTCAAACAGATTGAAAGACTTAAAGCTACAAAATCCCCGTGCCTAGACGGTTTTTTCCCCATGAGTCCTTAAAGAGTGTAAGTTTTAAATCTGCAATCAGTTTATAGAAATATTTAACAAGTCGGTAGACACTGGTTTTGTGCCTATTGTTTGGGGGCAGGCAAACATTGTTCCTATTAAAAAAAGGGAGATAAGTCGCCTATATGCAACTACAGGCCAATCAGTCTGACATCAGCTATAAATAAAATGCTTGAATCAGTAATAGTTAATAGACTCAGAGATCACATCGAGAGACATAAATTGATCCGTAACTCACAGCATGGTTTCTCCAAGGGTAAGTCATGTGTGACTAGTCATCTATTCTTTTACACTAAAGCATATAAGGCGTCAGATAACAATGATAGTTACGATATTATTTACCAACAATTCGACAAGGTGCCCTAAGAGAGACTACTAAATAAAATCAAAGCCCATGGCACAGGAGGAAAAGTGTTAGAACGGATTAGAGATTAGACCAGTGACAGAAAACAACGGTCTAAAGTCCAAAATGGGGAGTGTTTCTAGTGGAGTTCCCCAGGGCTCAGTTTTGGATCCCATACTGTACATTATGTACATAAACGACTTGAACAATTATATAATTATTGATGTTAGTAAGTTTGCGGACGACACTAAAATAGGACGCCGAAATTCTGCAGAATGATCTTAACAAAATCTTCACATGGTCGATGAAATGGCATATGAACTTCAAGATCTCAAAGTGCATCGTGTTAATAATAGAGACACACAACTCCGAAAATAGATATAGCTTAGATAACATGTTTTAGAGAAAATTGAGTACAAGAGAGAATTGAGAGATCTAGTGAGTCCTGACCTTAAATCCAGAAAACAGTGCATTAGCGCCAGGAATAATACTAACAGAGCACTAGGCTTCATTGCTAGGACAGTTACGAATAGAATTGCAGAAATAATTATCAAATTCTATCTAGCGTTAGTTAGACCTATCTTTGACTATGCGATACATTTTTGGTCTCCTTCTTATAAAATGGACATCAATTCACTGGAATCAGTACAGAAGAGAATGACCAAAATTATACATGAGCTCAAAGATTTACTTTGCAAAGAGAGACTTAGGCACCTTAACTTGCACTCGCTGGAAAGACACAGTGATCTAGTAGAGGTGCTTAAGTGGATCAAAGGCCAATAGTGACGCAAACAAGGTCATCATATTAAGACAACGGGGCAGGACTCGCAGTAATGGATTTCAACTGCAAATATTTACATTTAAGAAGGAAATACGCAAGAATTGGTTTACTAAGAGGGTAGTCTACGAATGAAATAGACTTAGTAACCATGTAGTGAGTGCTGAAACTATCAGTTGTTTTAGGGAACTGTTAGACAATTTTATGAATGGGGATGACAGATGATATATATATATATATATATTATATATATATTATATATTATATATATATATATATATATATGTATATATATATACTATATATATATATATATATATATATATATATATATAACTTGTCACTCAGGAATAAATGGCTGGCAATGTTTTCTTTGGCAGCATAGTCACGCAATGCCGGGGGACAAATAATTTGCAACATAATGCTAGTTCGCAGAAGTCGTCATCCAGTTCTTCTTGTTGGATTTATATATCACTGGGAGATATTCTTTCACATAGCCTTTAAGTGCCCTTAGGTTTTCACAGCAGTAGATCACTAAAGGCTTTAGCTTCAGATCCCCAGCTGTATTACCACCCAACACCAAGGTTAATCCGTCTTTGAATGCTTTAAATACTGGTGTTGTTTTTTCCTCCTTTACAATAAAGGTTCTGGATGACATTTTCTTCCAATATAGGCCTGTCTCGTCGTAGTTTATCACCTGTTTGGCACTGTAGCCACACCCCTCAATGTGTTTTTTCTGTGTTGGTGTGAATGGTGTAGCGGCAAGCTCGTCATAACTTGCTGTCTCACCAGTCATCTCATCTTGTGTAGGCCTGCTCGAGCATTAAAACGGTCGAACTAACCCTAACTGGCACTGAAAATTAACCCATCCTCAACTTCATATCCCTTCTTATGTAGGTCATTATAAATCAAGAGGGCTTTCGTTGTCACAAAGGAGGTAGAAAGATAATTGCTGCGGTGAGGCAAGTCATCAACCCACAGTCTTAAGGGTCTCTCCATTTCCTTCATTATTGGTCCCTACTGCCTCGTCAGCGTCTTTACCATTAATGTAGAAGCTGCTTCACCAGCTTTATTTACACTGTCTCCTTGTTTGATTAGTGTGGAGACAGTTGATTCTGGCAATGGAGTTAGCCCCTTCACCTCCCTCATGGCGCTTAACAATTTCATTTTTCTTTTCAAAGGATTACAAAGGATTACAAAGGCGGAGCATGCCGACAGGAGACCTTTTGATCCATATCTAGGTCGGATGCCAAAAAAAAAAAAAAAAAAAAAATCATATTAATAATAAAATAATAAATAAAAACTATAATAATGTAAATAACAAATGAAATACATAAATAAATGCATAGGTATAGTTAAAATAATAAACAAACAGGTAAATAGTAAATAATAATAAATTGATATATAACTAATAATAAATGAAAATCAGACAGACAAATGATAACAAAACAAAAACAAATAATATAAGATAAATTATAATCATTACAGCATCTTACTTAGGTATTTATCTAAATGATTCTTAAAGCTTCGAACTGAACTATATTGCACTACCTGTGCAGGAAGTTTATTCCATTCATTAACTACACGGTTGGCAAAGTTGTTTCTACCTACTTCCAAATTGAATCTATTTCCGAATAGTTTTAGACCATTGTTTCTTGTCTGATTCTCATTCAATGTAAAAATTTGGTCACTTTTGATGTTGTCAATTCCCTTTAAAATCTTAAAGACCTGTACCAAGTCATCTCTGAGTCTACGCTTTTTTAGGGAAAACAGATTCATGTGCTTTAGTCGATTTTCGTATGATTTATTTTTGATATTTGGAATCAGTTTTGTGGCTCGCCGTTGTACTATTTCCAGTCTGTCAATGTCTTTAACGAGATTCGGTGACCAAACAGAAACAGCATATTCCAAATGCGGACGAACTAACGATTTATATAGCTTGTTAATGAGTGATGAACTTTTGAAATCAAAAGATCGCGCAATCAGTCCCAGAATCTTATTTGCTTTCTCAGAGGCTGAAATACACTGCTTGGATGATTTGAGGTCGTTACTGATAATTATGCCGAGATCTTTTTCACTATCCACTTTTGTTAACGAATTTTCAAATAACTTGTAATCGTACTTACTGTTATTTTTACCTATGTGCATTACCTTGCATTTACTTGTGTTAAATTTCATTAGCCACTTTTCAGACCATTGCTGTAATTTATCTAAATCTTCTTGAATATCTAATTTGTTTGAGTGATCATTTGCCACTCCGCACAGTTTTGTATCATCAGCAAATTTGGAAACAGTAGATTTTAGTCCATGGTCTATATCATTTATATATACTATGAATAGAAGTGGCCCAAGAACGGAACCCTGAGGAACTCCACTTGCAACACTTTTCCATCCAGAAGTTTTTCCATATAAAACAACTCTCTGTTTTCGACCATTTAACCAATTACTAGTCCAACCTAATAGGCTACCACTTATTCCATGCAAAGCTAATTTAGTAAGTAGTCTTTCGTGTGGGACGGTATCAAAAGCTTTTGCAAAGTCTAGATATATTAAATCTAGATTGTTTCTTTTGTCATAATTCGAGATAACTGTGTTGTAGAATTCGAGTAAGTTAGTCACGCAAGAACGTTTCCGTCTGAAACCATGCTGGCTATCATTTATCAAACGGTTACTTTCTAAATGATGTTCGATAGCATCTCTGATGATATTTTCCATTATTTTTCCTACGATTGAAGTCAAACTTATAGGCCTATAGTTATTTGGTTTCTTTTTGTCACCTTTTTTGAATATGGGAGTAACGTTAGCTAGCTTCCATTCTCTTGGGACATCTCCGGATATGATGGATTTCTTGAAAATAATTTCTAATGGAACAACAATCTCATTTTTCATTTCCTTTAAGATTCTTGGATGCCAACCGTCAGGCCCTGGTGTTTTATTAGCTTTGAGTTTGTCTATACACCTTTAAATTTTTTCTTTTGTTATATTTACCGTAGTGAGTAAGTTTACCCCTGACTTTTCACAGGTTTCAGTTTGGAATTCACTTTGAGGTGTTTCGTTTACGAATACCGAGCTAAAATAATTGTTTACGATATTACACATTCCTTCATTTGAATATTCAAGTTGACCGTCAGCATATATTAGTGGACCAATGTGATGCCTAACAACCTTTTTATCTCTAATGTAACTATAGAATTCTTTGGGATTCTCTTTGGAATTATCAGCGATGTTCATTTCGTATTGTCGTTTTCTTTTTCTTATTGTCTTTTTTAAATCTCTCTGTATTGATACATAACTTTCATAGTCATTAGATGCACCCGAGCACTTATATTTGTTATAAGCCTCTCTCTTTTAGCAATACTTTTTTCAGTTTCTTTGTCGAGCCACTTTGGGCGAGCCTGATTTGGGGGACGTCTGTCCTTAAAAAGAATGTAAGTTTGAATCATCTTAGTGAGCGTATTTTGAAATATTTCCCACATCTGATCTACAGGCCTTTCGTTTAATTTTGCCTCCAACGATGAACTTTTCCTCGGTCTTTTGGGGTATATCTCTTCAGTAGAAGATGTTGCATGCCTTTTGGAAGCCATCACATTATGTATTACTCTCGTAAAAGCAACAGTGAATGTGAAATAGTAGTACAAAACACAGGCACTCGTACACGTGCTGAAGCAGT
>NC_134795.1:24238359-24243359 GCF_046742065.1 Oratosquilla oratoria | reverse complement strand
ATGCTGAGGCAATTTTTAAATTAAAGGGAAACGATCGACGTGAATGTAATAATATCTTGACAGATAAAAGGTTAACCCTTTATTCGAATCAAAAGTTAGTTATTAGTTTATTTCAAAAGATACTCGTTAGTTCATTTTTCGAGGCGTCTTATTTTATCTACATTTTATACTTATTATTTTGTTTTCGTTTGCACCTTCTCTTCATAATAAAAAAAATTCCAGTATCTATGTATAATTTTTCATATACAATATCTATTCATTTGTATGTCTGTTTGATTATTCTGCTTAAGAATTCGTTTAGTTGTTTTTTATTACCTGCTTATTCAATATTTCATATTTTATTTTCACACCTTTCAGAAACATCAAATTAAAATTTAATGAAAAAAATCAAAACACACGATGACCTACTAAAAGGAGTAATAAAAAAAAATCAACTAATATATTTTTCAACAGAGGTCTAAGTGAATTTCTCGAAAACGAAAAGCGTTATTAGAAGGAAAGAAAAGTGCTGAGCAGCCAAAGATATTGTAAGAGTAATAGGAACGACGTAAAAGGAAGAAATAAAGTCCTAGAGAGAAATTAAGGGAAATGCTGTCCAGAAACTTAGGACAGAGGGGGAATGAGAGAATGCAAGTTGGGAGGAAGCTGTCAGTTGGTGCTGAGAAGAGGAGGAGGAAGAGGATGAGGAAGAAGAGGAGAGGGAGGAAGAGCTGGAAATTAGATCGAGAATGCAACCAAGATAAGAGGAAAAAGTTTTGGTAAACAAGTTTCGTTGAGTGGACGACCAAGGAGAAGTAAGTTTCTTAAAGAAATGCTAGAAAATAAAAATTAAATATATATTAATGTAATGGTGTAGGTAATACCAGAAAAAAACTATTTTACTTATTGATTCATTCATCTTTTTAACTATTTACTTATTTATTTGTTTGTGCAGTGGTGTAAGTGTTAACTGGTAAAATACTTTTATAAATTTATTCATTCATTTACCTATTGATTAATTAATCAATTAATTAATTTATTTATTCTTTTATTTCTCTATTCATTTACTTAAATTATCTATCAATTTATTTATATATTTACTTATTTATACATTTACTTATTCAGTTATTTCTTTGTCTGTTTATTTATTTATTAATTCATTTACTTATCTGTTTATTCACTCATTATTCTTAGTTATTCTTTTATTTATTAATTTGATTTTCATTTTAGTTTTAATCATTTCTTATTCATTTATTTCTCTATCTATTCATTTACTTAACTTATTCATTAATTTATTCATATATTTACTTATTCATGCATTTATTTATTCTGTGGAAAAGGAGTTGGGAGATAGGGTTGATGAAATAGTATTAGGATGGTTTGGACACATGGAAAGAATGAGTGAAGAAAGACTAGTAAAAGAGGTATGGAAGGCAGATGTGGAGGGAGTGAACATGAGGGGACGTCCTAGGATGAGGTGGATGGATGGGGTGAAGGGGGCTTTGGGGAAGAGGGGAATGTCTGTTGAGGGAGGACGGGAGAGGACAGAAGACAGGGGTGAATGGAGAATGACTGTATATGAATGATGTTGTGATTGCATTAGGTGGAATGGGCGGGTGGGGGTGGGGGGTGAGGTAGTATGTGTGAGCAAAATTTGACGCAGCCCAAAGGGATTTCTCCCCGTCCTCTCCTTTTATGCAATGGGGGGACGGAGAGAGGGGTCGCCGATTTAATGAAGCGGCCTTGCTGTGGATGTGCTGTGTCTTGCGACACTGCTTCTGAGCCAGGGCAGTGGACAAGGTGCAGGGATGACCCGTCATCCAGGAGGTGCTCAGATGAGAGGGAGGGTGGAGGGGTGTGGAGTGTATTCAGGGATGGAATGGGTGGAATTGATTTTATGCCTTTCCCTTTTTGGCTACCTCCCATGTAAGTGGGAAAAAGCCTTGATATATGTATGTATGTATGTATGTATTTATTAATTTATTTCTTCGTCTGTCAATTTATTTATTTATCTATTTATTTATTTATTCATTTATTTATTTATTTATTTATTTATTTATTTATTCATTTATTTATTTATTTATTTATTTATTTATTTATTTATTTATCTATTCATTTATTTACTTACTTGTTTGTTCATTTATTTATTCATTTATTTAATCATTCATTTACTTATCTATCTACTAATTAATGTTTCTTAATTATTCTTTTATTCATTTAGTCATTTTACTTTTCTTACTTTTTAAATATTTTTTCTATTTATTAATTTATTTGTTTATTTACTTATTCATTTATTTCATTTAGTCATCTATTCATTTGTTTATTTATTAATTCTTAAAGTAAAAAATATTACCAACACTTAAGGATATCCTATCACAGAGATGATATTAGAGAAACAAGACTATATATACACTAAAAATCCACTGTTGATTGGATTTAAGAAAGGAAAGGAAATAACGATTTCCGTATATTTCGATCATTTGCTGTGATCCTCTTCAAGCTTAAAGAGAATCACAGCAAGTGATCGAAATATACGGAAATCGTTATTTCCTTTCTTTTCTTAAATCCAATCATCAGTGGGTTTTTAGGGTATTTACTAATGTGTTACATTACTGGACAGCAAGGCTATATATATATATATATGTATATATATGTATATATATATATATAAATATACACACATATATATATATATATATATATATATATATATATGATGAAGGTGGAAAAAGAAGTCACGGGTCTAGTTCCGAGTTACTGAGTTTATTCCTGACCGGTTTCGCTCTATGCTTCTTCAGAGGAATGTGACTCTGGAGTGAAGCTGGCGGTATACATAGTCTGAGTAAGACCGCGTTCCCTCCTTGGAGGTGGGTTACGTTTGGTTGTACAATGGTTTTTTAATACAATAGTGATAAAAATACAATAAATTGTTGTGATGTGGCCCCAACATATATATATATGTATATATATATATATATATATATATATATATATAAACGCTCAAAAAAGCCACATTAAATTATTTTGTAGATAAATAAAGGTTTCAGAAGTTTGTAAGGCTAAAATAGAATTAAATTCTTTCCCGATTGATTGAAAGGATAAGTTCACAGACTTACTGTAAAAATACAATTATCTTTTTTATCTACAGTATGAATTTATTGCTAAGATTCGGATTGTATGCGTGTGTGTGTGACTCACTACGGTCTTGGATCACGTGTTGGACTCGTGATCGACTGCTATTTCACTCCCGTAAGAGAGCTCAAAGCTAATATATGACCGATCTATGGGTAATGCTAGGACCTTACACATACACACACACACACGCACATACACAACTCGCCGCCCACGAGAGTTGGAGTAACGACTTGCAGCGCAGTGATACTGAAATTATTTCATCCCTTGCCGGGATTCGAACCAGGACCGCCGTATTGGCGGCCGGGAACTCTACCAATTGCACATTAAGTCGCAGCGCGCGCGTGTGTGTGTGTGATTCACCTTGGTCTTTGGATCACTTGTTGGACTTGTGATCGACAGCTTTTTCCCCAAGGAAGAGAGCTCAGAATTCGTATGACCGATCTATGGGTAATGCTGTGGCCTTACACGCACACACACACACCCAGCTCCCCGCCCACGAGAGTTGGAGTAACGACTCGAAGCACAGCGATACTGAAATTATTTCAGCCCTGGGCAGGATTAGAACCCAGACCGCCGTGTTATGTGTGTGTGTGTGTGTGTGTGTGTGTGTGTGTGTGTGTGTGTGTGTGTATTCACTTGGTCTTTGGTTCACGTGTTGGACTCGTGATCGACAGCTATTTCCCTCCTGGAAGAGAGCTCAGAGCTCGTAGGTCCGATCTATGGGTAATGCTATGACCTTGCACACACACACACACACACACACCCAACTCCCTGCCCACGAGAGTCAGAGTAACGACCCGAGGCACAGCGATACCGAAATAATTTCGGCCCTGGGCAGGATTCGAACTGGGTACTGGGAGCACTTCTACTTTCCAGTTCAGCGCTCTACCAACTGTGCCACCGAGTCGGTGTGTGTGTGTGTGTGTGTGTGTGTGTGTGTGTGTGTGTGTGTGTGTGTGTGTGTGTGTGTGTGTGTGTGTGTGTGTGTGTGTGTGTGTGTGTGTGTGTGTGTGTGTGTGTGTGTGTGACTGTTCTATAACAAAAGGAATGAACAAATAAATATGGGCATGTAGTTTCTCAATACAGAAATAAATTACATCAAGCGTTGAGCGTTGAACCCTCTTGATTGACATGTTGCCTCCAACTCAGATGAAAGTATCAGGACGAAACTGTCTGATGCTACAAGCATTTCCAGAATAAAAAAAACAATGTCCAAGATATATTGTTTCTGTCAGTTAGAACATTTGAATCATCCCATAGATCAAAACATCATACATGCTTAGACAATGTATAAATTAGTCACCAAATAAATGATGCTAGTAAGTGATCTGCGACTAATGACAATTAAAGAAAAATGTGAACTAAAAATGATATATGTATTTTGAGATACCAAGAGAGTATAACTCATGGGACGCCATAGGATCCGTGAAAAAAGAAACAAAAGAAAAATTGATAAAGACTGGGTACGAAAATGAACGAGAGAGGGAAAGGAGAGAGGGGAAGACATAGGGGTGTAAAAATGAAGAAGTAATAAGAGAATGTAAAAGTAATTTGATGAAGAAGTTGATGAAGATATGGAGAAAAGTTAATTATATAAGAAAGAGGAGTTGTGATATGAGTAGGAAAGTAAGAGGAAGGATATAAAGAAAGGAAAAGTGAGATACATCAGGATTAGCAGCGAAAGAGGAAATGTAAATGAAAACCGAAAAAGAGGAGGAAGTGGTAGATGGAAGAGGAGGAGGAGGAAGAGGAAATGGAAATAAATAGAGGAAAGAGAAATAGGAAGAGTAAGAGGAGGTAAAGCGAGAGCAGGAGGATGAAGAAGAGGAAAAAGAGAAGGAATTGGTCTGCAGGAAGAGAGAAGATAGAAGTAAAGAAAAAGGAGG
>NC_134795.1:24220859-24225859 GCF_046742065.1 Oratosquilla oratoria | reverse complement strand
CCTATTTCTCCTTCGTCTCCTCCTCCTCCTCCTCTTTTTTTTTCTTCTCCTCCATCTTTCCTATTCTTTCTCTTACTTCACTCCACTTATTCTTCTACACCCCCATCTATCAACTCCTACTATCCACATCCTCTACCTTCCACTCCCTGTCACCCTCCACCTGCTCTCTGCCTTATTGCGTGGCCCGGGGGCATAACGAGGCGACGGCCAGGCTGCCGATGAGATGGACCTCTCTCTCCTCCTCCCTCACACCTCCTTATCCTCCTCCTCCTCCTCCTCCTCCTCCTCCTCCTCTTCCTCCTTCTCCTCCTCCTCCCCACAACCTCCTCCTCTTCCCCATCCCCTCTTCTCCTTCCTATTCCTGTTACTCCTCCTCCTCCTATTTCTTTTCTTCCTCTTCCTCTCCCTCTACATAATCCTTGCCCTCCTCTTCTTCCTCCTTCTCCTCTTCCTCCTCCTCCTCTTCGTTCAGATAATCTCTCTCTCTCTCTCTCTCTCTCTCTCTCTCTCTCTCTCTCTCTCTCTCTCTCTCTCTCTCTCTCTCCCCATTGTCATCCCCCTTTATATGCCAGTACAGTCACCACGCTTGGCGTTGCATGGGCCGGGGGCTGGAGCCCTCTTGGTCATCCAAAAGGCACCATAGTCGTGGAGGACCGGGATGACCAGTCACACGGATGAATAATTAATCAATGGTGATTCATGCAAAAGCATTACTTCATAGTATTACGTTGTAATGCATCAGATGAAATAGTGTTTTATTCTCATACATCATGTTGTATTTTCTATGTGTTTCAGAGAATGGTAGATGGGTCAAAGAAATAAAAAAAAAAAGCCCTGCAGGTTTAATTCAATGGGTTGAAACATTGTTGTGACGGACGGTTAACGCTCGTACTTTATCACTCATTTGTCAAAATTAAGCTGCGGTAGATCTGTGGGGAGCGTACTTTTCCCGTCTTCTAATGTTCAAGGATGAGAGTTCATTCTAGAGGAAATTTGTTTCTGAATATAATTTTTTGCATCTTCTTCAGGTAGATTCTTCAGGATCGTAATAGATTGTGTGTGTGTTTGTTTGTTTGTTGAGCAGTAGGCGTCACTCGTATCAGGTCAATTGGGGTAGCTGTTTCAAACAGTGAGATAGCGAGTGGTTGTGTTTCAGTGATCAGCGCCGAAGAGATACAATCTCTACGTAATAGAATTGTTGCCTTACAGAGGACTATTGAGAGTCTTAAAGAAGAGAATCAAGTTCTTCATTCAAAGATGCAAAACATGGACGACAAACTATTTTTGGGACTAGTGTAGAAAAATGTGACAAACAAAACACGGTGAGATGGTAAAAAGAAAAGCCTTCACCAGACCCGCTTGAATGCAGAATTTCATTTCAAGCTCTCGCGGGTTTACAGCAAGAAGAAACGAAGAAAGTGCAAGGGGAAAAGGTTAGAACAGTCGCTAGATTCCTGCCCACAGGTAAGATTTTGGTTATAGGAGATAGCCAGGTGAGGTATTTAGATAAGGCCTTCTGCGACAAAGATAGGAAGCATAGGACCCAGGTGTGTTTCCCCGAGGCGAGGATAGGTGATGCTAAAGACAGGACTGAGGAGTGAAACCAATCGTTTGCTTGAGTGATTGGGGGAATTACATAGGTAAGTTAGGGAGTGAGGGATTGTTTGCGCTGTTTCAGAATACGCTAGATAAGATCAGGAATAAGAGAGGGATTCCTGTTGCATGTGGAATCCTTCCAAGGCGTAGAGTTGGAGGCATGTGGCATCCCAGGTCTATTGCAATGAATTGCAGGTTGTCAAAACATTGTAAGGCCAATGGCTGGGCATTTGTCGACAACTGGGATAGCTTTTACGGTAATAATCATCTACATACAAAGGACGGGGTGCACTTGTCGCCCAGAGGATTTCGGATCCTTGCTGAATCCCTTGAACGAATAGTAGGCAGCCTGCAGTTGTTGTTGTTGTTTTTTCGATAGATTAAGTGGAAGTCGAGGGGGAAGTATCAGAATATAGTTTAGGCAATGAAAACAGCTCAGTGATTCTGTAAAGAATCACCAAATGAAATAGAGGGAGGATAAACTAAAAGTTTACTAAACAAACAGCAGAAGCGTGATAAATAGAATTCATTAACTGTGAGGTAAAGCATGCGTATAGAGATTTGATATGATAAATACTACTGAATCCTGTATCAATATAGCTGATAGACATTTCCTTCCGGAAATCGAGATAGAAGGATATACTTTTTTTCACAAGGACAGGGTTGGCAGGAGTGGGGAAGGAGTAGACCTTTTCGTTAGAAATACAATAAACTGTATTATCAATAATTCGATTAAGGAAGAGGATAGTACGGAATTTATTTGGGTGGAGGTTATAGGCAAGAATAAGAAACTTATTATTGGCCTCCTATATAGACCTCCTAACCTCAGCATTGAGCAGACTGATCCCCTGATTCATGAAACTCGTAGGGCATCCCACTACAAAAACGTTGGGATCATGGGAGATTTTAACTATAGAATTGACTATGAATTTTTTGTAGATCAGCAAGCAAAGGTTTTCTTAGATGTGGTGCAGGGTAATTTCCTAAAGCAAATTATTACCGATCGTTCGAGAGGAGAGAATATTCTAGACTTAATTTTAACTAATAATGAGTACCTAACGAATAACGTAAAAGTGGGAGATAGTCTGGGCTCCATCAATCATCGAGAAATAATATATACTATTATTTGGGAAGAATGAAAAAGTACGAGAAACGTTCAAATATCGGACTTCAGGAGAGTCAATTTTGACAAGATGAGAGACTATATGAGACATTTAATCAATTACGAGACCGACCCAGGGGGCTGTAACGGGGTCAGATACACGGTCAGTCCGGACGTCAATAGCGCTGTCAGAAGGGTCACGGAGGGTATGCTTACCATGAGTCAGGTCACTTGCGGTCGCGAAGTCAACAACCCGGTAAGCGATTTGGATGAAATATATAATAACTTAACAGATTTAATTCTAATTGCACAAAATAATTTTAACCTCCTGAAGTCAATATGGAAGAATAGTAATACTCCCAAATGGATGACGGATAGGCTGAAACATGAGATCGGAATGAAAGGATGACGACTTTACGTAAGAATAAATAGATAAAGGGTGAGGAACACACCTTAGATCCAAATATAACGACATGGCAGGACTGGTTAAAAATAATACGCGCACAGCGAAACGTAACTATGAAATTAAGGTTGCCAGAGAAGCGAGATCTAATCTAAAGGGCTTCTGTCATCTCTACAGAACAAAAATTAAAGAAATGATAGGGCCAATTCAAAATTACGAAAATGTCAAGATAGAATCGGAGGAAAAAAGAGTGAGGCGTTTAACAAATATTTTCTCTCGGTGTTTACTAAAGAGTGGTTAGATAAGGTATCTGACTGCGATCCAATTTTCAGTGGGGATGAAGAAAGTAGACTATCTAATATCAGTATTAGTAAGGTAGAAGTAGTCAAGCAGATTGAAAGACCCAAAACTACAAAATCCCTGGGTCCAGACGAAAATTTTCCGAGAGCACTTAAAGAGTGTAAATTTGAAATCTGCGACCAGTTCACAGAACTATTTAGTAAGTCTGTAGACACTGGTTTTGTTCCTGTTTTCAAAAATGGAGATAAATCATCTATATGCAAGTGCAAGCCAATAATTTCAACATCAGTTATAGGTAAAATGTTTGAATTAATGATAGTTAATAGTTTCAGAGAATACATCGAAAGACATTATTTGATTCGTGACGCACAGCATGGTTTCCCCAAGGGTAAATCATGTGTAAATCTTCTATCCCTCTACACTAAAGTATATAAGGCGTCGGATAACAATTATAGTTACGATTTTATTTACCTTGACTTTAGCAAAGTATTCAACAGGGTACCCCACCAAAGACTACTAAATAGAACCATAGCCCATGGTGATGGGAGGAAAAGTGTTAGAATGGATTAGAGCTTCGATCAGTGACAGAAAACAAAGTGTCACCATAAATGGTGTAAAATCCAGGTGGGGGAGTGTTTCTAGTGGGGTCCCCCAGGGCTCGGTTTTTGGGTCCCATGTTGTTCATTATGTATATAAATGACTTGGTCATTGGAGTAGTTATGTTAGTAAGTGTGTGAACGACACTAAAATAGGACCCCTAATTAGGTCAGGAAACTACGCCGAGATTCGGTAAGATTATCTTAACAAATTTTTCACATGATCAGTGAAATGGCAAATGAACTTCAATATCTCAAAGTACACCATATTAAACATAGGGCTACACAACCTCGAAAATAGATATAGCTTAAATAATACGTTTTAGAGAAAACTGAGTGCAAGAGAGACTTGAGAGTTCTAGTGAGTTCTGACCTTAAATCCAAGAAAGAGTGCATTAGCACCAGGAATAAAACTAATAGAGCATTACGTTTCATTGCTAGGATGGTTATGAATATCAGTGCAGAGGTAAGAATCAAACTATATTTAGCGTTAGTTAGACTTATCATTGACTATGCGGTACAGTTTTTGGTCTCCGTCTTATAGAATGGACATCAATTCATTAGAACCAGTACAAAGGAGAATGACCATAATGATACATGTACTCAGAAATTTACCTTAAGAAGACAGGTTTAGGCACCTTAACTTACACTCTCTGAAGAGACAGTGATCTAGTATAGGTGTTTAATTGGATCAGAGGCTTTAACAATGATGACGCAAACAAGGTCATCATATTAAGACAACATATCAGGACTCGTAGTAATGGGTTTAAACTGGACAAATTTAGATTTAAGAAGGAAATAGACAAGAATTGGTTTACTAACAGGGAGGTCAACTTATGGAATAGACTTAGTAACCGTGTCGTGAGCACTGAAATTATTAGTTATTTTAAGAAACGGTTAGACAACTTTATGGATGGGGATAAGGGGTGATAATGGACATGGAACTGCCTAGTGTAGGGCTTATGGTCTTTTGCAGTCTCCTTCATTCATATTCTTATGTTCT
>NC_134795.1:24193359-24213359 GCF_046742065.1 Oratosquilla oratoria | reverse complement strand
GAAGAAATGGGGAAAAGGTGGAATGTGGGATGAAGAAATGGGGGAAAAGGTGGAATGTGGGAGGAAGAAATGGGGGAAAAGGTGGAATGTGGGAGGAAGAAATGGGGGAAAAGGTGGAATCTGGGAGGAAGAAATGGGGAAAAGGTGGAATGTGGGAGGAAAAAATGGGGAAAAGGTGGAATGTGGGATGAAGAAATGGGGGAATAGGTGGAATGTGGGAGGAAGAAATGGGGGAAAAGGTAGAAATGGGGGAAAAGGTGGAATGTGGGAGGAAGAAATGGGGGAAAAGGTGGAATGTGGGAGGAAGAAATGGGGGAAAAGGTGGAATGTGGGAGGAAGAAATGGGGGGAAAGGTGGAATCTGGGAGGAAGAAATGGGGAAAAGGTGGAATGTGGGAGGAAGAAATGGGGGAAAAGATGGAATGTGGGAGGAAGAAAAGGGGGAAAAGGTGGAATGTGGGAGGAAGAAATGGGGAAAAAGTGGAATGTGGGAGTCAGTAGAGGAAGAAAGCGAGAAGAAGGAGAGGTTGAGGAAAAGGAAGAAAGGGATAAGGAGATGGAGGACGAGGCAGTGGAGGAGGAAGAGGGGGAAGGGTAGAGGAAAGGAGCTGGAGGAGGAGAATAGGATGGAAGAGGAAGAAGAGGATGAGGTGATGGACGAGAAGGAGGAGAAGGGGTGGAAGAGAAGAAGCAGGAGGAGGAGGAGGAACATGAGAAGAGGAGGGACAAGAGGAGGAGGAGGAGAAGGAGGGGGAGGGGGAGAAGGTAGAGCAAAGGATGGAGGACGAAAACCAAGAGGAAGAGGGTGAAGATGAGGTAAAGTTGGATGCTTGGAACACTGTGGCAAAGAAAGGGTTTGTTTCATTGAATCGAGAAGTAACGACTTTACAGAATAAATTTGCATTATCGTCAATGCAATTGAGGAGAAAAGTTCCTCGAGGTTCTGCTTGAGTTTGTACTGGAAAAGGTCTCTACTATGAGCATCTGGAAGAGTAAAGAAGAGATGTAGTATAAGAAAAAGTTCTAAGTTTTGCTGTCATGTAACAAGTATTTTATAAACAATAACCAGTTCTTCTATCCATGGGATAATATTATGATCCTGAAGAGATACAATCTTGGAAGTGATACAAGTGAGATAGACTTGCAGACGGAGGGTTAGTAAATGTCAAAAGTGAAAAGGATCATCATCATCATCATCATCATCATCATCATCATCATCATCATCATCATCATCATCATCATCATCATCATCATCATCATCATCATCATCATCATCATCATCATCATTGTCATCATCATTATCATCGTCATCGTCATCGTCATCGACATCGTCGTCATCATCGTCATCGTCGTCATCGTCGTCGTCGTCGTCGTCATCGTCATCGTCATCGTCATCGTCATTGTCATTATCATTGTCATTGCCATTGTCATTGTCATTGTCATTGTCATTGTCATCGTCATCGACATCGACATCGACATCGACATCGACATCGACATCGACATCGACATCGACATCGACATCGACATCGACATCGACATCGACATCGACATCGCCGTCTTCGTCGTCGTCGTTGTCGTTGTCGTTGTCGTTGTCGTTGTCGTTGTCGTTGTCGTTGTCGTTGTTGTCGTCGTCGTCGTCATCGTCGTCATCGTCATCGTCATCGTCATCGTCATCGTCATCGTCATCGTCATCGTCATCGTCATCGTCATCGTCATCGTCATCGTCATCGTCGTCGTAATCGTCGTCGTCGTCGTCACGTCGTCGTCGTCGCCATCGTCATCGTCGGTGTCATCGTCGTCGTTGTCGTCGTCGTCGTCGTCATCCTCGTCGTCGTTGTCGTCGTCGCAGGAAGTCTCAAATTATTACAGAATTCTGAATCAGGCACCAAGACCAATTGAGCATCTTAAACTTACTTCATCAATTGTACAAAAAAAAAAAAAAAAAAAAAAAAAAAAAAACACGAGGTAATGAGACATTGAAATGAACTGGAGAAGGTGCATGAACGTGTGAATTTTGGGTCCAAAGGATCACTCCCAGGACGACGGTACTCTTTGCCGAGACGGTTTCCAGTAACGGTGAAAGGGACTTCATCATTCTACAACATATTTTTCCACTTCTCCATAGCCCACTGCAAATATTTGCGGCAAAAAGCGACTCTATTCTTTTACTGTTTTATGGATACAAGTGGTTTCTTGAGAGCATTACGGTGTGAAAATTGCATATCATCATGCAGGCGGCGAAGTACTGTTCTAACAGGCACATGACCAAGTAATTTTGGGCTCTTTTCCTTCAACTGTGGTGCTGTTATACGTGGACTAGCTTCCTCAGTACCTGTAGGTTTGTTCTGTATGGTGGATCGGCTCCACCAGCATCACGAGTTTTCTTGGCCCACCGCTACACACTACGTAGTGGAGAAGTGGAAAAATGTGTTGTGGAGTGATGAAGCCACTTTTACCGTTACTGGAAACGGCCTTGCAAAGTGTACCGTCGTCCTGGCAGTGATCCTTTGGACCCAAAATTCACATCCTGATTCACTGATGGTTTGGGGGTTCTTTTGGCTACCATGGTGTGGGATCATTAGCAATGCTACCAAAAAATTTAATTCTGACTACAGACCGATATTTTGAGCTACTTAATAATCATCTGGAGGACTGTTTTATTCAGTGCAAAACAGATGTCTTCATGGAGGATGGTTTGCATTCTGTGATGTGGAGTATATAAAAGATTGGCCAGGTAATTCGCCTGATTTAAACCCAATTGAGAACCTCTGGGTGCTCATGAAAGCTAAGTTACGTGAGCGCGACACTTCATTAATCCCCAAGCTGGAGGTAGCCATCAAGAATATTTGGAAGAATATGGACCCTATGTGGCTTCAAAATCTTGCAGCATCTGTCCCTAAATATCTCCAAGAATGTATAAAGAGAAAGGGGTGTCCAACAAAGTACTAGAGAACTGGTAAGCACCTGATAATATAGGTTATTTAAGGAAATTGATCATTTTTACTCTAGCGCCTAAGTTTTTGTCCACCATTGTATATATATATATATATATATATATATATATATATATACATATATATATACATATACAGTATATATATATATATATATTTATATATATGTGTGTGTGTATGTTAATATATATATATATATATATATATTTATATATATGTGTGTGTGTATGTTAATATATATATATATATATATATATATATATATATATATATATATGCATATGAATTTCTACTTTTTTCATGCTAACCGATCTGGCCTGAATTTAGTTTCATTTCCCTACTGTGCCTTAGCATTTTTCATGAAATGCATTAACATGCACATTTTTAATTTTTGTTTTGTTATGTTTTTCGAGTTTTTATTTTTCTTGGCGCAATATTGTACTAAAGGATAAAATCACTAGTGCATTGTCAACGCCGACTCAAAGATACTCATATATTTTTTTTATTATACGTTTATTTATTATTCGCTTTTTTTTTATCTAGTTTCTCTTTGTGTATTTGTGCATTAAACTCTATACACAAATCTTATTTTTTTCTTCACCCATCTTGTCCCTGAGCCCAGTTTTATTCACATTCATTGCTCCCCAATTACAACTTTTCCCTTGGACGTCCCTCGTCTCGTCGTCTTCCTCAACTTATCTTGTCTGAGCCCATCCCGCGCTTCTCAAACTCCAACAAACTTTCTTCACTTGGTGTCTGACTTTCTTCCTTTGACCCCTCATTCAGTTCCTGAGGGGTCAGTTTTGAGCTGAATAGAACTGACTGGTAGCCATCATGAAGTGTTTAATTGAGATGAATAAACTCCATTTATTACTGGAAATGAATGATATGGTGGTGAGGTAAACACAGGGAACTGTTGGAGGTTTGTTACTGACGTTTCGTCCTCACCAGGACCTCTTCAGAGTACTTATGATCACAGAAATTTCAACATCCTATATATCAGAGACTTCATTACTCCAGCCCCTCCGTTCAGCTTCACAAAAGGCCACGTGCATATGAATAAAAATCACCTGACGGCAGCTAGAATGAAAGGATAAGTGGCGATTGGCACGAGGAGGGGGGTGATGGGCGAATGTTTCCTCTCCACCCAGAGCTCATTTTATCCTTAAAAGAATCTCCTGGTTTTCCTCTAGCGACACAAGTTCGAAGACAATCAAACTATTTCAGGGGATAAAGGAAAAAATAAGTAAATGAATTGGTAAATAAATAAATGTATAAATAAATAAGCAGATAGAAGATAAATAGATAGACAGATAAATAATACATAAGGTGAATAAATAGATAGATAGATAAATAAGTGAATAAACGAATAAATGAATAATTACATAGACAAACAAATAAACAAATATAATAATAAAACGATAGATAAAAACTCGAGTGCAGAATTAAGAAAAAATTATTAAAGTCTATTAAGTTTTATCATAGCAATTTTTTCAGTCCAACTTGTTATTAAATTTGTTTATTGATTACTTTTGTTTTGCCTACATATTCCCATCTTCATTTAAGTAACCATTGCCTATAACTTTACATACTACTACCATTAACCATGGAAAACTACATTACAACACAGATGCGAACGAACACCCATCCACGCCCTAAGGCAAGCGACCATCACATAATTAGTGCGTGATAATGGCTAAGTAACCAAGAACATAACTCCAAACACACATATACACCACATCCCCAAATAAACTTAAACACAAATTAAATCACAAGAAATAACTACACAATATATCTAATTATATTGTAATATGACATATATGTTTAAACCTTCCATTTGTAACAAACAATAGGATTGAAATTGTAAAACTGTTAACTCTCCTCTCTGGATGCTGATCTCAGCATTTGAACTGTATAAAAGACAAGACCAAACCCGGGAGTAGCAGTTACAGGTGAAAGTAGATTCCTGGTGAATATACGCCGTTGTATTTAAAGAGCCAAATATAGTTAAGAAAAGGCACCCGCGAGTTTCATTGGAAATACACGTCACCTGTGGATTCGTTTATTCATTTACCTACAAGTTTATATGATCGTCAGATCATCTCTATGTACTTATATACTAATTATTTACTTGTAAACTTATATGTGTAGTTATTTTTATATGTAGTCATTTAATTATATGTATTTCCATTTTATCATTATTATATATACCTGTTTCGTTTTTTCTAAAGTTACCCATATACGATCTGCATCATTGACATAATACATTGAATCAATTTTAGGATCAAGTGAAAAATCTCCCCCCCGGCGAACCCAACTGAACTATATCCTCCCCAACTTAGATCAACTGAAGAATCTCCACCCCAGACTCAAGACCGTACCTTTATTATTATTTTTAGTATATATTTGACAATTAAATTACAAAAAAGGAAATATGAAGGGAAAGCAAAGACAATATGATTATTCTAATTATTCTAATTTTAATTAGGTAACTGTATCGTTAATTTCAGTGCATATTTAGCAGTTACAATGGAAACTGAAAGGGAATATGATTGCATAGGTTATCAAAAGTGTTCCTATAGAACAGGTCTCGCCACATGAATTCTTGAAGAGTATTCATGCAACATGTTCTGCCTGCATCCTCGCATCGTCTTTATATGCGATTTATGTTTGTTCTATTATGATTCAATCGCCTGGGTGTGTACACCAGTTTGCCGATCAACAAAATTGAGAGAATGGTTAACCGTCCTATGTGTAAAGTCATGTCCTTGCATAAAATTATATGCCTTCCATTCATCACTGTGAATTATTTATCCCTGTTGCACAACTGATTGTATTATGGGGAGAAGGGTTGCAGTATCCCTTTTGTTCACAATTTCCATATATCCTATACCTGGCGAGGTGTTGGTATCGAGGACACCAAAGACTTATATTGGAGTGTTAGGGCCTCTGCAGCGATGATGCTTCGGTTTGTGGAAAAACACGATTCATCTACTTGTACAACTACTCCTGCACCACCAAGTTTTACTGGGTTCGCTTGAAGGTATCTACTGCACACCTCACGGAAAAAGCTGTAACGGTCAATCATAGTCTTCTCGGAGACACCCAACCTGTCGGTAAGCCATGGTTTCACTTAACACGTTCACTCCATAAATACATGGCATGAACCCATTACTGAAGTGACAAGTTGGATTTGGTGAAAAACTATCCAAATCTTATCGTCATTGTTGATTTATACTTTGTGCAATATTTGTTCTGGCATTTCCAAGTATAACCATCTTTGGTTTTAGCATATTTGGTCCAGTTCATATTCTGATCACAAGTCGGACACTGTGATTCATTTCTTCACACTGCGTTGTTTAAACCAGTTAACTACTGGCAGAGAATCTTCTGCTAGCAGCTGGAGTATAACAGTCTTGAATGTATCTCGTGCCATTTTGTCTCTCTTATGAATGTAAGGGTTAACGGCTTAACTTTTATATACAATTCAGCCTGTACAGCTGTCCATGTCCCTCCCGACATCAGCCGGGAGTGACATGGACTTATTCTGTAGAATCTCCCCCCTGACACGATCACCGGGTGAGATCAACTGAAGAATTTCCACCCCAACTGCGTTCAACTGAAGAATCCCCCCCCCCCCGGTGGGTTTGGGGGGAAATTCTTCAGTTGATCCCAATTTTATTGCCCTTTTTATATGTATTTCCATTTTATCTACGTTTTATTTTTTAATATTTGTTAGATTACTTTCTAAAGCTACCCCGAGACAATCGGCATAAGTGACACAATAGATTGACTGAATACTACTGTTCTATTTATATGTATCCATAGTACTATCCCTTTTTGGGTATTATTGTACACGATGAAGTATTGTTTAATACCATTGATCTTCTACTAACCTAATGCAATGAAATGTCATTGCGCACATCGTCATCAATTTGTTTGGATCAGTTTTCCACTTTACCCAAGTTCAGATGCTCATTTTGTTGTCGTTGTGGTTGTGTGCAGTTCTACAATCCCGAACATCTGTGGTTATTGTGCTTTTGAGTGACTTCGAAATAGAATACATAATGTGACTATGCATAGAACCTTGAAATTATATTGCAATTGCAAATTGTGTCGAAGCCTGTTTATTGCAGTTATGGACTGATCCTGGCTTTACGTCTACGGGTAAGTGACCAGATATTTCTTTCGATCTCGTTTCATGTAAATATCTTTCAGCGTGGGGAGCCTACAGGTTTGAAAATGGGATGGGTATTATATATATATATTCTTTTCTATACCAATCGTGATCATCCTTTGAGGGCTTAGGTAAATAGAATTGTTTCTTGATGAGTATGAAATAGTTTAAACGGCAACCGACTTGTCATCTAATTTTCGAAACGATTATTGGTGCCTGTGAATAAAATAAAGAAGTCTTGGTATTTGTTTAGTTGTGCACAACTACACGATATAGCAATAGAAAATTAAGTATCAATTTTCTAAATTATAATATATCAACACAATATGCAATTTTCTTGGCGGAAATAAAAAACAAAAATGTTTGCTTCGATATATGCCGACGTCGAAGAAATAAAAAGATGATAAATTCGTCTATTCTAACCTAACTTAACTTAACCTAAAGTGTATTTAGTAAATCGGGTAAAATTTTTGTTGTGCACAACTACGCGATATAGCAATAGAAAATTAATCATTAATTTTGTAAACTAAATAAATCAACGTAATATGCGATTTTCTTGAAAATTGATAAAAAAAAGTTGCTTAAACCTATTTTCTAATTATTATAATATGCAGTTGATTATAGCATAATTTGCCAATCACAAGTGAAGTCTTATTTTAGTTGTGTACACCTACGCGATATAGCATTAGAAGATTAAATATCAATCTTGTAAATTATAATATATTAATGTAATATGCGATTTCCTTGGCAGAAATAAACAATAAACCTTGCTACAAGCAAATTTACTACGATGTAGCATTAGAAGATTAAATATTAATCTTGTAGATTATAATATATGAATGTAATATGCGATTTCCTTGGCGGAAATAGACAATAAACCTAGATACAAGCAAATTTACTACGATACGGACGCCATGCCAATCCAGTCACTATCAGACGACAGCTTTCACGTTGTAGACCGATTGTTCTCCAACTTCAGGTGACGTTAATAAGCGCTTTTAACTCGCCTACACACCCACAGAGATGTCTGCGCAGACATAATTTCAAGCTACAGTTGATTTTGCACAGACCTAGCAAATGGTCTGTGCAGACCACAAATCTCCTCTACACACATTCAGACTTGTCTGCGCATGCATGGTCTGTGCAGACAAGTCTGAGTAAAAGTCTGAGCGTGTGTAGGGCCCTTTACAAATGCAATAAGGATTCCTTGGACTTCATGAGAGAACACGGGGTTTTGCCGTCATCTGATAATCGACCGAGATGCAATAATAAGCAGGCCGTCTGCATCCGTGGCGACGACGACTACGACCCGGATGATCTTTAGAATTTGAGATTACGTAGGTGTGCACAACTAAGATTTTACCGTAAATCATAATACATCAACGTAATATACGTTTTTCTTGGTGAAAATAAATAACAAAAAAATTGCTAAAGCAAATGTACTACCAAACAAAGCTGCGTGCATATGATTGAGACGCCATGTTCGTCTTTTCAGTCCAGTCACTGTTAGACGATGGCTTTCACGTTGAACCGGATGTTCTCCAAGTCCAAGTGACGTTAATAAATGCTGTTACAAAGACAATAGGGCTTCCTTGGACATTATGAGAGATTGCGGGGTTCTGCCATCATCAATTAATTGCCCGAGGTACAATAATAATCAGGCCGTCAGCATCCTTGACGACTATGACCCGGATCTTCAGAATTAGAGGTAAAATTCTAAATTGCACACTTATAGCAGTAGAAAATTAAATATAATTTTGTAAATTGTAATACATCAATGCAATATATATCATTCTTGGCGAAAATTTATAATAGTAAATATTGCTATAAACTTATAAACAAACGAACGTAGCCGCTTCGGTTGGTTGAGACACTACCTTTATTTTGAAAAATTCAGAGGCCGAAGAAATTAAAGTAGGATAAATTCCTCTATTCTAACTTAACCTGACCTAACCTAACCTTACCTGCATTAAGAAATGCGGCACCTGTAATTCTAGAGGTCATCAAGGTCGCCGTCTCCGACCTCCGAATGTATCAAAACAAAGATGGCTTCTAAAGGGGTCGAAGCTACTTTATTAGCTTCTGTATAGGTTTTAGCAACGTTTTCTGATATTGATTTCCGCTAAGATTTTTTTTATCACATTGATGTATTATAATTTGCAAAATCAATATTTAATTTTCTAATGCTATAACGCGTAGGTGTGCACATCTAAAAATGTCGTACCGAATTACTAAATACAGTTCAAGCTACGTAGGTTAGGTTAGGTTAGGTAGGTTAGGTTAGGATAGGCCTCGGCACCCATCAAAACAAACATGGCGTATTATTCAACTGCCGCGACTTCGTTCATTAATTAATCAGTTTTAGCAAGTTTTTTGTTATTGATTTTGGCCAAGAAAAACTCAAATTACGTTGATGTATTACAATTCACAAAATTAATAATTAATTTTCTGTTGCTAAATCGCATAGGGGTGCACTTCTAAAAAATTACCAAAAATTGTAGTTACGTAAAATGGTGTGTACGTATTTCATATTTGTTTTCCTTATAAGTGCATGATGTCATATCCAAGATTATTGTACTCTGAAGTCGTAAGATTTAGGGCCTCATGAAAGGTATCAACCATATGCATTTGCGTGTTTTCACTATATTTTCTACTTTTACGCATAATTTCGTGAACAATCGTAAAAAAGTCATGGATAATATATGGTAATTATTTGTTAACTTAGATAGTTGTACTATTAATGACAAATGCATTATAAAAGTAGCAAATGTCGTTACGTGTCTTCACTATATTTTCTACTTTTACGCATAATTTCGTGAACAATCGTAAAAAAAGTCAAGGATAATATATGGTAATTATTTGTTAACTTAGATAGCTGTACTATTAATGACAAATGCATCATACAAGTAGCAAATGTCGTTGCGTGTCTTCACTATATTTTCTAATTTAAAGCATCATTTCGTAAACAATCGTAAAAAAGTCATGGATAATATATGGTAATTATTTGTTAACTTAGATAGCTGTACTATTAATGACAAATGCATCATACAAGTAGCAAATGTCGTTGCGTGTCTTCACTATATTTTCTACTTTTACGCATAATTTCGTGAACAATCGTAAAGTCATGGATAATATATGGTAATTATTTGTTAACTTAGCTGTACTATTAATGACAAATGCATCATAAAAGTAGCAAATGTAGTTGCGTGTCTTCACTATATTTTCTAATTTAAAGCATCATTTCGTAAACAATCGTAAAAAAGTCATGGATAATATATGGTAATTATTTGTTAACTCAGCTGTACTATTAATGACAAATGCATCATACAAGTAGCAAATGTCGTTGCGTGTCTTCACTATATTTTCTACTTTTACGCATAATTTCGTGAACAATCGTAAAAAAGTCATGGATAATATATGGTAATTATTTGTTAACTTAGATAGCTGTACTATTAATGACAAATGCATCATAAAAGTAGCAAATGCCGTTCGAGAAAATTTATAAATGTTTATGATTTTGGTTGACATGAAGACGTCATAAGCCCCCGTATACATAGCTGGCTACGAGTCCAAACACATTGCGTTAACCATGTAATTTACGATACGAGGAAATTCAACCAATTTTTGAGATGGCATATAATTTCATAACGCCAAAATTTTATCAAGGATACAACAGAATATTCCTCTAAAAATACATACCTATAGTAAAAAACATCTTTCACATTTCGATAGAGAAGGGATGTGGGCAGCCAAATTATGTACCCACATTTCATCCATACAACACCTATCAAACGCATTTGTTTTTCCTTTTATCTTTGTTTCTTGAATACAGCTTGAATATGAAAAGAAACGCGTATTCATCCATTGATTCTTGTTTAATCTTAGACATTGTAAGCTTCAATATTGTAAAAACACAATAATGAGTATCCGCAAATAAATAATCACACTATAGAAAATCCACACAGAAAACGCATACACATTGCACGTAGTAACACAGAAACAAACAAGCTGAAAAAATAAATACGTACAGTACCATGCACGTAACTTCAGATGCACGAACTTGCACACTCTCATACGCACACACGAATACATACATATATAGACTCCCACAAGGGCACAGATCATATGACAATAATACTTAGAAGCAGGGCTGCATATATAGTGTCTTCACCCACCGGTGGTGTAATCGGAATCGTGCTGGTCTCGCATTCGCTTAGTTGTGGGTTCGAATCCGATATTTTCCTCACATTCCCAGTGATGACTGCTACCTGCCTCTGCAGTCCAAGAAGCGCAGAGAGCAAACGAGACGGCTTCGGCCGCAACTATGTGCCTTCTGGCGTCACCATCTTCACCCATACAAGCATTCGTTAGCCAACACAAACAATGCGGACCGGCACAGAGTGAGCGCTCGCTCATGCTTGGAAGTGGATTCACAAACGCGCGCACGCACACACACACACACACACACACACACACACACACACACACACACACACACACACACACACACACACACACACACACACACACACACACACACACACACACACACACACACACACACACACACACACACACACACACACGTACACACACACACGTACACACACACACGTACACACACACACGTACACACACACACACACACACACGTACACACATGCACACAAACACGTACACACATGCACACACGTACACACATGCACACACACACGCACACGTACACACATACACAAACGTACACACATGCACGCACACACGTACACACATACACACACGCACACGCACACGCACACATATACACACATACACGCAAGCACAAACACACGCACACAAACAGACACGTATGCACACACGCACCAAAATACAAAAAGAAATTGAGACTCTATTTCATTGCAACTGTCCTAAAAATTCATGTCGAATACAATTCATACTTTGACCGGGCAATATTCGAACTGTAGTTTTACATGTGCAATATCATTTAAATGTTTGCCATATTTTTATATATTTTTTGTTAGGTTGACGTACAGCCAACTGCAACACAAACAAAAGATAGACATTGCTGTGCAGTTGACTCTAGTGGCAGAAATGAAACAGCGGAAGTCAGATCAACGGCACATGGGCTGATGCATTTCAGTTTCGGGGAAAAAAAAATTATGTACTAAAGTTGTCTCTGTTGATCTGGTTTAAATTTGACTTAAATGCTTAGGAGGCAAAGGAATAAAGAGGAACTGAGACAGAAATAGATACATAGATAGGGAAATTCATATAGAAATATAGAAAGATGGGGAGATATAAAGGGAGATAGGAGAGACAGGAAATAGATATAGAAATATAGAAAAAGAGATCGGAAGATGGATAGAGAGATCGGGAGATAGAGAGATCGGGAGACAGACAGGGAGGTCTGGAGACAGACAGGAAGATCGGGAGACAGACAGGGAGATCGGGAGACAGACAGGGAGATCGGGAGACATAGAGATCGGGAGACAGACAGGAGATCGGGAGACAGATAGGGAGATCGGGAGACAGACAAGGAGATCGGGAGATAGACAGGGAGATCGGGAGATAGACAGGGAGATCGGGAGACAGACAGGGAGATCGGGAGACAGACAGGGAGATCGGGAGACAGACAGGGAGATCGGGAGACAGACAGGGAGATCGGGAGACAGACAGAGAGATCGGGAGACAGACAGGGAGATCGGGAGACAGACAGGGAGATCGGGAGACAGACAGGGAGATCGGGAGACAGACAGGGAGATCGGGAGACAGACAGGGAGATTGGGAGACAGACAGGGAGATCGGGAGATAGACAAGGAGATCGGGAGACAGACAGGGAGATCGGGAGACAGACAGGGAGATCGGGAGACAGACAGGGAGATCGGGAGACAGACAGGGAGATCGGGAGACAGACAGGGAGATCGGGAGACAGACAGGGAGATCGGGAGACAGACAGGGAGATCGGGAGACAGACAGGGAGATCGGGAGATAGACAGGGATATCGGGAGACAGGTAGGGAGATTGGGAGACAGACAAAGAGATCGGGAGACAGACAGGGAGATCGGGAGACAGACAGGGAGATCGGGAGACAGACAGGGAGATCGGGAGACAGACAGGGAGATCGGGAGACAGACAGGGAGATCGGGAGACAGACAGGGAGATCGGGAGACAGACAGGGATATCGGGAGATAGACAGGGAGATCGGGAGACAGACAGGGAGATCGGGAGACAGACAGGGAGATCGGGAGACAGACAGGGAGATCGGGAGACAGACAGGGAGATCGGGAGACAGACAGGGAGATCGGGAGACAGACAGGGAGATTGGGAGACAGACATGGAGATCGGGAGACAGACAGGGAGATCGGGAGACAGACAGGGAGATCGGGAGACAGACAGGGAGATCGGGAGACAGACAGGGAGATCGGGAGACAGACAGGGAGATCGGGAGACAGACAGGGATATCGGGAAACAGACATGGAGATCGGGAGACAGAGAGGGAGATCGGGAGACAGACAGGGAGATCGGGAGACAGACAGGGAGATCGGGAAACAGACATGGAGATCGGGAGACAGAGAGGGAGATCGGGAGACAGACAGGGAGATCGGGAGACAGACAGGGAGATCGGGAGACAGACAAGGAGATCGGGAGACAGACAGGGAGATCGGGAGACAGACAAGGAGATCGGGAGACAGACAGGGAGATCGGGAGACAGACAGGGAGATCGGGAGACAGACAGGGAGATCGGGAGACAGACAGGGAGATCGGGAGACAGACAGGGAGATCGGGAGACAGACAGGGAGATCGGGAAACAGACATGGAGATCGGGAGACAGAGAGGGAGATCGGGAGACAGACAGGGAGATCGGGAGACAGACAGGGAGATCGGGAGACAGACAGGGAGATCGGGAGACAGACAGGGAGATCGGGAGACAGGGAGATAATGAGATAGTGAGATGGAGGGATGGGAGGATGGATAGATAGTTGGAAAGCCTCAGAGGCGGCCCTATGCTGAGGTGGTAAGGTAGAACATTAGTGGTAGATATCGATTGCTTATATGTTTTAAAGAGAGCTGGTCAGAGCGTCCCTACTTGTGGCGGAGGTAGAGGGGACTGCAGCTCGAAATTTTCCGCTAGCGAGTTGGAGCAAGGGCGTGGTTCATTAAATTCCACGCTGCCAAATCTTCTGCGAGGAGTACCGTACTAGTCTCCTGACAAGAAGAGTTTTCAGCGTTAAAACTAATAGAGGTACAACTGCAGAGGAAGAATATATAGCAGAAATTCAATATCCCTGGTGGGAATTCTTCTCAGGGGAACCCATGACATGTTAAAGATTAAACCAAATGGATAAGCCCTTGATGTTCAGATTTATTATAGCATAGGCATCATACTGGTATTCAACGTGGTAGTAGTCAACGTAGTAGTAGTCAACGTTGCAATAGTCAGCGTGGTAGTAGTCATCATCATAGAAGTCAACGTGGTAGTTATCATAGTAGTCATCATTAATATACAAAATCACAGGACAGAAGAGGGAACGCTACAGGATTTAGTCCAAAGTAGCTTTACAAGTTCAGTCCACTAATTCTCTATTGAAAACAACCCTCTTTCTCCGTTGCTCAGTTGATAAATTAGCAGCGGAATTAAAACTACGACACACTAACAAAGGCGTGGAATGAAGACTATCAAACCATGTAGTTCTCATAACTACTTAATAAGCTCAATTTGAAACTAGTTAAGTGGGGTCGTAAACTAGCGTCCCGTGATGTTGTAAGTCTCCTCGTTAAAAGCTAATTCTGGCGATAGCTTCTTCATGGAGCTCCCGGGCAGTGCTGATGCACCTCTTGAGCTTAATTTCAAAACGGCAGAATGAAGTATTCCCTATTACTTTGTCATTGCATACCCTCCTTCCTTCACTTCCTATCTGTGTCGCCTTGTTAGGGTTTATTTTGTGTGTGTGTGTGTGTGTGTGTGTGTGTGTGTGTGTGTGTGTGTGTGTGTGTGTGTGTGTGTGTGTGTGTGTGTGTGTGTGTGTGTATGTGCATGTTTGTGTGTTTGTGTTTGTGCGTGTATGTGCGCGTATGTGCGTGTTTGTGAGTGTGTGTGTCTGTGAGTGTTTGTGCGTGTTTCTGTGTGTTTTTGTGAGTATGTGTATTAGTTTGTCTGTCTGCCTGTCTCCCTGTCAGTCTTCTGCTTGTCTCTCTGCTTGTCTGCCTTCCTGTCTACCTGTATGTCGTCTGCTAGTCTGTCCGTCCTCTGCCTATCGGTCTTTTTGTCTGTCTCTGTCTGTCGTCATGCCTGTCTTTCTGCCTGCCTTTCTACTTGCCTGTCTACCTGTCTATCTATCTGCCTGTTTGCCTATCTGTCACATCATGATATGGAGTCAATGCAGCTCTATATTCCAAATTTCAAACCAACTGCTAATGATTCTTGTGCACCAGTCATTGCAGCATTACAGTACGAATGACCAAAACTAGAAATACCCCAACAAGAGCAAGAAAGCTGAATATGTGATGAAATTCATATCTGAATGAATAAACAAGAAGATCACTCATTGAATAAAAAACGAATATGTACATATTTGAATAGATGTATAAATATGTAAATTCATTAATAGGTCAAATTAATGTCTGGTTAAGTTTATGAAGATATTAGTTCGAAGCTAGATTCTTGAAAGCAAAAAACAAATGAATAACGACTTATTGAATTTAGAAGTTAGAAGATATTATTTACCGAACAACATAATAGGACTGCACAGTTATTCAAGCTCGATTTAAATGATAGAATGAATGAATAGAAAAATAGATTAATCAATAACATAGTTCAAATGATAGATAAATTAAACGAGTGAATAAGAACATAGCAAATAATTAGTAAATAAATGATCGAGTTTCTAATTGACAGTATATAATCAATGAAATAGAATAGAATAATCAAGATAAAACAAAACAAACATTCTTGGTTTACGTGCCTTTTTTTGTGAGTTCTACGAATGTCTATACGAGAAACTTCTAAATTACACAAACTGATTCCGTCTAATTAACGCTGGTCAATTGTTACCATTAACACAAAATTTCATCCCAAAATCTAATAAGCTTCATGTTTGTGGGACAGGACATTGTGTGTGTGTGTGTGTGTGTGTGTGTGTGTGTGTGATATATATATATATATATATATATATATATAGGTGTGTGTGTGTGCGTGTGTGTGTGTGTGTGTGTGTGTGTGTGTGTGTGTGTGTGTGCGCGTGCGTGCGCGTCTGTGTGCGCGCAGAGGTGTGTGCGCGCAGAGGTGTGTGTGTGTGTGTGTGTGTGTGTGTGTGTGTGTGTGTGTGTGTGTGTGTGTGTGTGTGTGTGTGTGTGTGTGCGTGTTTATGTGTGCATGTGTATGTGTACATGTGTGTATTTATCTAGTATTATACGGGAAAAGGAGCTGTGCTCGTGGGGACCCGTCTTTGTATCTCCCAACATCGTTTGTTCTTAAATTCTAGTATTGTGTCTGTACACACTATTGTTTTGTCCAATTTGTTCCTGACATCCATCACTCTGTGTGGAAAACTTTTTTTTTCAGATCTTTTCTATAACTACCCTTTTTGAGTTTTTCATGTCCCCTTGTTTTTCTTCTATCCCACGTACCTTTCATGATTCTGAAAATGGCCAATGTGTGTGTGTGTGTGTGTGTGTGTGTGTGTGTGTGTGTGTGTGTGTGTGTGTGTGTGTGTGTGTGTGTGTGTGTGTGTGTGTGTGTGCGTGCGTGCGTTCGTGTGTGCTTGCGTGCGTGCTTGCCTAAATGTTTGTGCTATTACTTGTGGGTATATGCACCCGTGAACCTATATTTGTATGTCATCATTTTTCCAAGGGCCTCTCTGCCTGCCCAACTGGCTTCTGTATCTTCTGGTCAGTCACTCAGCCTACCGGCCGGCCAGTTCCCCTGCCCCGTCTCCTGTCTGATATCTTGCCTATTTTCTTGCCTATCTGCTGTCGTTACTCCCTGCCTGTTTGTTGTCTGTTTATCTGCCTATCTTCCAATCTTCCTGTCTGCCTCCATGTTTGTCTGGCTGTCTGCGTGCCTGTCTGCATGTCTATCTGCCTGATTGTCCATTTGACTGTCTGCCTTTCGGTTTGTTTGTGTGTGTAACTGTCTGCCTATCTACATAACTTCTGCATGCTTTCTTGCCTGTCTATTTACTTCCTTTCTTCCCTGTCTGCCTACCTGCCTATCAATCAATTTACCAACCTTCTTACCTGTGTATTTGCCTGCCTATCTACCTATCCCTTTATCTCCCTGCCTTCCCGGTTTAATATTTGCCTTCCAACTTGCCTGCCTACCGACCTGCCCATCTGCCCAATTTCTTGTCATCTTATTTGTCTACATACCTACCTATCACCCTATGTGCATGTCTGCCTGCCTACGTGCCTACCTGCCTACATGCCTGCCTTATTGCCTGCCTGTCTGCCTGTATGTCTGTCTTCCTCTGCACCAATGTACTCAAAGGACTCGCATGTGTTTAGGTAATGGAGTCTTACAGGCCCAAGTTAATCTCGTAATATCCATGTGCACTTCCGGGAGCTTGCTTTTGTGCGTCGGCGTATGCAAGATCTCTTGCTCCACGGCCTCTTTTACTCGCATTACGAACGCCGGTCACATGCCCTAACTATGTTCTGTATTCTCGTTTTCATGAAGACAAAGGAATGAGAGCTTCTAGTCTACAAATCAGCCCGCATTAAGTCGAATATTATGATGCAGAGTCTCGACTTTGTAGTATAGCCTCAGAGGCTAACTCGAAGTCTTCTTTAAAATGAATAAAATCGTCCAGCCTCAGCCAGAAAGAAATGGCCAATTAGATTTACTAGACTTTAGAAAACTAATCAAAGAATTTAAACCCAATGAGGTCTTTTTGAGATCAGAATTGTGTTCAGTGGTTTCTGTAAGTAAATCATTAAGGTGTTCGTTGGGATACAAAGGATTAAACTTCTGTACAACTCTTAATGACTTCTTTTTTGGGAGGGCTTTGTTTTATTCTGGATAATCAAATTGAACGATTTCATTTGACTACTTTTGGGTCTTTACTTTTGAAGCCTTATCTGTGGATAGATATGCTTCACGGAGAAGAAATATAATAGAAATGGAATATATATATATACATATATATATATATATATATGTATACATATATGTATGTATGTATATATATCTATAAGGAAAATAATTGTGGGTAAAAGTAAGGTGATAAGATGTAGAAAGGGAGAGGATGGCAGCAAATTGGAAGTATTAAGGGTCAGAGATTGGAGGAAGTAGATAGCTTTAGATACTTGGGTCCCATGTGGTGGGAAATGGAGTGGAGGTGGAGGTGGAATGTAGATAGCAAGAAGCAAGTAATGCCTTGGGGGATTAAAAAGTGTAATAAGAAATAGACATTTAGTAATGGATACTAAGAGGAGATTATATGAAGGGGTAGTTGTGCTGGCAACACTCTATGGGGCAGAAACATAAAACATAAGAGAGAAAGATTTTAAATGTGTTTGAGATGAAATGTCTGAGAAGTATGGTAGGGGTTCCTGGTTCGATAGAATGAGGAAGAAAATGAGGGCAGGGCTGGAGAGAGAGTTAAGAGATAAGTTTGATGAAAGAGTATTGGGATGGTTTGAACACGTGGATATAATGAGTGAAGAAAGATTAGTAAAAGAGGTGTGGAAGGCAGAGGTGGAGAAAATGAATATTAGGGGGCGACCAGTAATGAGATGGATGGATGGGGTAAAAGGGGTATTGGAGCAGAGGGGAATGTCTGTTGAGGGAGTAAGTGAGAAGACAGAAGATAGGGGTAAGTGGAGAATGATTGTGTATTGATGATGCTGTGATACATGGGAGGGAGTGGGGGTATGAGGGTGAGGGAATATGTATGAATGGTATTTTGATGCAACTTGAGGGGAATTCTTCCCGTCTTCTCTTTTTCTGCATGATGAGACGGAAAGGGGAGTCGCTGATTAAATGAAGCGGCCTTGCTGTGGATATGCCGTGTCTTACTGTATTGCTTTTAACCCAGGGCAGTGGATGAAGTGCAGGGATAACCCCTCATCCACGAGAAGCTAAGAAAAGAGGGAGGAAGGTGTGGAGAATGTGAGTGGAGTATGTGGGGAGGGTGAAATGGGTGGGAGTGGATTTATGCCTTTGACTTTGGTAACCTCCCTTGCATGTACGTATGTATATATATATATATACTATATATATGTATATATATATATATATACATACATACATACATACATACATACATACATACATACATACATACATACATACATACATACATACATACATACATACATACATACATAAATACATATGGATATATACAGTAGACCCTCTCATATCCGAACTAATTGAGCCACAAGGTGTTCAGCTTTAAGGAGTATTTGGATCTTTGAGGTGGGATCCTCCCCGACACTTCAATTTTCATCCTGAAGGAATAAAAGTGGTAAATAAGGAACACACACAAGTCTTGGTATGATAACAACTGTTTATACTATGACAGTTCGAATATGGAAGGAATTACCGTATATTCTACATTTTGCTAATGGAGAATTGCTCTATTTAACACCAGGCAATTTCATTAGATATCAAATATTTTTATATATGTTTTATCGAACATGTAGAAAAAACACATTACATATATTTTTTATGCTAAATCAGTCACGTCCGAAACACTGGCACAGAGTCGTCACAGAAGGTTTATGGTTGCTAACAAGCCCTTTAACTGCCCAATTGCACCGCGCACTGAACGATAGTTTAAAGGTCTTTCCGATTCCAAGTATATGTTTGATTACCCTAAAGGTCCAACTCGTGTGACGTCGATCCACGAAAAGCATAGGGTTTTGCTTGAA
>NC_134795.1:24175859-24190859 GCF_046742065.1 Oratosquilla oratoria | reverse complement strand
GTATTGGCTCCAATAGTGTTTATTATTTATGTGAATGACATGGATGAGGGTGTGGAATGTTACACGAGGTTCTTTGCAGATGACGCAAAACTGTTGAAGAAAGTGAGTACTGAAACGGATTGTAAGTCGCTACAGACAAATCTGAACAGAGTCTGGGAATGGAGTCGGTAGTGGGAAGTGGACTTCAACATTAAGAAATATAGCATAATGGAACCTGGGTAAAAGTAAATAAAGGATATCAGGACAATATAAATTTGGTGCAAAAGAAGTAAGGTTGAATCTGAAAAAAATCTGGGAGTAATCATCAAAGAACATGCCCCCTGATAAACAGATAAACAAAATTGTTGGAGAAACCTACAACTTAGTAAGATCAATAAAAGTGGCCTTTACTTACTTGGACAAATAAATAGTAAATAGAATACTTGTCACACTGATAAGGCCTAAATTAGAGTACACAGCGACACTATGGTCACCCAGTACCAAAATGAGTATAAAGAAAATTGAAAGAATCTAGAGGGTGATTACGAAGATGGCCCTGAACACTTTCAAAACTGTCATATGAAAAGATATCGTTAAAACTAGAATTACTGACTGGAACATCCAAGAGAAAGAGGTGACTTTTTGACTATCTGCAGAATCATGAGAGGTATGGAAATCCTTGATGGAGAAGACTTACTAAATTGGGACAAGAGAAATACAATGGGACATGGAAGGACAGTTACAGAAGAGACCCGAAAAAGGACAGCTTCTCCTACAGAGTGGTAAATATATGGAACAAATTAGACAAAACAATATTGTGTGCAAAAACCATACACGAATTTACGAGCACTTGAGACACTGCGAGATACAGAGACGGGACACCACGAGCGTAGCTCCCCTTCCCATAAGATACAACTAGGTAAATACAAATAGATAGGTAAATACACATTGATATCTACCCTGAATGACACGAAACAACGAATTCATATGCTCATATAAGGCTTTCCCCTACAATATCACTCGTATTACTAGACTACCCAACTTATACAAAACACAACTGCTTACTTTATCCTTTACACACGCAAACAGCATTGGCTCTACACCAGATCCTGGATGGTAAAACAACAATACCCGTGACATCGCTCCACAATTTCCTACAGAATATAGAACTACACGTATCCTCAACTAACTAAACCAATATATGAAATAGAAGATAACGCCCGGCAGCTGCACGGGATTGTCCACATAGATAAATCGATAGTATATTACAGTCCACAACAACAATCTACACTCAGACTCACGTCCATATTCACATACAGAAACACAAAAACATTAAGTCTGGAACATTGAGAGAAACACAGTTACAAAGAAACACGTGCATACAAACACACACGCAGACACACACACACACACACACACACACACACACACACACACACACACACACACACACACACACACACACACACACACACACACACACACACACACACACACACACACACACACACACACACACACACACACACACACACACACACACACACACATAAACACACACGCACACATACACGCACGCACGCACATGCGTACATGATCACAAATCTTTCGTTGTCGATGACCACTGGGGCAAGGCAACACATCTGCCTGTGTTCGTCATGAACTGTCATGAGCGATTGCACTTGTGTCATGCACGAGTAGGAAATATCAAACCCTGTTTAATCACACGGTCATTTTGCGCAACTCATCAAACATTACCATACACCTGCAAAATGACTGCGCAAACAAAATTGGTCTGCGCACTCATGTGTGGCCGTATAGGGAACTACTCTGGATTGGACTACCCGAAGGGCTTGAGGGTGATTCTTTGTTTATTTATTTTTTTTCCTCTCGTTTATGATAAATTTGTTTATTTTCTACTCAGTTATTCATCTGTTTTTTCACATTTCTCATTCTTATTTACTCAAACATTTGTTTACCAGATAGATTAATCATTTGTTCATTTAATATTGTGCTATTTACTTGATAGGCTTCATTGATTTTTTGGTCATTGTATTATCAAATTACATTCCATAATTAAGATCCTTTCCTACGTATAATATACCAATATATTCTTAATTTTTCATTCATGTATATTTTAGATATATGCATATACGCGTATTCATCTATTCTTATAACTATTAACCTATTTCTGACCTTAATTTTTAGAGTGCTATGGAAATATGGAAATGTGCTTTAAGGGCTTGCTGGACTTGTAGATTATTTATTATACAATGGGACAAAACATTGAGTCCAAAGAGGGACCTAAGTAGATATTGATCTATTGTATGTGTGTATTCACTTGGTCTTGGTATTCACTTGGTCTTGGTATTCACTTGGTCTTTGGATCACGTGTTGGACTCGTGATCGACAGCTATTTCCCTCCTAGAAGAGAGCTCAGAGCTCGTAGGTCCGATCTATGGGTAATGCTATGACCTTACACACACACCCAACTCCCCGCCCACGAGACTCAGAGTAACGACCCGAAGCGCAGCGGTACCGAAATAATTTCGGCCCTGGGCATGATTCGAACCAAGAACTACGGGCCACTATGGTGACAGTTCAGCGCTCTACCAACTGCGCCACCAAGCGTGTGTGTGTGTGTGTGTGTGTGTGTGTGTGTGTGTGTGTGTGTGTGTGTGTGTGCGTGTGTGTGTGCGTGTGCGTGTGTGTGCGTGTGCGTGTGCGTGTGTGCATGTTTGCATGCGTGTGTATGTGTATATGTTCGTATGATTCACCACCATGGTCTTGGATCACGTGTTGGACTTGTGATCGACAGCTATTTCCCTCCCGGAAGAAAGACCACATCTCATATATGACCGATCTATGGGTAATGCTGTGCCCTTTCACGCACACACACAACTCCCCGTCCACCAGAGTTGGAGTAACGTTTCACAGCGCAGCGATACTGAAAATATTTCAGCCTGGGCGGGATTCTAACCCGGTCCGCCGTAGTGGCGGCCATTGTGTGTGTGTGTGTGTGTGTGTGTGTGTGTGTGTGTGTGTGTGTGTGTGTGTGTGTGTGTGTGTGTGTGTGTGTGTATTCACCTCGGATCTGCTGCAGTCTCTGTCGAGACAGCCAGACACCACCCTACGGCAGTGAGCTCAGAGCTCATTATTTGCCGATCTCTGGGTAGGTCTGAGACCACTCACACACCACACACCGGGACAGCAAGGTCACAACTCCTTGACTAACGTCCCGTACCTACTCACTGCTAGGTGAACAGGGGCTACATGTGAAAGGAGACAAACCCAACTTATCTCCGCCCGGCCGGAGATAAGTGTGTGTGTGTGTGTGTGTGTGTGTGTGTGTGTGTGCAGGCTTGTTTGTGTGTGCATAACACTAATAATTACATAAATAGATAGAGTCTGGGAATAGAGTTAGTGGTGGGAAGTGGATTTCAACATTAAGAAATGTAGCATAATAGAACTTGGAAAAGGTAAATAAAGGATATCAGGACAATATGAATTTGGTGCAAAAGAAGTAAGGTTGAATCTGAAAATGATCTGGGAGTAATCACAAAGGACATGTCCCCTAATAAACAGATAAACAAAATTGTCGGAGAAACCTACAACTTATTGAGATCAATAAAAGTGTAATTTACTTACTTGGACGAATAAATGTTAAATAAAATACTAGTCACACTGATAAGGCCTAAATTAGAGTACACAGCGACACTATGGTCACCCAGTACCAAAATGAGTATAAAGAAAATTGAAAGAATCTAGAGGGTGATTACGAAGATGGCCCTGAACACTTTCAAAACTGTCATATGAAAAGATATCGTTAAAACTAGAATTACTGACTGGAACATCCAAGAGAAAGAGGTGACTTTTTGACTATCTGCAGAATCATGAGAGGTATGGAAATCCTTGATGGAGAAGACTTACTAAATTGGGACAAGAGAAATACAATGGGACATGGAAGGACAGTTACAGAAGAGACCCGAAAAAGGACAGATTCTCTTACAGAGTGGTAAATATATGGAACAAACTAAACAAAACAATATTGTGTGCAAAAACCATACACGAATTTACGAGCACTTGAGACACTGCGAGATACAGAGACGGGACCCCACGAGCGTAGCTCCCCTTCCCATAAGATACAACTAGGTAAATACAAATAGATAGGTAAATACACATTGATATCTACCCTGAATGACACGAAACAACGAATTCGTATGCTCATATAAGGCTTTCCCCTACAATATCACTCGTATTACTAGACTACCCAACTTATACAAAACACAACTGCTTACTTTATCCTTTACACACGCAAACAGCATTGGCTCTACACCAGATCCTGGATGGCAAAACAACAATACCCGTGACATCGCTCCACAATTTCCTACAGAATATAGAACTACACGTATCCTCAACTAACTAAACCAATATATGAAATAGAAGATAACGCCCGGCAGCTGCACGGGATTGTCCACATAGATAAATCGATAGTATATTACAGTCCACAACAACAATCTACACTCAGACTCACGTCCATATTCACATACAGAAACACAAAAACATTAAGTCTGGAACATTGACAGAAACACAGTTACAAAGAAACACGTGCATACAAACACACACGCAGACACACACACACACACACACACAGCCACGCACACACACACACACACACACACACACACACACACACACACACACACACACACACACACACACACACACACACACACACACACACACACATAAACACACACATACGCACACATACACGCACGCACGCACATGCGTACATGATCATAAATCTTTCGTTGTCGATGACCACTGGGGCAAGGCAACACATCTGCCTGTGTTCGTCATGAACTGTCATGAGCGATTGCACTTGTGTCATGCACGAGTAGGAAATATCAAACCCTGTTTAATCACACGGTCATTTTGCGCAACTCATCAAACATTACCATACACCTGCAAAATGACTGCGCAAACAAAATTGGTCTGCGCACTCATGTGTGGCCGTATAGGGAACTACTCTGGATTGGACTACCCGAAGGGCTTGAGGGTGATTCTTTGTTTATTTTTTTATTTTTTTTCCTCTCGTTTATGATAAATTTGTTTATTTTCTACTCAGTTATTTATCTGTTTTTTCACATTTCTCATTCTTATTTACTCAAACATTTGTTTACCAGATAGATTAATCATTTGTTCATTTAATATTGTGCTATTTACTTGATAGGCTTCATTGATTTTTTGGTCATTGTATTATCAAATTACGTTCCATAATTAAGATCCTTTCCTACGTATAATATACCAATATATTCTTAATTTTTCATTCATGTATATTTTAGATATATGCATATACGCGTATTCATCTATTCTTATAACTATTAACCTATTTCTGACCTTAATTTTTAGCGTGCTATGGAAATATGGAAATGTGCTTTAAGGGCTTGCTGGACTTGTAGATTATTTATTATACAATAGGACAAAACATTGAGTCCAAAGAGGGACCTAAGTAGATATTGATCTATTGTATGTGTGTATTCACTTGGTCTTGGTATTCACTTGGTCTTTGGATCACGTGATGGACTCGTGATCGACAGCTATTTCCCTCCTAGAAGAGAGCTCAGAGCTCGTAGGTCCGATCTATGGGTAATGCTATGACCTTACACACACACACACACACCCAACTCCCCGCCCACGAGAGTCAGAGTAACGACCCGAAGCGCAGCGGTACCGAAATAATTTCGGCCCTGGGCATGATTCGAACCAAGAACTACGGGCCACTATGGTGACAGTTCAGCGCTCTACCAACTGCGCCACCGAGCGTGCGTGCGTGTGTGTGTGTGTGTATTCACTTGGTCTTGGTCTTTGGATCACGTGTTGGACTCGTGATCGACGGCTATTTCCCTCCTGGAAGAGAGCTCAGAGCTGTGTGTGTGTGTGTGTGTGTGTGTGCGTGTGTGTGTGCGTGTGTGTGTGTGCGTGTGCGTGTGTGCATGTTTGCATGCGTGTGTATGTGTATATGTTCGTATGATTCACCACCATGGTCTTGGATCACGTGTTGGACTCGTGATCGACAGCTATTTCCCTCCCGGAAGAAAGACCACATCTCATATATGACCGATCTATGGGTAATGCTGTGCCCTTTCACGCACACATACAACAACTCCTCGTCCACCAGAGTTGGAGTAACGTTTCACAGCGCAGCGATACTGAAAATATTTCAACCTGGGCGGGATTCTAACCCGGTCCGCCGTAGTGGCGGCCATTGTGTGTGTGTGTGTGTGTGTGTGTGTGTGTGTGTGTGTGTGTGTGTGTGTGTGTGTGTGTGTGTGTGTGTGTGTGTGTGTGTGTGTATTCACCTCGGATCTGCTGCAGTCTCTGTCGAGACAGCCAGACACCACCCTACGGCAGTGAGCTCAGAGCTCATTATTTGCCGATCTCTGGGTAGGTCTGAGACCACTCACACACCACACACCGGGACAGCAAGGTCACAACTCCTTGACTAACGTCCCGTACCTACTCACTGCTAGGTGAACAGGGGCTACATGTGAAAGGAGACAAACCCAACTTATCTCCGCCCGGCCGGAGATATGTGTGTGTGTGTGTGTGTTTGTGTGTGTGTGTGTGTGCAGGCTTGTTTGTGTGTGCATAACACTAATAATTACATAAATAGATTGAATACAAAATCGTAAAATGTGTGTAAGAAAAATCAATACGCGTATGGATATCAAAGACATTAATAAATGGGTAACCACTAAATAAAAATATTAAAAAAAAATCTAAATGATGAAAGGATGTGAATGTGCTAGTGTTTGAGTGAATGTAAAGTATGTATTGGTGCGCGCGCATGTTCAAATACATTTACTCGTTTCTTCAATTGTCATTTTTTCCAGGTTGTCCTGTTGCTTCTTTGTCCTTTTTTTGTGCCTGTATGTCCTTCCGTGTCCGTGTACGTGCGTGTGCGTGTAAATAAAAGCGCACGTACGGGTATATATGCACATGTATATGTATTTATACGTTACCACCCAAGGCTATGAGTTCGGAAAATAATTTTCTTTCTGATGATGTGGATATGAATTTAAGTAATGATGGAAATGACTATGCTGAGAATACGATGAGAAAAATCCCAAAGGCTGAGTGTCTGATGGTGAAGGAGTTGCAGGAAGGAACTACGAGGTTTCAAATGTGTTTGGACCCGGATTACATAGAACCGGACCTACGTTGATAAGAATTCGATCTCTTCCCTTACGTGTTGACCTCATTTTATATCTTATAATATGTATATATCATTCTATTTTTTCTATAATTCAATTTTTTATATTTTCTATTTTATCATGTTTTATTTCCTTACTTCAATTTCTATGTATCATGGTTCATTTTCTTATTTCCTATTTCATTTAACTTTCTTCTATTGCATTCTATATTGTATTCATTACTTTTGGCAGTGAGAGATGTTAACATACAATAGCAAGAATACATGGAATAACTATAGCTTTTAAAACATTCTTTCTTTTAATAGAATTTAGAAAAAAATTCGGAAAACGGAAGAATATTAATATATTCAGGTACGTTTTTAAAAATATATTCTCAACGAATATTGAAGATACAAATTTTGGACATTTATAATTTACATACATGAATGAACTACACATTTATATGTATATATATATATATATATATATATATATATATATATATATACACACGGATTTAAACACGACAGCATTTTGGCACTGGTTAATCTTCTTACTGAGATTTTCAATTTTCCTCACAGTAGGTCTCATTTCAGGAGGGTGGGCAAATACAAGCCTTCCAAATTCTTCCATATTTAATTAACGTTTCGACTTAAGGGAGTCATCTTCAGAATAGTTACAAGAGAAAAGTCACAATTTTCAAAGCTACATGATTCACAATTGACAATGGTGCACAGACAACATGGGTTTAAATATGGGCCGCTTGGGAACGGTGCATGGTTCGTGACCCGCTACGTAGCCGGGCACTACGTCTTGGAAGGGAAGGGGGAGGGGGAGGGGGAGGGGGAGGAGGAGGGAGAGGGGGGGAGTCAGGTAAGGTAGGTCTTCTCGCTGGGTCACCACGCTGGTCATGTGGGGGTTGGTGAGGTGTAGGAGGGGGAGGGGGAGAGGAAGGAGGTGGATGTTGCTGTTGTTGGGCTCCAAATCTCGTGGAAGAATTAAATAGCGGGATGGCAGAAATCATATTACATTGAATATTAATAATTGGAGCTCTCTCCCTAATGTGGATGGCTTCAAGCATTTTTAGTTCCTTAATTTTGACACAGTGTGCAACTATCCTACTGTTATCCACGATTGTCTTCCTATCGATTAAAGCCTGGTGGTATTGGAGGTGGTGTTGTTTAATTGCTCCTTGTTGTAAATGTAAGGACAACCGTCTACTCAGTTGGCATGTCGTGAACCCAATGTATGAAGAATTACGGGGTGCGCAGCCCCCAGTTGTACAGCGATATTCATATATGACATTGGTTCTCGATAATATGCCGCCATTGCCAGACAGATTGTTTTTCACAACAAGGGAACAGGTACGGGGGTTGTCATAGAATATGATAACTTTTAAGTTATCGTAATCACCAATTGGCTTATAATTTCTATGTATGATGTCTTTCATGTGTTTCTCATCTTGGCGGTACGAACTAAAATAAATATTCTGGTAAAATACAGTAACGGTCTTGGCTTGGTCCGGTGTATTCACAGCAACTTTACGTTCTAGCAAATCCTTAGTTACACTATCAAAGTCTTGATTAGAATAACCATTATTTACTAGCATCTGGCGCAGGTAAGTAATTTCTAAGTGGAGCATATGCCAAGAGGAACAAATGGAAATTGCCCGCCGGACATATGCTCTAATAACGCCTTTCTTATAACCATGCACCGTTCCCAAGCAGCCCATATTTAAACCCATGTTGTCTGTACACCATTGTCAATTGTGAATCATGTAGCTTTGAAAATTGTGACTTTTCTCTTGTAACTATTCTGAAGATGACTCCCTTAAGTCGAAACGTTAATTAAATATGGAAGAATTTGGAAGGCTTGTATTTGCCCACCCTCCTGAAATAAGACCTACTGTGAGGAAAATTGAAAATCTCAGTAAGAAGATTAACCAGTGCCAAAATGCTGTCGTGTTTAACTCCGTGTGTATTAGTGAGAATCTGCGCCCTAAATATACAATATATTTATATACAATCTATTATATATATATATAGATATATATATATATATTTATGTGTGTGGGTGTGTGTGTTTGTGTATGTGTGTATGTGTATATGTATGTATATATATATATATATATATATATATATATATAGATATATATACATACGCAACAAAAACACTGGGAACGTGTGTTTTATAAATGCAATGTAACTACTTAAGACAATAAACAAACGGAGCAGAGCGCTTTCGTATATTGCATCTTCAGTGTAAATTACAAAGAAAGAGGGTACAGCAAACATAATATAGTATGACAAGAGCATAAGGAATTACACTAGGAAAGGTAATGGACGAATTGTCCGAGCGTGGGTCACACGTCCAGCATTCTTACATTTTGTAATTATTGGCTATTTCCTTACAAATATAATTATCTATCTTATACAATCCTAAGTTAAGGTTAAAGTTGTTATCATTTGTAAATTTAATCAGACAACTTTCAATTAAATTTCTTTCGACAAAATTATTGTTGAAAGTAATCACTCAAGCGTTTTCCCAGGGTGATTAAAAGTGCTTAAATGTTTAAAAATGGCACTAGACTCATTCCCGTCTCTGACACATTTCTTGTGTTGTCTTATCCTGACAGAAAGATCTTTTGCCGTTTGGCCGATATAGAATTTATCACATATTTTGCAAGAAATTTTGTTCACACAGCCTTTTTGGCAATTTCAAGAATTACTAATTAGGTATTGTTTGATTGTGATATTGTTTCTGAAGGCTACTTTGATATCAACATTCTGAGTAATTTGGGAACAATAGTTAAGTTTTACTGATAAGGTAAAACTACTAGGTTATTATGGTCTTTGGGTTTGTTAGGCTAAGAATTGTAATAAGTTTCCTTGCAAAATTGTAACAAACATCAATGAAATGTTTAGGATACTTCAATCCAAATCTAATATCGTAAACATTTCTTATTTCCTCATCAATGTACTCGGGACTGGAGACCCGTAAAGCTCTAAGGAACAATGATGAGAAAACCGATCTTTTTACATTATCAGGGTGGGAAGAATAGTAATGGATGTATGAGTTTACATTAGTTGGTTTTCTATATACACTAAATGTAAGGTTTCTTTCTTTACGATTAATATTAACGTCTAAAAAGGGTAGCACATATATTTTGGCTAGGGTTAATGGTTAAAGTTAGGTGGGGTATGGTTAGGTTAGAGATTATTCACGAACTCTTCCAAGGTTTATGCAGATAGACCACTATAATCATATATATTCTGAAACCTTATAACCCAAGGTATTTGGATTACTATCTTTCATTTGTCTGTCAGTTTGTTTGTTTTGGTGACAATAGTCTTATAAAACTGTAAATGGGAGCGGGTGTATTAAACATTATAATTCCCCTCAATTAAATAAAATAGTATGTTGACAGGAAAAACATATATTTAAAGAAAATATATGGCCATATTTTGAGTAAATGAGACTGGTTTTTGGTAAGAAAAAAAAAAGTGGAGAAAATTTTGCACAAAGACGAGAGTAGCCGCTTAAGGGCTTAGGGTAATTGATAGAAGGTTGAATTTAGATTGTCAGAGGAATAGAATAGAAGAAGCAGGATTGACTAATTAGGAAGGAGTTAAAATGGATGAATGAACCTGAAAGAAGATCGGAGACTTTGTAGTTCAGGGGCACAGAGGAAGGAGGGGAGGGGGGAAGGGGGGTAAAATAAGGGGAGAGGAGAAGGGAGGGGAGGAATGGAGTATAGGGAAAATGGAGAGATTGTGAAGGAAGGGAAAGGGGAGACCTTTGGTTGTGAATTAGCTTTTGGGATGAGGAGAAGAGAGGAGAAGGAGGGATGTGAGTGAAGAATAATAAAGGAAGGGATGAGAGGGAAAGAAGGGAGTAAAGATGGAAGGGGAGAGAGAAGGGAAGGAAGGGAGTAAAGAGGGAAGAGAAAAGGAGAGGGAAAAGAGGGTGGCTGGCTAAAAGGAACGAAATTTGGGGGAAGATGGCTGGGGTGGACGGAGGTAAGGGGGAGAACGGTAAAGCAAGTGAAGGGTGGTTAGGCGAGGGGAACTCCGTTCGTCCAAGTACTTAGGGCAAAGGTGCCAGTTCAGGCCACATGTTAGCGCCCCCTGGTGTAGGCTTTTTATCATCTAAGGGGAAACGCTAATTTCAACATGATTAAGCTGATCAGATTAATTGAACCGACATTAACCTTTTGACCTGTTAATTGTGTCACAGAGAGATGATGAACCTTTTAAGCTTCGTTTTGTGTCCACTAATGCGTCTAGTATTATGTATGAGGATGTATACGTGTATCTTTCGTAAATGTCTGTGCGTGTATATATATATATATATATATATATATATATATATGAGCATGTGTATACATGTGTGCATGTGCACGTGTATGTGTATGTATGTATGTATGTATTTATGTAAATGTAATTTTAAGGATATGTGTATGCTTATGGGCGGTAAAATATATATACTACATGTATACATGTACATGAGTGATAGATATCACGCTTTGCACTAAAGGGTCCCATGTTCCTACTAGGCCAAAACTATACTTCCAACCACATCCGTAATTGATACAGACGTAAATGAATACAGCTATCTACTAGGGGAACAAAACAAAGTTCAAAGAAAGAGGTCCGTCTGACACGTCGTCACGAGTCTAGTAAACCTGTCTATATACAGAATATATCTCCATTGCACGTAGCATGGATTTGATTTGAACATATTTCCTATACATTATGTGTACATTTACAGACGAAAGTTAGAAACACATCCTATGCACATATTACACAGATACACACATGCACACACACGCACAAGCACACGCACATATACACATACATACACACGCATACACATATTCAATCACACACACTTAAACACACACGCACGCACACACTGGGTAGGTAAGATAGACAGGACAGGAGGAGACGGGATCCCACGAGCGTTAATCCTTTGCTGCAGATTAAATTTAATAATAATTAAGTATACACAAAAAAGTAAACGCGCGCGCACGTACATACACAAGTACATATACAAGCACACACTCAAACACACACACACACACACACACACACACACACACACACACACACACACACACACACACACACACACACACACACACACACACACACACACATACACACACATACATGCAAACTAATGCACATGATCATCTGACCTGTTACACTATGTTAATATTTCATTAGCCAAATTTTTCTGAAGAATAGTTCAAGTTTACATAAAGATATTTCAACCAAAAAGTATCTAGTTTGTTGAAGTTATTAGTGTCATCATCATAGTTTTGATATTTAAGACATTTTATGTTTTCTGAAAATATATATATATTTTTTTTCCGAGGAATGGAAGAATATCAAAACAAATTTGAGGACAATTGTACTATAGTGAGGAAAGCCTGTTTCTGAATTAATTTGATTATTTTATCTTATATGTATTTTTTGTTTTATTTCAATTTTATATTCATCTTATTTTATATAGTTCGTTTTCATTTTGCTTAATTTTATTCTACATTTTCTGCACTTACATTTCATATCACCCAAGGGTCAGGAGAAATTGAATGAATAAAACGAACCAGTTAAGCAGACAGATATATTTCACTGTATACATGACATTGCGCTGAAATACCCAACTCATTCCATTACTTATATAAAACCAGCAAAAGATACATTGGTTGTTTGTTATACCAGGTATACAAAACACCACAACTAGACAATATTAAAAGAAAATTATTAGGATGTTTGTTGTGAACACAGCATTGTAGATCTGGATACATACTAACCAATCTACAAAACACCACAACTAGACAATATTAAAAGAAAATTATTAGGATGTTTGTTGTGAACACAGCATTGTACATCTGGATACATACTAACGAATCTACAAAACACAACAACTAGACAATATTAAAAGAAAATTATTAGGATGTTTGTTGTGAACACAGCATTGTACATCTGGATACATACTAACGAATCTACAAAACACCACAACTAGACAATATTGGTCCTGGAGCTGCAACGTCTACGTCGTGGGACCACCCCCCAACCCCAAGAGTTGGGGGCCAAACAGCAGCATCTACCCCTGGCCATCAGCTCTACGCAGATGGCACCGATCCCCGAGGAGGAGCTACGCCTACCTGGGGGAGTACCACAATCCTTTTTTTCCAACACACAATGTTACGTTTTTTCTGCACTGAGGGGTCATTTTCCGGCGATCACCCCTCTTCTTCTACTTTTAGCCGGAGATGTAGAGAGCAATCCTGGGCCCACCACAAAATACACATGCCCAACATGCTCTAAACCCATTACTTCAAGCAGACAGACAAAGGGCTCAGTTCAGTGCAATATGTGCAAAAACTGGGCCCACCTCACTTGTACAACACTTGCTGACACAAACCAATACACAAACACTTGGACATGTTCTACCTGCCCTCCAGTAACCCCAATCCCACCTCCCCAACCACAGCCAACACCCTTACCCACTCCCAATTTCCCTTTGCCCTTACCCCCGATTAGTACTCCCCTTCCTTTGTCCCCGATCTCTCCTTTCCCCCCCTCTGACCCAGATCCTACACCTTCCCCACTACCACCCCAACCTCAACCCCAAACGGCAACATACAACACATACAAAACACACAACATCAACATATTACAACACAACATTGACGGTATAAACACTAAAAAACATGAACTTGAACACTTTCTTAAACAACACAACATACACATTGCAATTCTACAAGAAACAAAATTAAGACACTCACACAAAACACCATCATTTCATAATTACACCACCATCAGACAAGACCGGACTGACGGCAATGGCGGTGGACTCATCACCCTGATCCACCATTCCATCTGTTTTGTGGACACAAGTGCCACAACCAAAATTCTCCTCCCTACCACAGATAACACAACAGAAACCCAATCCATTCGTATCCGCACAGGCAACAATTCAACACTAACAATAGTTAACATGTACATTCCCCCCCAATCATCCCCCACAGTTCCAAACACCTTCAGACCTCAACTCAGCCAACTAACCTCAATCCCCAACCTGATCATGGGTGGTGACTTCAACGCCAAGTCGTCTGCCTGGTTTGTCGACAACCCTGACACAGACAGAGGGCTTGATATACAGACTCAATTCGACTCATTGACTATCATGAACAACACGCATAATCATACACATATCCCATACCAAGCCCTCTACACTCCCTCCTCTCCTGATATCACCTTTTGCTCCCCCTGCCTAACCCCAACAACATCATGGAGAGTGGTCGGAGCCCTTGGTTCTGACCACCTTCCAATCATCATCACCACCAAAACAAGATGCACCCCAGCTGGCCACAGACACACTTACACCAATTACAAGAGAGCTAACTGGGAAGCCTTTAATGAAGAGACAGAACAACATTTCGAAACACTTAACAGTACACCAATCACAAACATAAACAATGCTGTGCACGCTTTTAATACAATCATACAAAACGCAGACAAGAGATACATCCCTAGAGGCAACAGAAAATCACACAACCCCAACTTCACACCAGAAATCCAAGGCCTCATCAGACAACGTGACACACTTAAACACGATACCCCCACACCTATCCCTCAAAACATAGCAGACCAAATACAAACACTAAACACTGTGATTGCCAATAAAATACATGAACAAAAAACACAAAATTGGCAAAACTTTATCAATACACTTGATCACAAAACAAACACCAGCAAATTGTACAAAACACTCAACAGCATCACACTATCCAACACTAACACTACACGCT
>NC_134795.1:24160859-24165859 GCF_046742065.1 Oratosquilla oratoria | reverse complement strand
TCTTCAGCACTTTTTATCATTCTCTACCCTGACTGACTCATTCTTTTCTCACTTTTTCTCTCCCCTCTTTTCTTCCCACTCTCCCTCCTCTCTCCCTCCTCTCTCCCTCCTCTCTCCCTCCTCTCTCCCTCCTCTCTCCCTCCTCTCTCCCTCCTCTCTCCCTCCTCTCTCCCTCCTCTCTCCCTCCTCTCTCCCTCCTCTCTCCCTCCTCTCTCCCTCCTCTCTCCCTCTCTCTCTCTCTCTCTCTCTCTCTCTCTCTCTCTCTCTCTCTCTCTCTCTCTCTCTCTCTCTATCTGGCTCTCTGGCTCTCTGTCTGTCTCTCTGGCTCTCTGTCTGTCTCTCTGTCTCTCTGTCTCTCTCTCTGTCTCTCTGTCTCTCTCTGTCTCTCTTCTTTACTCCTTCCTTGCTCCTTATTCTGACTGTGTGTCTTCCCTCTACTTCCTGGATAATCCCTAGGTAATTTGCATATAGTTTGTAAGCAGTTTGCACTTTGCCAAAATCACGCCGCATGCAGATAGTTTTGCAAATATTACGAGAGAAAGAAAAATCTTTGCCTGGTAATAAGCTTTAGGGATCGATATGAGGCCTTTCCGCTGACGAGGCGGATACCAAACTAAACGCACCAAGCAGCTGGTCCACGAGGGCGCATGGAAACCGAGCATTTTAATGGAAACTGCCTGACCTGCTTGTCATGCAGGATTCCACGGTGGTTGATCACTTGTATGTACATCGCGAGTTGAGGTCCAAGGAAGCTCGCCTTGGTTTCTGGGCTTGTGTCGTTTGCTTCTGATAATAAATTATTTTTATCTTTTATCTCATCTTCTTTAACCCTTTTACTCCCGAGGATATTTGTTTTGTCTGAATGAAATCATCTTGCGACGCCGGAACAAGAGTAAAAAGAAGTAAATATTATTGAAGAGATTAAAGGTGCATCATGGATAAAGAAACATCGCTTTTTGTCTGATAATAATGAATCTGTCTACTTAATAATATAAATGCACAATCTATACAAGGGACTCTTATCTAACAATCCATCAAATTGATTTTGATATACCAATCAAATTCATCGGTTTATCTTAAATCTATGCCATTGTTTTTTCATAAAACTCTGTCTCTCTGACTCTCTCTCTCTCTCTCTCTCTCTCTCTCTCTCTCTCTCTCTCTCTCTCTCTCTCTCTCTCTCTCTCTCTCTTTATCTCTCTCTCTTTATCTCTCTCTCTTTATCTCTCTCTCTCTGACTCTCTGACTCTCTGACTCTCTCTCTCTCTCTCTCTCTCTCTCTCGTTATGCGCGCGCGCGCGTGTGTGTGTGTGTGTGTGTGTGTGTGTGTGTGTGTGCACGCGCATGTGTGTGTGTGTGCACGCGCGCGTGTGTGTGTGTGTGCACGTGCGCGTGTGTGTGTGTGCTTACGAGTCTCCCTGCCTGTGTTAGCCTTTATATTTGTCTATGTCTATGTGTTAGTATCTGTCTGTTTATCACTGTCTGTCTATAAATGACTACCTGCCTGCCCCTGTCTGTCTATCTCTGCCTACCTGCCTGCCCCTGTCTGTCTATCTCTACCTACCTGTCTGTCTGTCTACATTTTCTTTTTCGTTTTAGGATGCTATCGGCACCAGAGGGAAAGAAGCGCTCCCTCCGGTGTGCCCTCGTTCCATACAGATGTGGCCAGAAGTAGATTAGTCAATTAGGGTCAAATTGTGAGTAAAGCTAATGGAGATAAAGGCCGTTGGGAGGGGAACGTTCCACTCTTCCTTCTGTGTCCTTAATACTGGGCCCTCTGGTATCTAGAGGTTACCACGGAGGTGAATGGAAAAAACGGTGTTAATCAATCACTTGATACGGAGTAGGTTAATTGAGGCACGCCATAACTTTCTTTGTTATGGAGAAGGTGCCACGGAATTGAATAGAATAGTCTGGCGGCAGGAAAGGTAAAGGTAGAGTGTCACCCGGTATGGAAGGGGTTAAATGGAAGACGGAGGACTAGGGAAGAGGTGGAGGGAGGGAGGAAGAGGTGGAGGGAGGGAGAACAAGATAGAGGAGAATCCGCGGTGAATAACGATGTATCCAAGCATTTCGCTGCGATAAGCGAATTATATGCTTTATTTCTCAGATTCCAGGCAATTTTCTTCAGTTTAGGGCTCATCCTGTCTTTCTTATTCTGTCAGCCTTCAGGCGATTTAGTTCAGTTGAGTTTTTTATATAATTTCTTCAGGTAGACCTGAAAGGTTTTTGTTTAATCACGTGGTTTGAAGTAACAGCGTTAAAGAAACTTTGACTAACTCAGACTCTCACATGTGTTGCGTTCTGGCTTATGTAACGTTGTTTCATCTATGTAGAGCCCCGTTAAAGAAACTTTGACCAGCTCAGACTCTGACATGTGTTGCGTTCTGGCTTATGAAACGTTGTTTCATCTATGTAGAACCCCGTTAAAGAAATTATTACCAGCTCAGACTCTCACATGTATTGCGTTCTGGCTTATGTAACGTTGTTTCATCTATGTAGAGCCCCGTTAAAGAAACTTTGACCAGCTCAGACTCTGACATGTGTTGCGTTCTGGCTTATGAAACGTTGTTTCATCTATGTAGAACCCCGTTAAAGAAATTATTACCAGCTCAGACTCTCACATGTATTGCGTTCTGGCTTATGTAACGTTGTTTCATCTATGTAGTATAGCCCCGTTAAAGAAACTTTGACCAGCTCAGACTCTGACATGTGTTGCGTTCTGGCTTATGAAACGTTGTTTCATCTATGTAGAACCCCGTTAAAGAAATTATTACCAGCTCAGACTCTCACATGTGTTGCGTTCTGGCTTATGTAACGTTGTTTCATCTATGTAGAGCCCCGTTAAAGAAACTTTGACCAGCTCAGACTCTCACATGTGTTACGTTCTGGCTTATGTAACGTGGTTTCAACCATGTAGAGCCACGTCATAGAAATTATTACCAGCTCAGACTCTCACATGTATTGCGTTCTGGCTTATGTAACGTTGTTTCATCTATGTAGAGCCCCGTTAAAGAAACTTTGACCAGCTCAGACTCTCACATGTGTTGCGTTCTGGCTTATGTAACGTTGTTTCATCTATGTAGAGCCCCGTTATAGAAACTTTGACCAGCTCAGACTCTCACATGTGTTGCGTTCTGGCTTATGTAACGTGGTTTCATGTATGTAGAGTTCACACGATCATACAGTGTCTGCAGACACGAGAGAAGAATATTGCTCTCTGTGACTGATGGACCATTTTTGTCTTTTGTGGAGACGAAGATTTTGCTGGTTTGGTTTCTGCAGAGAAAGGCCGAGATGTCGTCACCGAAAACAACATTCTCGTTTATGGTCTTGAATTCATTAAACCTAAGACAGTTTCTCGTGAATTTACTAACCTGACGACAAGTAATTCTATTCGGTTTGGGGAAAATCTCCTCACGAAGAAAGCGCTGAATCACCCTCGGGTGACCTTCTCAGAACTAACGTTATCTTGTATTTAATTTATTTATTTTATTTTATTTTATCTTACTTTTTTATTATTATTATTATTATTATTATTATTATTATTATTATTTTTTTTTTTTTTTTAACTTATTTTATTCTATTTTGTTTTACTTTATTTTATATTATTTTATTAATCTTATTTGTTTAATTATCTTGTATCTAATTTGATTGTTGTCAAACGATTTTATTCAGACAAGGAGAACGTTCCCCTGCTATGTAAATTGGTAATAGGAACCTTGACCAAATATGAAAAAGACCATCCCCGTTTATTCAGTAGATTAGATTTGTTCGAAGACTGATTGATTCATCCATCGTGTCAAGGTTCAATTTGTCAAATTTCGAGCCCCGTTCATCTTTGAAAAGTCGAATTCGAAAAAGAGCGAAATGGTTAATAAATTATGCCCTGTTCAGCGCGTTGGGATTTGATCTCCACACGCAACTTCGAATGTCCGTGTTCGATTCCCATTGGGTACTGTTGACTGCCCCTTATCAAGTTTTTGGGTACTGTTGATTGCCACTTGCCCAAGCTATCTCAACACAAAGGGGCAAAGGTGATGTGTTATACAGCATAGAGGCTCTTCTTTACTGAGTGGAAAATTTTATTTTATGCTGGCTCCCGCAAAGTGAATTAATTCATTTATGTGACCTAGTGGCGTAAACGGAAGCATCCTGGTCTCACATGCCCTCAGTTGTGGGTTCGAGCCCTACGCTCCTTTCCAATTCTTAGCAGTGAGTGTTAATTACCTGCCCCATCAGGTGACGGCTTCGGCCGCAGCTATACGTTTCCTGGCGTATGCTCATTACCTCTTTATGTTAAACCAAAAGAAGATTTCTAGTGTGTTACCTTGTTAATTCATGAATTACCCAAGGTTTGTTAACTCGAATGATATTGCTTGGAGACAGCCTGATAGAAATTCTAAACTTTGACAATCATAGTATAAATTGAGATACTATTCAACTCTTTAAATAAAATCGTCTAACGACAACCAAAATAAAAAAAAATATTTGCCTATGTGCTCGAATATGTAGGTAAGATTTCATTCAGTGTACTTATTTCCTATACAACTCTTTTATACAAATATGACTTATACTGTTGTATTATTTCATCAATGTGTATACAGTACTTGCACTGATGTCTAATTAACTAATTAAATAAAATTAGTCTAGCGGATTATCATTCGTGTTACAGATGTTTGTCGTTTTTGAGAGAGAGTAAACAGACTCGGTCGAAGGCAATTTACAAATATCTGAAACCCTTTGTTGACACGGGAACTCTTCGTGCAGATACGGTCAAGAAACTGAAAGTATCAGCGAACTGATCAGGTATATATAATCATTAAATCTTTTATTCGTCTGTATCAATAGAATATTTTTAATTCCGATGCATGTGAGGAGGAGGTTGGGAAAAATGAATTAGAAAAATAAGTCGATAGATAAATAGAAATTATAAAAATATTGGTAATAAGATGGGGTTATGGCCTAAGCCTTTCACTTCAGTTTGATTGGCTCGTGTT
>NC_134795.1:24153359-24155859 GCF_046742065.1 Oratosquilla oratoria | reverse complement strand
AAGATTGACGCAGAATATCCTCAAAAAATGCGACCATAAAATTAAAATATCATATCATCTTATGAAATAATGCGCAGCTTATATTATTGTACCTCCATAACGATATAAAACACTCTGAAAAATATAACAATCAAATTTCGAAGTACTATACATCTATATAAAAAAAAAATACTCTCTATACATATTTATTTGTAGATTTTTTTTTGTGGCATATATGGTTATCGGGAGCAATTTATATAAGACATGATATATTTGAAAAAGAAATTATATATCTAACTAATGTGACATGACGGTCACTGGCTGCGTTATGTATAGCTATTCATAGAAGATAGTAGTTGCTAAAGTAAAATTTCTGAAAGAAAATGTATAATAATAATTATTACTCTAGAAGGATGTGGTGTGTTTCAGAGAAATGTATTCGTAAAATGAATATTACATGTACTCGAATCTGCATATGAAGAAGTCTTACCTAAGGGTGATTAACGTGTTTCATAACAGACACTCATGATACTGCATTCGTAGTTTCAAGCCTAAGATTCCAGCTTCAACTGATTAGAATGACCTGGTTAGGATAATCAATAACTTTCACTGGGCCAAAGCGATTACTATTATTTTAAGCCTCTATTTCAAGACCCTAATCGGACCTGAATAAACTTCTCTGTCTAATGAAGGGGAACTGACAGACACAGCATGTTTCTGATATGCTGCTATGTTACAAAATTTCCTAAAGTATTGACAGCATAATACTTGGGTAGTGATTGCTCCAAAGGAAATGTATAGAACGGCCGTGAAACTCCTGAACAAGAAGGAAATAATATCATATCAGAAGACTCCTTCAGGAAGCGCCATACTTAGTAGGGGATCCCCAATCACCAGAGGATATAACCTTGAGGTGGAAACCTCTTATTGATCTTTACCCCTCTTCCCTTGAGAATCATCGCAATCCTACTGTGACAAAATGGTTGAAAACGAGTGCGATAGAGCAATCATCATTTACCTGTTGACGTCAGAAACCCCCGAGGCTAAATTGACTTAATAAAGGCCTATCACAGGGTGGTTGAGTTTCTTTTTATTCGGTGGCTGTGGTTGGGGCGGGGATGTTGATTGTACAGGTTGCGTGGAATGGTCATTATTCCTCCTTCCCCAAAGAAAGCACTACCCGCAACTCGACTTCGACTTCTTCGACTTCGTAATTGGGTTATTACTCAGATGCAAACCTTGTATAACAGGTGACGTCCATTCCTGAGCACGTGGCTACACGCACAGTCAAACAAACAACTTTTGTAATACTTTCTGGTTGTGTAGTTTTTCGTATCTGGTAACAAGCATAGGATTTTGCCGTATAGTTCTTTTAGTAATCGAGAATAAAAGTAGATAGATAAGTCAAGAAGTAAATAAAATCAATTCACACACACACACACACACACACACACACACACACACACACACACACACACACACACACACACACACACACACACACACATGCACATGCACAAACACACATGCACAAACACACATGCACACACGCACATGCACACGCACACATGCACACGCACACATGCACACGCACACATGCACACGCACACATGCACACGCACACATGCACACGCACACATGCACACACACACATGCACACACACATGCAAAAACACACATACACAAACACACATGCACATACACACGCACGCACGCACACACACATACACATTATTCCAAGAAATGCCTGTATAACGTCAATTATTCATTCTATACCAGCGTGCACACGCACATGCACATGCATTAGCTACACCACGTCAGATCTGGTGGTGTCGGCAAGCTTCAACGGACTACAAATTGTCTGACCTGACCTGCGGTCAGTTTGGCTTGACCTTAAATTGAACTGTCAAAGACACCTGCATCCTTATCAGAGAGTCGGCTATACAATGTTACCTTACGGCAAATTATTCAATACGTCGACAGGATAGTGCTTCTTTCTATATATATTTATTTTCTTCTTGCAAATATATATCTATACATTATACTCGTACTGGGTGCTCACACTCAGTTCTATACTATATATAAATTTAGTCATAAGGAATTTATTTATATTGGAAACAACATTCGTTCTCTTTGTGGGGCCCTAAGTGAGAAGTCAGACGAGGCTTGACTACGCTAACGGCAAGACTTAGCAATAAAGGGAACCCAAATGCCTTTATCATAACGCCTCTAAACTAATGTACCACAACACAAGCCTACAACACGCACAGGCACGCACGTGCGCGCACACGGCGGTCCGTGTTCGAATCCCGCCTAAGGCTGGAATAATTTTAGTAACGCTGCGCTGCGAGTTGTTACTCTAACTCTCGTGGGGGGGGGAGTTGGGGTGTGTTTGCGTGTAAGGTCATAGTATTAGCCATAGATCGGTCATATATGAGCTCTGAGCTCTCTTCCGGGAGGGAAATAGCTGTCGATCACGAGTTCAACACGTGATTCAAGACCATGGTAAAACACACACACA
>NC_134795.1:24143359-24148359 GCF_046742065.1 Oratosquilla oratoria | reverse complement strand
GAGTGGAAATGGAATCCAGGAAGTCATAAGGTCCGAGTTCGTGCTACAAATGAAGCTGACGAGCATTCTAAACAGAGACGCCTTCCTCAAGGACTGTCTTGAAGAACTGGTTCTTCCAAGATCAGCCCCACACCACCTCCATCACCCCAACAAACCCTTCAGCGACACAGCCAGAGAATACCTGAAGGAAGCTAGAGAAACACTCAAACACGAAGCCGAAGTTGTCAGAAACAAGCTCCAGAACTACCCACTTCCCCCAGAACTCATTGAAGAACTCAAGAAGAAAAAGCAACAACAGAAGGTGGAACTTGAGAAGAAACTGCTACGACTGTGCAACACAAGCAAATGGAAAGAAGTGGGTAGACAGAATCTCATCAACAACCTTTCCGACTACAACCCCACACACACCCAAATGGAAGCCCTCTCCCTTGGTCTAAAATTCAGCACCAACATAAACCCAAAGAAATTGAACGACTACATAGGGAAGAACTACAACTGGAAGGACAGCGACATCGAGTCCGGCTTCAAACAAGGTGTTCTATTATGCTGTTCCATTGCAGCCAGGGACAACAGCAAGACCATCCCCAGGAGATACGTTCGCGCCCTTCAAGAACTCCTTAACAATGACGACATCATCATCACGACCGCCGACAAAGGAGGTGGCGTTGTCATCATGAACAAGAGGGTCTACACCAACAAAATGGAACGTTTACTCTCTGACCAATCCACATATTGTAAACAAAGGGACGGTACAGCCAGCAAAGAAGCCAAGAAGTTCAACACCGACATCAGAAAAATCCTCAAAAGAACCGAAAAGGGAAAAAGACTCCTCTACCTCCTAGAGGAAGACCCAACAATCCCATCCATGAAAGGACTTCCGAAAATCCACAAACAGGACATTCCCCTCCGACCTATAACTTCTGGCATAGGTAGCGCACCACATAGGCTAGCCAAGCTATTAGCCAAACCTCTTTCATCCTCCTTAGGTAGCATTAGCGGAACACACCTTAGAAACTCCTCCGACCTAATAGACAAACTCAACACACTTGACTTCACAGACCAACGCCTGATAAGCTTTGACATCACTTCCCTCTACACAAACGTAACAATAGACGGTGCCCTTCGGGCTGTTAAAGAAACAGTACAACACATTGACACCAACAACTTACCCATCAACAAGCGTGACTACTTGGAGTTGGTGGATAAGTGCATAAAATTTGGTTCCTTTGTTTTTAACAAGCAGGAATACAGACAACATGAGGGGCTTCCAATGGGGTCTCCATTGAGTGCGGTGGCAGCATCGCTCTACATGGAGACTTTGGAAAGGGACCACCTTCTGCATATCGTCCCAGCTAACTCCAGGTGGTACCGTTATGTTGACGACATCCTCTTCATTTCACACAAAACAAACGACACAAGAAACATACTGGAACAACTGAACAACGTGGACAAAAGAATTAAATTCACAGTAGAGGAAGAGACCAACGGTTCCCTACCTTTCCTAGACGCTGTCGTCATCAGATCGGACAGCAGCGCTAGGTTCAAGGTATACCGTAAACCGACATCCACTATTTTAGCGCACACGACGAGAAGACCAAATCAGGGGTTATCATTGGGTTTTACCTTAGGGCTCTTAGAATATGCAGCGAAGAGTATTTACAAGAGGAAATTGAATACGTAACCGCTGCGTTCAGGAACCTAAGGTACCCAGAGGGCATGTTAGGGACGTCACTACGGAAAGCCATTAAAATCAGACAGAGGAAAGGATGTGAAGAGAGGACAAATTTACGATACCTTGTGGTTCCTAACTCTGGCCTCTCTCACATGCTTTCCAAAACGTTGAGACAGACAGGACTCATCATAGTAAATGACACAGGGAAGAAAATAGGACACTTGACCACCAACAGAACCAAGACGAACCGTGACAATAGCATCGTTTACAAAATTCCCTGCAAAGGATGTGACTGTGCATACTACGGAGAGACATACAGAGGACTTAACAACAGACTCAAGGAACACAAAGCGGACATTAGACACCACCGAGAAACCAACGCTCTAGTTAACCACATTGACACAGAGGGACATTTGCCTAACTGGGAGGGTTCCACCATTCTAGCTAAAGGACTACACAAGAAACAACGGAAAATAATTGAATCACTTTACATTGCCAACCACAAAAACACAAACAAGAGAATTGGTGACTCGAAATGGACAAAATCTACCGCGACACTTGCCCTCCAAGAATGGCCTACCTTCTCCAGCTTTCTTCCTTTCACTCTGAAGTTCTTCCATGCTACCTTGCACCAACTTTTTATCATGATTTATTCTTTTAATGCTATTTGTTACTATTTATTTTCAACACTATTATTATTATCACTGTTATTATAACTATTATTTATTATTTCTATCATTATATTTATAATTTTATCATTACATTTTTATTTTTATTATTACCATCTTTATTATTATTACTTTCTTTATTATTATTATTATTATTATTGTTACTATTTAATTAATCTTTCGTTTTTATTATCATTGTTTTCACTATTATTGTCATAATTACTATTAATAATTTTTATTTCTTGGTTATTAGTATTATCATTTTTATTTTTATTATTGTGTTTTTATTATTACTTTTATTTTATTGTTATTATTTCCTGTATTGCTACTATCATGTTTGTTATTATTGTTAATATTATTAATTAAGTATTTATCTTCATCGTTATCATTACTATTGTTACATTTTCTATTAATAATTTCTTTGGTATTAGTGTTATCATATTTAATTGTAAAAATGTCTTCATTGTTACATGAGCCACAATGTGATGTTCACATTCGCCACCAACTATGGCAACTCGGAGAGGTGGTGAGGTCCACCCCATGTATATAATGCCCACAGCCCGTTTGTACACATATTCCTTTGAAAAAGCATACCTGCGAAACTAGTCAGGAATAAACTCAAGACCAAGACTCCTGTGTTTCCTATTCCGCTTACATCATATATATATATATATATATGCATATATATGTATGTATGATGAAGGTGGAAAAAGAAGTCACGGGTCTAGTTCCGAGTTCCTGAGTTTATTCCTGACCGATTTCGCTCTATGCTTCTTCATATATATACATATATATATGTATGTATATATATATATATATATATATATATATATATATATGTATATATGTATATATAATATATATGTATATGTATATGTATATATATATATATATATATATATATATATATATATATATTGAGATAAAAGATAAACGAGAGCGGCGTGAGAGACAAATGAGAGTGCGCTGAGAGACAAAGTAATGGGAGACGTGATAACAGTGCGAGACGTCTGAGAGGCCAAAAGAAGACGCGAGAGACTAGTGAGAAATGTGAAAAGCCAAGCAGAGGCTTGAGAGGCCATCAAGAGACGTCACGGGAAAACGAAAGCCTCGAGAAGGCAACCACACGTTGATGTATGAAAGATTATAAAGAGCTAAGGAAATAGTAAGAGGGTTGTGAAGGCAAGGTAAGTTGCGAGTCAATATTAAAGGATGAGAGTAACGAAAAACGTGAGAGATAAATTAGAAGCGACATAAAACCACACTAGACGCAAAATAAAGTCCTAAAATTAAAAGATAGAAAAAAAAGGCTAAAAGACAACAGAGAAGGAACTAACCAGTGACTCGTTTTAGTTTCCTCGAAGCCATGAAGATGACTTCGGGTCTCTAGATGTAGATCTTGATGCTCAGACAAAAGGAAAAATAATAAATAACAAATAAAAATGGAAAAAGAACGAAGTTTCCTCAGAAGCGTCTCATGTTTTGAGGCGATTTCCCGAAGAACAACAGATGCTTAGTGAAAAAGTTTTTCCCTTTAATTGGATTTTTCTTTTGAACCCAGAAAAATATATGGGATAAACAAGAGATAATAGGAGGGTTAGATACTTTCTAATGATTCAGTGATATATATATATATATATATATAATATAATGTGTGTGTATGTGGGTGGGTAGACGCGTGTGTGTAGGTGTTTGTGTGTACGTGTTTGTGTGTATGTGTTTGTGTGTACGTGTTTGTGTGTACGTGTTTGCGTGTGTGTGTTCGTACGTATGTATGTGTACGTGTGTGTGTGTGTGTGTGTGTGTGTGTGTGTGTGTGTGTGTGTGTGTGTGTAGGTGTGTGTTTATGTGTGTTCAGCGATACTGAAATTATTTCTGCCCTGGGCGGGATTCGAACCCGGACCGCCGTAGTGGCATACGAGAACTCTAACCACAGCGCCACGGTGTGTGTGTGTGTGTGTGTGTGTGTGTGTGTGTGTGTGTGTGTGTGTGTGTGTGTGTGTGTGTGTGTGTGTGTGTGTGTGTGTGTGTGTGTGTGTGTGTGTGTGTGTGCGTGTACAATATATATATTTATATATATATATATATAAGAGAGAGAGAGAGAGAGAGAGAGAGAGAGAGAGAGAGCTAAAGTACATAGAAGTTGTTATAGATGCATTTCCAGAAGACAAGAAAAGGTAAGAAAAAATAGAAAGCTTTATTGAACTCATAAAATCCATTAGAGTTAAAGATATATGTATATATACATATTTATTTTTATCTATTATTTATTTTTGCAATACAATATGCTTACATTATATACCTCTGTGTAAAAAAAGTAATCTACGTGTTTTTTCATACGCAAAGGACGAAACGTCTCGTTTATCATTAACAAAATAATCAAACAAACAATTAAATAAGAGAACTAAAACTGAAAATAAAAAATAAAAAAGGATAAATGGAAGTTAACTCGTAGAGAAATGGCAGATTTTTGTTTACATGCACATCAATTTCAGAATGCTTCGTATAAAAAAGAATAATCGTATATGTTGCTCTTGAACGAAATGCAATGCAAACACAAATTTCAGATTGCGATGATGTTAGCAAACTAATGGTATTTTTTTTTAGCTTTTTCAAGAAGACCAGCGTATTCATGTGCACATATCAGAAGAGGAAAAATA
>NC_134795.1:24138359-24140859 GCF_046742065.1 Oratosquilla oratoria | reverse complement strand
AAGCGAAACAACAAGAAACAGAACAATACATCAAGACAAAAAAAATAATAATAATAAACGAAACAACAAGAAACAGAACAATACATCAAAACAAGAAAAAATCAGCAAAAACAAACAAACAAAAAAACAGAATACATCAAAACAAGAAAAAAATCAGCAAAACAGGAAGAAACAGAACAATAAAACATAAAGATACAATGATAACAAGAAAAGAATTAGATATAATATAGAAAAAATAGGATTCTAATCATTACAAATATTTACAACTAGTTAATTGAGAGGAGATTATCCTCTGGTAGCAATAAGTATAATTAACTTGATTTTAATTGTGTTATCAGACAAAATCCTTAAGCTCGTTCCAGTCGTATAATATTGAACCCTACTGTAATCATTGATGATACGTAGATTTGACCTAGAATTAGATAAAAACAATTCCACCAGTTGCGTAGTCAATGAAATATACATCCTGATTAGACATTCGAAAGTAGTATAATGCTTAGCTATCAAATTAATTTAGATAAGTATTCAAACAAAATAATATAACGTTATTTGATTTGCTTTGTAATATTTGTTTTGTTTAACTGAGTATTTATTTTCCTTCATTTCAATTTTCTATATTTGATCTCATTTTGTAGGTCCCTTGTCAGCTTTGTCATTGCAATTAGTTTTAACAATACATATATGAGTGACAATCTACTCTAGTTTGAGCGTGGGTTTCATATCCTAAAATATCCAAATGATCACTAGAGTTGACCTGATTTGGTCTTTATTATCTAGAAAACACTAAAATCTTAAAGATCAATATTGTAACTGTAAACGACAAAGTGTTTTACAGCTAATTCATGATAGTCTAGATTGGTTGAGCCAACCTGAATAGACTTGTTAGGAAATCTAAATGAATAAGTAAGTAAAGAAAACGTTGGAATAACTCTTCGATATTTGCATTAGTTATCCTCATCAGAATAGAATAACATTAGGATGAATGAAATAATATTAACAGAATAAACATCGTAGCTTCCATCAAATAAATGTCAAAAGTCTAAGTGTTTTTGATGTCTTTATTAATTTACTTCATTGTATTGGTAACTGAAATTTATTAAAAGATTAAATGTCTTAAGTGACTCGCCATGCAATGACAGTTTGAGAAAATTGTAAGCAGAATAAAGATAACAGTGTTCATAAGAATAAAATTGTTGAAAATATTGAGTAGAAATTGACTTAAAGTTGAACAATCTATTAATATTTTTTGATTATCACTAGATCCTTTTTAGCTAAGTTATCTAGTTTAAACTAAAAGATGTGAATTTGATGTTAGGAAGAATAAAATGTTATTTACACTTGACTACGGTTTGTGTACAGAATATTTCGAAAAATAATATTTTCTGAATGTGTGTGTATTACATAAAAAAAAAATCTTGTCTCGTCTCAAATTTCAAAGTAATACGTTCAAGTCATTGAGCAGTTGCTGTGCTTAAACAAACCTTTCTGGGAATGGAAACAAAGACTTTGTGAAGGACCTCTGTTCATCTGTTTTCTATATGCGTACATACATCAGGGATGGAAAGTCCCCAACAATAGTGTCACCTATTACTCAGTTGATCGTGGAGAGAAGTTGTAAATGAGAGAACTATTATTTTTGTATTTGTATTTTTTTTTTTTTTTTTTTTTTTAGACGAGGGATTAGATTTTTTCCTGGTTACAGTTCTGATTCCGGGTTATATTTGTTTGTTAATTTATTTGTTTGTTTATATATTCCTACATTTACTTTTTACAGCAGCCACCTATTCTTATGAATGCATATGTTGGTATATAATATATTTTTTATATAAAATGAGTAAAAACAAGAAATAAATAGCGAGACTGACGCACGCTCCTTCACAAAAACAAAACAAAACATGCAAGTACACACACGAGTATACATGCACACACACACACACGCACACACACACACACACACACACACACACACACACACACACACACACACACACACACACACACACACACACACACACACACACACACACACACGTCAGTCGGAGTGGCAGCGAAGTCTGGACTCCGGTGATTTCTACAAGTTTTGAGGATCACAACGACAAGGAAGTACCTGTGTTGTGTTAAGAGGGAAGGGGAAAGCTCGTGGTGTAGTGGGAAGGTGAAGAAAAAGGAGAAAAGGAGGGATTACTGAGGAAAATGGAAGGAAATGAGGAAGGGGAAGATAGGGCCCAGGAACAACTCAGAAGGTATGTAAACAAGAGACGGCCTGACGATAATGGTGAAGTCGATGTGATTAGTTAAAGATATAAAAATAGAAATATAGATAAGAGCAGCGCAATGGAAGGTGAAGATAACTATTTCCATGGATTTAATGAGGGAGGGAATGACCTCCCCCGACTAGTAAATTTAGAGGAGAAACTAAAAGAAATGAATGAAAATTGGGAAGCTAAGTTTAACCAAATAAAGTCAATTACTCAAAGAGTTGATAAGCTGGAAGAACTAA
>NC_134795.1:24113359-24133359 GCF_046742065.1 Oratosquilla oratoria | reverse complement strand
TTCTTCATAGTTTTCAACTTTCTAGTAGAAAAAAGAACGTTATCATATTTCATAAATCTGTCGGCGTTACATATTACTCGAGCGCTGTTTTGATTACACACACTTTACATGAAATGTGTTCGTATTGTTTACTTAGCTTAAGTAACTGGCATTAGAAAATCTAGTGAAATATGCCTAATTCGTTACATACGTAAACCTACAAATATACATGCACATGTATGCATATACACACATGCACACACACATGCATACACACATGCACACACACATGCACACGTACGTGTATGTATGTATGTATGTATGTATGTATGTATGTATATATGTATGTATATACTCGTATGTATGCTTGTATGTATGCTTGTATGTATGTATGTATGTATGCATGTATTTATGTATGTATGTATGCATGCATGTGTGTATGCATGTATGTGTGTATGTATGCATGTATGTATGCATGCATGTACGCATTCATGTATGTATATATGTATTTGTATATGCATGTATGTATGTAAATAGGTAAATGTATATATAGTTGTCAATATGCCGTCACATAGTGCTTAGAACCTTCCAACACTATTATTTTTCTTTTGCAGCTGACTCAAATTGTATTGCTGACAATTAGAGCGAACATATGGAGAGTTGTTGACCTTTTTAATCCATTAAAAACATTAGTTGTCATGTTACAGTTTATAACACTCTCCGACTCCAATAAAATCTGCAGTCCCATAAACTAGAATTGTGCCCGTATATGTATATGTATATTTATATGTATATGTATACCTGCATGTATATGTATATGTATATGTATATGTATATGTATATGTATATGTATATGTATATGCATATGTATATGTATATGCGGAACAGCCACAAGGAAAATAACAAGAAATAGAGGAAGCGCTTTCGTGTATTCAGAACCAAATAGACGAAAGCGCTCTGTCTATTCCCTGTTATTTTCCTTATGGTTTTTCTGCATAACTAGAATCACATGTCAGTGATTTTTTCTGTATGTATATAAAGTGTTAATGCATGTATGTCCTACCACTTCTATAACTATTTTACCTTTTTCCATCTAAACCTCTTTTTATTTATACTAACTCTACTTATAGAGTAATGGGGTCAACCTTCATTGGACTATTAGAGAGATATCCATAGTTTTTTTCATAGATCAGTAAAGCCCATTACATATCCCTTTCATAACATTGACCAATCATTTGTGAAGGAAAGTCAGACTTGGATTTGATTTAATCCTTCAACCATGAAATTATCTTAGGTCTTCTCCTTAGGAAAGCTCTGTAGTGAGGCACATGTACATTTTAGGCTTTCTCCATCAGATCTGAGTTTACGCCTTTATTATGAATATAATCGTTGTGCATGCAGTTATGATGTTTATCTATTACATACACAATATCATATTTAGTTTGGTCGGGGAATCTTATATAAAATGTAATTTTTTCTCGATTCAAAATAACTTATTTTTTCTTCCTCGTATATGTATTTACACATGCAGTGTATAGCTCATATGTCGATGCATATTTACCTTGCATCAACATTTCATGTATAAACGTGATCGCGCGCGCACGTGTGTGTGTGTGTATTCACTTGGTCTTTGGATCACGTGTTGGACTCGTGATTGACAGCTATTTCCCTCCTAGAAGAGAGCTCAGAGCTCGTAGGTCCGATCTATGGGTAATGCTATGACCTTACACACACACACACACCCAACTCCCCGCCCACGAGAGTCAGAGTAACGACCCGAAGCGCAGCTGTACCGAAATAATTTCGGCCCTTGGCAGGATTCGAACCAAGCACTACGGGCACCACCATGCTAGTAGTTCATCGCTCTACCAACTGTGTGTGTGTGTGTGTGTGTGTGTGTGTGTGTGTGTGTGTGTGTGTGTGTGTGTGTGTGTGTGTGTGTGTGTGTGTGCGTATATGCGTATGCATGTATATATGTAATCTGTCAAATGGATTAGGAAAGTAAAAGTGATGTCATTTGAATATTAATGTAACTGAATATCAAATTATAGGATATTACACGTTATTATTACCCTTAGGTGGATATTTAATGTATTGATTATAATTGGTTAACCTTTGCCAGCTTACCTAAGAAGTGACGACTCATGGTCGATGAGGCAAATGCTTGTGGTTCCGTGTTCAGTAGAATTACCTTTTGAAATTCACTTGATATTGTTTAGAGCCCCTTTCCAGAACATGATAGGCTTTCCAGAGGGTGCAAGGGATATGAGACTGACCTGCAAGTCAAAGGGGCTGGCTTCTGTGGACATTACCAGAACCTGATAGCAATTTGATTTTCTTTCGTGTGTATAGTGCGGGGGAGTCTGAAATGGATTCAGGAATTATTACATAGGTTAGTAACCAAGTGAAGTGGAGTTGCATGTAATGATACTTGTTGCCTTGAAGTCCGTTTACTGGAAATCAACAGCTTAACAGCAGCCTGGAATGGTACTCTGGTTCTTTCATAAGAAGAAATTGGGTTATTTTCTCGTTTTGTGTGGGGTAATTTCTCTATCACCTTTACGAAGCAGCTGGCAGCTCTCCTTATGCGAAATGTGGATGAAAAGTCTTCGAAGTTCATTTGAAGTGAGAGGCTTTGGATCCGATCCTGGGACTGAGTGTCAACCCCTCGGGGCTCAACTTCCAGAGTGAGATGAGGTGATCCTCTTTGACGTCAATCTCGCAAGATAACACCTGCATTGACTTTTCGTTTTCTCCAAATTGGTTTGTACGTTTGCGTAATAGGAAAATGAACTTTTATGTTGCAGAACGAGATAGGCATGGAGTGAAAGTGGCAATTGAGATGTTGGAAAACATATGGGAAGATAAGCAAAATCAAAAGAATGCAAGATTCTTGACTCTACAGTATATATACCTGAAATAAAAAAATAACGAACCATGATCAAGATAATATATGTACATGGACTGTAGATGGAACCGAATGATAAGCGTGAGAATATTTTGAAAATGTAAAAAAAAAAAAAAAAAAAAAAAAAAAAAATCAGAGAAGCTAAGGGGCTCATGAATTTCGGTTAAAGTGAGCCAAAAACATTTTCTGAAAAAAAAAGAAAAAAAAAAAAGGGAGGGTAGTATTTTTTCTAATCCAAAAACATATGTGGATGAAGGAATACTAAAGAACAGAATGATAAGCGTGAGACTATTTTGAAAATATAAAAAATAAATAAATTTCAAAATAAGAGAAGCTAAGGGGCTTATGAATGTCGGTTAAAATGAACCAAAAATATTTTGTCTGAAAAAAAAAGTGAGGGTAGTATTTTTTCTAATCCAAAAATATATGTGGATGAAGGGATACTAAAGAAAATATGAAATAATGAAATATGAGTTGATGCAAAGGAGAACATCGACGAGAAAGGGATCATTTCTTGGCTGGTGGATGAGAGATGGAGATATTCGATGAAAATAAATTCACGAAGATAGATCAAGGAATGCAAAGAACGATGATTCTGTTATTGAGGAATGGATGAAACTGAAAGACAAACAAAACAAAATAGAGAAAAAAAAATGATTTTTTGTTATTGAGGGATGGATTAAACAAAACGAAAGAGAGAAGGAAAAACTAAAAATATGATCATCTTTATGACTGTCGCATGTAGGATTCGAACCCACTGCTTTCGGTCACCCGTAAGATTATTTTCACAGAGCTGTCACAAGCGAATTTCTCTCAAACTAAAAAATATGATAATGTTGAGAGTGAAGTAGGAAAACAGAAACAATAGAAAGGTTAAGAGGTCATGGGCAAAATGAATGGAAAAGAAAATACGTAATGTGAAAACGTAATGTGTACCATAAGACACTCAAATAGCCAAGACAAATAAATGTGACCTATAACTGTTGAAAATTGAGCCTTGAACCTTGATCTTTAGAGTTGCAAGGCGAGATCGATCCCCAACGCGCCAATGTGAAGTAGGAATACAATAGCATATTTCAGATTTATTTTTTTATATGTGACATATAAAAGTATATATATTGTAACGTAATATTAGATATTACGTCATATGTGTAATTATGTTATAGAATTTTGTTCCTTTGTATTACATAACTATGTTCATATTTCTTGTCTATGTATGTATTGTAACAATGTTAAGCAGTAACGCCCGTCCACTATATGTAATCTTGCCTACGTGCAGAGAGGTGCGCACTCTTGTAGAACAAACAGACAAGCGAAATCCTGAATAGTTCGGAGCGCACAGATTTGACAGTTACTAAATAAATAGATTGTTCAAGCGAGTCGAGGGTCTTAAAACTACCCATGTTGACGTGTTAACTTACCCTCCTCCCCTCCTTTCACTCTCCCGCACACTCACCGGAAGTATTCCGTTTCCGGTCCAATGGTATATAAGCGGTTGAATTCGCTGAATCCTTGTCATTTCCCACATATTGATCTCTTGATAAAAACTAGAAGGTTTAGATTCATGAGACGATTGGTGTGAAGTGATCACCCTTTTTGCCTACATTACGTGTCTGATATACATTGCATTACTTTACTTATATTTGTACTTATTACTTATTTTGATGCATGTTCCTGATCTCTTTGTACTTAGAAAGTACCATATTGTATACTTATCTTGTTTCTTATTTGAACGATAATTTCCATATTCTTATAATCGTGTAACGGTCCCATTGACCCTACTGCCCATTCTCTTTTGTGTTGATTGCCTGTAAATATTTTCCATTAATAATTTCGTTTACTAGTTTTATCGCTAGTTTAATATTCCTTTCCTGGAATCTTCTTTGTTACCTTTACTTCTAGTCTTACGAATTATCTAGGCCCTGACCAGATAGTTCAGTCCTACAGTGGCTTCTAGAAGTGCGCTGGTTCTTAAGCACTTAGACGTTATACGTAACGTCTCTTCACATACCAGCAGCCCGTAACAAAGTGGCGACCCTTGCCAAGGATATTGGATCAGGTATTTAACTCATTCTTATAGAGATGGATGATATAGTTCAAGAATTCGTTCAAAATCCAAAGGTAAGTTTCTTAAAGAAACAAACTAAAGACACTTTGATAGAAATAGGCAAGCACTTTGGAGTAGACATTGATACAAGTTTGCGAAAGAAAAAAATACTTCAGGAACTCGTTGAAAATCTGATCGAAGATGAGATCTTATCTCCAGAAGAGAAGTTACCGCTTTCATTACGGAAGAGGGATTGTTCCAATTAAGAGCAATGCCATTTGGGCTTAAAAATGCCCCTGCCACTTACCAAAGAATGATAAGTAATCTTGTTGCAGGATTGCCAGGAGATGATGTGATAATATTTAGTCAGTCTTGGACAGAACACATTGAACACCTAAATAATTTCTTTTATAGAGCAGACCAAGCAAACCTTACCATCAATTTGTCCAAATGTGATTTCGGACATACACAGGTCCCCTATTTGGGATTTAAAGTTGGAAATTCCCAAGTGTTTCCAATAGACGCCAAGATAAAAGCCATCAATGATGTACCAACACCCACTAATCGTAGAGAGGTACGTCGATTCCTCGGAATGAGTGGCTATTATCGCCGTTTTTGTCCAAATTTTTCAGATGTAGCAGAACCATTGACTGACCTGTTGAGAAAAGACCACGACTTCGTGTGGACATCTACCTGTGAGACGGCCTTCAAAAACCTGAAGTCCCTTCTCACTAACGCACCAGTTCTAAGGGCACCCGATTTCCAACGACCCTTTCTTCTGCAAGTCGACGCCAGCGACACCGGTATCGGTGCCGCCCTCTTGCAAGAACACAATGAAGTTCTTCACGCTATCGCCTACTACAGCAAGAAGCTGTCCCCTGCGCAGAAGAACTACTCAACAATTGAGAAGGAGACGCTCGCTTTGGTCCAGGCCCTTATCCACTTCGAAGTCTACCTGGGTTCCTCAACTACCATTCAAGTATATTCGGATCACAACCCCTTAAAGTTCCTACAGACTATGAAAAACAAGAATCCGAGACTTACACGTTGGAGTTTATTTCTCCAACCCTTTAATCTCACAATTCATCATATAAAAGGCGTCTTTAATGTTTTAGCCGACGTACTTTCTAGAACGTAGCTTTTCAACAGAAAGTGAAAAGCTTTCCCAAACGGTGGAGGTGTAACGTAATATTAGATATTACGTCATATGTGTAATTATGTTATAGAATTGTGTTCCTTTGTATTACATAACTATGTTCATATTTCTTGTCTATGTATGTATTGTAACAATGTTAAGCAGTAACGCCCGTCCACTATATGTAATCTTGCCTACGTGCGGAGAGGTGCGCACTCTTGTAGAACAAACAGACAAGCGAAATCCTGAATAGTTCGGAGCGCACAGATTTGACAGTTACTAAATAAATAGATTGTTCAAGCGAGTCGAGGGTCTTAAAACTACCCATGTTGACGTGTTAACTTACCCTCCTCCCCTCCTTTCACTCTCCCGCACACTCACCCGGAAGTATTCCGTTTCCGGTCCAATGGTATATAAGCGGTTGAATTCGCTGAATCCTTGTCATTTCCCACATATTGATCTCTTGATAAAAACTAGAAGGTTTAGATTCATGAGACGATTGGTGTGAAGTGATCACCCTTTTTGCCTACATTACGTGTCTGATATACATTGCATTACTTTACTTATATTTGTACTTATTACTTATTCTGATGCATGTTCCTGATCTCTTTGTACTTAGATAGTACCATATTGTATACTTATCTTGTTTCTTATTTGAACGATAATTTCCATATTCTTATAATCGTGTAACGGTCCCATTGACCCTACTGCCCATTCTCTTTTGTGTTGATTGCCTGTAAATATTTTCCATCAATAATTTCGTTTACTAGTTTTATCGCTAGTTTAATATTCCTTTCCTGGAATCTTCTTTGTTACCTTTACTTCTAGTCTTACGAATTATCTAGGCCCTGACCAGATAGTTCAGTCCTACAGTGGCTTCTAGAAGTGCGCTGGTTCTTAAGCACTTAGACGTTATACGTAACGTCTCTTCACATACCAGCGCCCGTAACAATATATATATATATATATATATATATATATATATATATATATATATATATATATATATATATATATATATATATATATATATATATATCACTTGATGTTGTGTATATGTGAAGACATGCAACGAATTAGATTTGCATAAAGTTAATTATAAAATATTAGATACGATGTTATAGCCCTGAAAACTAAATTTGAGGTGATATTAATGCTGATCCTTTTATCGATAATAACATTATAACTTCCATTCGAATTTTATGAAGAAATGTCTTAAGTGGTGTTTATATAAACTTTTTGCTCATCAGAGCAATTTTCATTGCATAAGAAAATGTGTTCTCGAATATAGAACTTAGGTCAACTATGACGTCACAAGTAGAGCTTATGATTTCTCCACAATTGAGTAATCTTGGTTATGTAACTGGTTTATATTGACAAAAACGTTTGCAAGCTTTTTCATGATCAGGACTTTAGACTAGGAGATGCTACTTAATTGATGTAAATCGTTTGGTGTTTGCTATTCATTGTTTATATATTTATTCATTTATATTTTCATTTATTTATATTTGTTTGTCTATTTATACATTAAGTTGTTTATTGATCTATTTGTTTATTCATTCATTCATTTATTTTCTATTCTTTAACACTGGAAGAACATTTCATTGCACGAAACCGAGTGGAAGTGAACGAATCCCAAGAGAAACAAATATAACTTCCCCCTGATCCACCCCTAAAAAAAAAAAAAAAAAAAAAAAAAAAAAAACATGCGCCTAAAAGACAGCTGTTGACACTTCGCTGAAGGAGCCGAGAGTCTGCCTGAAAGCCTCCTGAAAGATCTGAAAGACTTCTTGTGGACACAGAGACTTGTGAAAGACTTCTTGTAGACATGAAGAAATGGAGACGCGAGAGCAAACAGGACATGAGCCGACTGCGAGGCTCCACATCGCTTAGCAAAGGTGAAATATACTGTTTGGGGATAAACATGCGTCGTTTACCTCGGCCAACATGAGCTTCTGGTCTAAAGTTGAATGAAATCGTCTGACAACATCAGTCTGAACGAGTATGATCTCTTCCACCCAATCAAAGGGTGACTTGACCCAAGCTGAAATACATCATTTGGAGTTAGCCAGACAAAATAGATCAAACTTCAGTGAAAACCAAAGAGTTGATTGAGGGTTTGAATCTCTTCAATACGGGGGTCCAACCCTTGTCTTGCCTTGCTTTCCTTGCTTTGCATTGCCTTTCCTTGCCTTGCCTTGCCTTGCCTAACGTGCGTTTAGCGCTCTGTTGAACGGAATGTGTGTATGTCTATACGCGTTTGCATGGACGTGTGTGTGTGTGTGTGTGTGTGTGTGTGTGTGTGTGTGTGTGTGTGTGCGTGTGTGTGTGTGTGTGTGTGTGTGTGTGTGTGTGTGTGTGTGTGTGTGCGTGTGTGTGTGTGTGTGTGTGCGTGTGTTTATGTGCGTGCGCGCGCGCGTGTACGTGTGTGTACGTGTACCCAAGACCACGTGCAAATTTTGTGCGCGCGTGCATATATATGCTTATGTGTGTGTGTGCGCGTAAACGCGTGCGCGCATACGTACATGTGTACGAGCGAGCATGTATGTGCATGTGAGTGTTTACATACACGCCCCGAAACTGGGGCAAGGCGTTTTGCATATTGTCCTGTGTTTATTACTTTACTGTCGTAATTACGTATGTATACATGTACACGTGTCCGTCACGGTGACGAGAGGCCGGCCAATACAGCCGGCAGAATCCGCCAGATGTATTGGAATCTGTCAATACAACCGGCTCACACTTTAATATATAATTCGTTTACCTCCAAAAAATATTTTACCGTTTTCTGTTGTACCGTGACCCACTCACGTTCTGTTTTCTGTGTACATATCTGTTCCCTATTTCGGTCCTGTTACTTAACCAAGATTACACAATTGTGGAGAAATCATTGAGGTTCCACTTGCGTGATGTCATAGTTGACCTAACTGCTCGCCAATTACTACTAACTTAAACTTGTTCTAAATAAGTAAGCCCCATCAAAACACAATCTTTCTCATTCCCTTGCGCTGTTCTCGCTGTTTCTCACTATCTTGTTTTCTCTCGATCTCGAGTGGTTATTTTCTATCACTCTCTTACTATCTTGTTTTTCTTTCTTTGGCGTTTGAATTTTCTCTTGTGCACACACTCGTCCAAACAAACTCTCTTCCCTCTCTCTTTCTCTTTTTCTGTTTCTCTTTATAACTCTATCTCATCCTCTTTTTCTATCTCTGCCTCACTTCTTATTCATGTCTATCTCAAGCTCTGTCCTTATCTCTATCCACATCTTTCTCACTTTCTCGAACTCCTTATCCTCCTCCTCCTCCCACTTTTCTTCATTGCCTGTCTATATCCTTCCCTGCCTCCACCTCTCCCCTGCCTCCACCTCTCCCCTACCTCCACCTCTCCCCTGCCTCCACCTCTCCCCTGTCTCCACCTCTCCCCTCTCCCCTGCCTCCACCTCTCCCCTCTCCCCTGCCTCCACCTCTCCCCTGTCTCCACCTCTCCCCTGCCTCCACCTCTCCCCTGCCTCCACCTCTCCCCTGCCTCCACCTCTCCCCTGCCTCCACCTCTCCCCTGCCTCCACCTCTCCCCTGCCTCCACCTCTCCCCTGCCTCCACCTCTCCCCTGCCTCCACCTCTCCCCTGCCTCCACCTCTCCCCTGCCTCCACCTCTTTCCCTTCTTCCCCAATTTCTTCCTCTCTTAACTCCCTTGCTCACTCCGTCCATCTACATTTTATTTCTTATTTTTCTCATTCCTATTTTTATTTCTTTTTCCTTTTTATTTTTCTTTGCCGCGAAGGCTCTCTGCATTAATGTTTCCGCTTATACATGCAACACCGCCCAAACGACGGTCCACACTCCCGCAGACGCCCAAGCCAATAAATATATGCGAGCTCGTTTTCCCGATTTCGTACACGAATCAGTGCTTGCCGCAATAGTAAACAGTATGTCAACCACAGTGAGTGTTAGAAGCTCTATGATCAGTTTCAGTATCGTGGAGTACTGTCTAGATTTGGTTGTGGCAAGCAAGTGACAGGCGTTTTAATTACTCTATAGATCTTAGATTTACGTAGTTCTGAAAGTATGAAAACTACAGCCTTAGTTTTTCTTTCTTTTTTTCGTAATAAATTCATAAAAGTGTGTGTGTGTGTGTGTGTGTGTGTGTGTGTGTGTGTGTGTGTGTGTGTGTGTGTGTGTGTGTGTGTGTGTGTGTGTGTGTGTGTGCGCGTGCGTGCACGTGTGTTTCATCACGATATTGAAAGGGTTACAATAATCTATATGTATTAACATTGGTTACACATGAAATCTAGGTTCAGGTAGTTCCTTGTAATAGCATCTGAAACCTAGTTTTGGAATGTGAACTAGAAATGAAAGAAAATGAAACAAAAAATCTAAACAGCGTAAGCAGCAATGTCGGTAATCTTAGGAATAACGAAAAGAAAAATTAAACAAAAAAATCTAAAAACAGCGTAAGCAGCAATGTCGGTAATCTTAGGAATAACGAAAAGAAAAGAAAAAAAACAAATCAAATGACGATAATGGCGATGACGAGATGACGATGACGATGACGACGAGGACGTAGATGACGATGACGATGACGACGATGACGACGATGACTATGACGACAACGAAGATGACGACGACAATGATGACGATAAGAATGACAACAAACACAATGGCAGAGACAATGACGACGACAATGAAGACAGAGTCGATGACGATGACGATGACGATGACGATGACGATGGCGATGACGATGGCGATGACGATGACGATGGCGATGACGGTGACGATGACGATGACGATGACGACGATGACGATGACGATGACGATGACGATGACGATGACGATGCCGATACCGATACCGATGCCGACGACGACGACGAAGAAAGTAGGGAGAGCGGGTGGTGACGTGAGGTCTTCCGACGGCGTCAACGATGCTGTACCCATGTTTCCGGAAGAAGTACTGCAGAAGATTTTTTTTCCCCCCGATAAGCCAAGAGAAGCATTTCCAAGAACAAGTCTCCAAACATCAGCTTTGTGGGGAAGACAAAAGCAAAGAAATAAAGAATAGATAAAGATAGAATGAATTATGAAACCTAACAATAGGAGCTTGAGGAACGAGGATACAAGTATACAAAAAAAAAAAAAAAAAAAAAAGTTCGAACAGCGAGAACAATGAAAGCAAGAAGAAGAATAGCGAAAAGAAGGGCGAGAACAAGAACGACGAGAACAAGAACGGCGAGAACAAGAACGGTGAGAACAAGAACGGCGAGAACAAGAACGGCGAGAACAAGAACGGCGAGAACAAGAACGGCGAGAACAAGAACGGCGAGAACAAGAACGGCGAGAACAAGAACGGCGAGAACAAGAACGGCGAGAACAAGAACGGCGAGAACAAGAACGGCGAGAACAAGAACGGCGAGAACAAGAACGGCGAGAACAAGAACGGCGAGAACAAGAACGGCGAGAACAAGAACGGCGAGAACAAGAACGGCAAGAACAAGAACGGCGAGAACAAGACCGGCGAGAACAAGAACGGCGAGAACAAGAGCGGCGAGAACAAGAGCAGCGAGAACAAGAAAGGTGAGAACAAGAACGGTGAGAACAAGAGCGGCGAGAACAAGAGCGGCGAGGACAAGAAAATCGAGGACAAGAAAATCGAGAATAAAACGGGCTAGAAGAAAAGTTACGAGAACACGAAGAGTGTGAACACGAATGGTAAGAACAAGAAGGCTGAGAAAAGAAGCGGCGAGAACAAGAATGATAAAAACAAGAACAACGAAAGCAACACATACTTCCTTGTAATATGTATAAGACATATATATATATATATATATATATATATATATATATATATATATATATATATATTTTAATATTAGTGATTTCTGAAGACATAGCGAAGGCACAGCTAGAGTGCCCAAATCTTGACTAAATTGACAAAAAAAAAAAAAAAAAAAAAAAAAATCCAGACAATAAACAAATTTATATGTACCGAACATCAACTAAGAAAAAAGTGTGTGAGGAGGAAGGTTCGTGCATGGGAGAAGAACAGCATAAGCTGTTGCAGGTGTATCAGCATAAGCTGGACCAGCATCACCAGCTGGAGGGCCAGCTGGGATGCTGCTGCGATATGGTAATCGGGTCGTTGCTGTGCACCAGCTGCAAGCTCCCCTGAAGCCTACTGAAGCTGGTACGAGGGTTGCTTCCTCCGAAAACTGAAGCTTCAGATTTTCTTGGTGGGCAGACACGCATACACGAACATTTACAGGTGAATTTATGCTTAGAGGATTGAAGAAAAATATGAGAATTGATCTGAAAGAAAATAAAACAAAATTGAGCCAGGAAGAGGAGGAAAGGGAAGATGCAGAAGAGGAAAAAGTAAAAACAACAAAAGCAACAAGACAAAAAACGTAAGCTGAAGAAAATACAAAATATATAAATTTTATCAAACATATGTAAATAAAAAATCAGATATAAATATAATCAGAAAGCAAGTGGAAACGAGAAAAAACGAGGCGAGGGAAAACGAAGAAAGGTAAAAATATATCATAAAAGAAACCCAGGAAAATCATACAATGCAAAGAAACTAACAAAAATCTGCGAGAGCAATTCGCTACGTTATTAGAAACGCAAAACAAGGCGACAAAAATAACGAAGAACGAACAAATCATTCTAGAGAGTCGGAAACTAAAGAAAATACATACATATACCAAAGGCTCTTCCACTTACAAGTGAGGTAGCCAAAAAACAAAAGCATAAAATTCACTCCTACCCACTCCATCCCCACACACTCCACTCCCATCTATCCCCTTCCTTCCCTCATATCTTGCTCCTCCTGGATGACTGGTCATCCCCTGAATCTCGCCCACTGCCCTGGGTCAGAAGCAGTGTCGCAAGACACAGCACATCCACAGCAAAGCCGCTTCATTAAATCGGCGACCCCTCCTCTCCGTCCCTTCATGCAGAAATTGAGAAGACGGGGAGAAATCCCTTCGGGCTGGCTCAATTTATTTTTCACATACACTCCCTTACCCCCATCCCCCACTCACTTCCTTCCATGCATCACAGCATTATCTATACACAACCATTCTCCATTCACCCCTTTCTTCATTAACCGCATTTCCCAACTCCCTTTCCACCTCCGTTCTCCTCCTCACCTCCTTGTTTCCTACTATATCCAACCTAGTAACCGCTATCATACTTCTCAGGCACCTCATCTCAAACACATTGAAACTCCTCCTCTCTTTATCTTTTATGTTCCATGTTTCTGCCCCACACAGCGCTGTCAGCACAATCACTTCTTCATACAATCTTCTCTTAACATCCATTCCCAAATGTCTATTTCTCATTACACTTTCTAATCCCCCAAGGCATTTACTTGCTGCTCTCAGTCTACATTCTACCTCCACCTCCACTCCTCCCTTTCCCGTCACATTCGCACCCAAGTATCTAAAATTATCCACTTCCTCTTGGCTCTCTTCCTTAATACTTACTTCCAGTCCGATGCTACTCTCTCCCCTTGTACATCTCATCACCTTTTACCCACATATATCTTCAAATTTCTTCTTTCGCACACCTTCCCAAACGCTGTCACTAACTTCCTCAATCCTTCCTCTGATCCTGCTACAAGCGCAGTGTCGTCAGCAAACAACAACTGACTTATCTCCCACTTTTCTCCATTGTCTTTAATCATCTCCAATCCTCGACCCATTACATCTGCATTTACCTCTCGCACTACCCCCACCCATGTATAAATTTATCAGCCAAGGCGACATAACACATCCCTGGCGAAGTCCCACCTTTACTTCAAACCACTCGTTCTCTCCATTTCTGATTCTAACACAAGCTCTACTATCGTAAAAACTCCTGACTGCTCGTAAAAGCTTTTCTCCTATCCAATAGGATGGGATTATGGATGGTAAATGACATGGAGCTACCTAGTGTAAGCCTTATGGTCTCTTACAGTCTTCTCCATTCTTATTTTCTGTGAAAGGAACAGCTAGGGAAAATTAAATTATCCTCCTAAATCATTAAGGATATTAAAATATTAATGTTACACGGGTACAGATTACGAAAAATAAATAATACGAAAACCACTTGAATTTGTTTATATAAAAATTTTGAAGATACAATGTAGAGTAAATAAGTGCCCTTAGTATTTCAAAGAAACTTGATAAACTAAAAAATTTTTAGAATCAACACCGTGTGAGATCGAAATCTTTATCGGTACGACGTTTTGCTTGTTACAGCTTTTCCAAGTACAGAGCTTGAAAACGCTGTAACAAGCAAAACGTCGTACCAATGAAGGTTTTGATCTCACACGGTGTTGATTCTCACAGTCTTGTCGGCTTTTGCCATTGTGTTTCAAACTAAAAAATATAAGAATACCCAATATAACTTCGATTAAAAAGTCATGGAACTTGTTTCTACAAAGTCATTCTTATTGATTAGTTATGTTTATGGCCCTTGGCTGTGCTGAATAATTTTTTTTTTTGTAGAAATAAAACTTATCTCAGAACAGAATTAACTTAAATTATCTTAATTCTTATGAGGTAATTAGATACGCTTAATTTCTATTCTATTCAGCAATGAATGATTTTACTTGAGTGAAGATAAGGACCTTATCTATGAATTCTAATGAAATCACTTAGAGCTCCATTTATCTAAATTTGTTTGTTTTGATCATTATATTTCTCATTTATTTACTACTTATTTATTTCCATTTACTCAGTTATATTTTTATTTACACATTCACTAATTCAATCATTCACTTTGTTCGTTCGTTCGTTCGTTCGTTCGTTCGTTTATTCATTCATTCATTCATTCATTCATTCATTCATTCATTCATTCATTCATTCATTCATTCATTCATTCATTCATTCATTCATTCATTCATTCATTTATTCATTCATTCATTTATTCATTGACCCAAAACATATTTAGCTTGCAAAGGAATTTTTCCATATCTAGCCACCTCGAATTGCAAGGAACGACTGTTCTAATTAAAAAAAAAAAAAAAAAAAAAAATTAAACGCTTGGATGAAACCTTGTAGTTGAACTTTAGCTTGTGACTGTATTATCTGCTGGGATTTTGACCAAAGCATTAACAAGACAATTAATTTGAAATGAGGTAACTGCATAGGGAGAGAGAGACTTTTTCATAACAACTAATAAGGCGCACAGAAAGTTCGATTTATATTCGAAGAGCTTTTTCCCCCTAATAAGTGAGGTAGCCAACTCAAAGGCATGTTCCTACTTCCACTCATTCCACTTCCATCCACAACCCTTCCCCCCTCACATCTTAGCTCCTCATGGATGACGGGTCACCCTGTATCCCTCCCACTTCTCTGGGTCAGAGGCAATGTAGAAAATAAAGGCCTAAGATTGTCAACTTGACATTTACAGAATATCTACACACATAACATAAAGGCTTCTTGACATTGCAAAGCTAGTTTGAATAATTTTTATGTTTGTTACATGAAATCGATGTATCGTTGCTGATATCAAATCTTTGATATTGTGACGCCCTTCATATATTTTATTTTGCCAAGAACCAGTCGATTGAGCCATACGGACTTCTGCCTGAACGGTGATTCAATCGACCTAGAACCTATATCGTATTTGGTTAAAAAATGATCAAGTAAACATATCAACGAACAAATAAAATCTTAAGTAAATTAATTGTTATATATTTAAATAGCTAAATAAATAAACAGACGTATATGAAAAGAAATCAATAGATATATAACAATATGTATATATATATAATTATATATATATATGTAAATATATATATATGTAGATGGGTCATATATATATATATATATGCATATGTAAATATATATATATGTATATATATATATATATATATATATATATATATATATATATATATTGATGCTTAGATTATATTCAAACAAACTTACCGTACACATTAATGATATTTATGAACTCAACAGTTTCACCACTAAGAATATTCCTAACAGTTAGATAAAATCGCCTGACGACAAGTGCAATAAGAATAAGAAGCCAAAGGGTTAATGGAAATTTACATAGGCTTCCTTAAAGGATAAAATCATCTGGCGCCACGCAGGTAAGAAACCTTGATGTGTTATCAGCTCTCTCCTAATCGGGTCAGGAAACACGGCATCCTCAAGCAATTCGATTAAACTGATATTAAGATACACGAAGAATTTTCCTCGTGTTCACGAGTTCTCTATTGGAGAAGTCTTTTTCATCAGTATCTAAAATCAAATAAACTAAGCATGGAATTCATTGATCTGCATTTGGTCATTTTAATGTCATTTTCGAGTATAACATGTGACCTGTCCACGTTTAATGACCTGGACTGGGAACCCATTACAGGAGATCAAGTTTTCTCTGGTAGCTTTACCTGAAATGAGTTCTCATGTCGATCCATGCGTGCGGACCAAGTGAGTTGATGACCGTATTCGTGGCATAAAATTGTATCACACACACACACACACACACACACACACACACACACACACACACACACACACACACACACACACACACACACACACACACACACACACACACACACACACACACACAGATACACACACACACACACACACACACACACACACACACACACACACAGATACACACACACACACACAGACACACACACACACACACACACACACACACACACACACACACACACACACACACACACACACACACACACATACACATACACACACACTAACACACACACTAACACACACACACACACACACTAACACACACACACACACACACACACACACACACACACACACACACACACACACACACACACACACACACACCCTCATGTGCACACACTCGTGTGCACACACACACACATTAATGCACACACTAATGCAGACATACGAATATACATGTACACTATTACATGCACACACACACACACACACACACACACACACACACACACACACACACACACACACACACACACACACACACACACACACACACACCTCTCATGGCGCTGTGGTTAGAGCTCTGGCCTGCCACTACGGAGGTCCGGGTTCGACTCTCGCCCGGGGCTGAAATAATATCAGTATCGCAGCGCTGAGGGGTGTTACTCCAACTCTCGTAGGCGGGGAGTTGGGGGTGTGTGTGTGTGCAAGGTCATAGTATTACCCATAGATCGGACCTACGAGCTCTGAGCTCTCTTCCAGGAGGGAAATAGCTGTCGATCACGAGTCCAACACGTGATCCAAAGACCAAGTGAATACACACACACACACACGCACGCACGCACGCAATAGAGCGAGTATTTTTTTAGCATACTGAAGGTAAACCTGAATTAAATTAGAGGGAAGCTTTTGTCTCTGTAGGTGAATGGATAGGGAGAGATAGGTTAGCCGTGTAAAGTTGGCTTTCAGTGTTTCCTAATAGTATTAAGATATTCTTTTTCGAATACAAAAGTAAGAATGGATAATCGACATGTGTTCAATTATTTCGTTAAGGTATTGACTATCAGTAATATTTAAAAAATAATCAGGACGCCATCTATAACATAATGACCATACCATAAAGTAGTTTATGGAGACCGTAGTTGGAAGTACTCGCCAAATTTATTTTTGTTTTGATTTTGCTCTTTTATTCTTCATTTATTAATTGATTGCTGGAATGAATGGTGCCACGGGACAGCCTAGAAAGACGAGAGTTGTGGAAATGCTTCAATAATTTATGTATCTTGGGACAAGGAACAATACTGACTCTCTTTTTGAATGTTTTCTTCTTTGGGACCATTAGAGAACCACTTTATAGCTCACCAACTTGATACCCACCCTCACCCCGCCCCGTCACATCCCTCCTTCACCCCGCCCTCTCACCCCGCCCCTCACCCCGCTACCTCACATATTATCTTCACCCCGCCCGCTCACCCCGCCCCCTCACCCCTCACCCCACCCCTCACCCCTCACCCCACCCCCTCACCCCTCACCCTCACCCCCTCACCCCGCCCACTCACCCCGCCCACTCACCCCGCTACCTCACATCTCTCCTTCACCCCACCCTCACCCCACCCCTCATCCCGCCCACTCACCCCACCCCTCATCCCGCCCACTCACCCCACCCCTCATCCCGCCCACTCACCCCACCCCTCATCCCGCCCACTCACCCCACCCCTCATCCCGCCCACTCACCCCACCCCTCATCCCGCCCACTCACCCCACCCCTCCTCCCGCCCACTCACCCCACCCCTCATCCCTCCTACTCACCCCACCCCTGATCCCGCCCCCTCACCCCACCCCTCATCCCGCCCACTCACCCCACCCCTCATCCCGCCCACTCACCCCACCCCTCATCCCGCCCACTCACCCCACCCCTCATCCCACCCACCCACCCCACCCCCCACCCCCCCCACTCACCCCACCCCTCATCCCGCCCACTCACCCCACCCCTCATCCCGCCCACTCACCTCACCCAATCACCTCGCCCACTCGCACCTCCCACTTACCCTGCCCACTTACCCTGCCCACTCGCACCGCCCACTTACCCTGCCCATTCATCCCGCCCCCTCACCCAAACCCCTCACCCCACCCCCTCACCCCATCCACTCACCCCACCCCCTCACCCCACCCACTCACCCCATCCACTCACCCCATCCACTCATCCCATCCACTCATCCCATCCACTCATCCCATCCACTCATCCCATCCACTCACCCCATCCACTTACCCCGCCCACTCATCCCATCCACTCCACATTCCCTTCTGGCAACCTCTCTCCCACTCTCAATTAATTTTCTTATCTACGAATCCAACCACTCCCCCCCCCCCACTCACTTCCATACTCAGTCACTCTATAACCCATTTTCCCATCAAATCTCCCACCCACTCCCCTACTCATTTCTCCACCCACTCCCCACCCACTCCCCCACCCACTCACCTACCGACTCCTCTACCCATTCCCCCCCGCTCCCAAATCCACTTACTCACATTCATTCCCCACTCACTCTCCCACCCCCTCCCCACCCCCTCTCCCACCCTCTCCCCCCACTCACTCCTCCACCTTAGCACCCACTCACCTACCTCCTCACCCATTGCGCCTACTCCCCACACACTTCCAGGTACTCCCAACATACTTCCCATCTACTCCCTACCTACTGTACACGTACATCCCACCTACTTGTCTACTCGCTCTCCATCCAATTCAACACCTACTTTTCACCCACTCCCCATCCACAACTCCACCCATACATCCACCGACACGTCCACCCACACCCAAAGGGTCACTCTCTCCCACACGTCCACCCATTCGTCCACACACTCGTCCACCCATCCACCCTTGTCTATGACGTCAATTTCCCCCATCACGCGTCCCCCTACTCTCCCTCCCTCTCCTCATTCATTGAACCCATTAAACTCCCCATCCACTCCTCCATATATTCCCCCATCCACACACACACCTCACCCATTCTCCCTAGCCTCTCTCTCCAGATACTCCCCAGACATTCCCTCAAGACACTCCCCCTAAAACTACCCACCAGATACTCCCCACAGGCACTCCTCCAAAAATACTCCTCCACCAGACACTCCTCCACCAAATACTTCTCCCAGACGCTTCCCACGGACACTTCCCCCAGACGCTTCCCACGGACACTTCCCCCAGACACTTCCCCAGACACTTCCCCCAGACATTTACCCCAAGACACTTCCTCCAGACACTTCCCCAGACGCTTCTCCCAGACACTTCCCCCAGACACTTCCCCAGACACTTCCCCAGACACTTCCCCAGACACTTCCCCCAGACACTTACCCCAGACACTTACCCCAGACACTTACCCCAGACACTTACCCCAGACACTTCCCCAGACACTTCCCCAGACACTTACCCCAAACACTTCCCCCAGACACTTACGCCACACACTTACGCCACACACCCCAGACACTCCT
>NC_134795.1:24083359-24098359 GCF_046742065.1 Oratosquilla oratoria | reverse complement strand
CATACATTTTTATTTGAATCTTGACTTACACAAAATTTACATAATAAACATAAACACTTTCCTTCTTAAGAAATAGACACTTTTCCATAATAGCAAAGCATATAGACTGTTTTCCATAATGTTAAAGCATAAGTCGCCTTATCAAAACATATTTGAATGTCGATGTCTGGTCGACGATATCATGTATTTAGTTTCAGACAATCAGACGTAGAACATTTTTATATACAGTTAGACTAAACCTCCATACATGTTTGACATTATCAAAATTCACTTCATATACTACATATTCTTACATTCTAAGTTGCAAATACAGCATGTATTGCATGAAGCTACTCACATGTAGTAAGGTCGATTATTTATCATATGTATAATATATATGTATGCAGTCATGTATATATATGTATATATAATATATATATATATGTATATATATATAATATATATAATATATTTATGTATATATATATATATGTGTGTATATGTATATATATGTATGTGTATATATATATAAATATATGTACACACACACACACACACACACACACACACACACACACACACACACACACACACACACACACACACACACACACACACACATATATATATATATATATATATATATATATATATAATATATAATATATATATACATACATATATATATATGGGGTGTGTGCGTGCGTGTGTGTGTGCGAGTGAGTGTGTGTGTGTGTGTGTGTGTGTGTGTGTGTGTGTGTGTGTGTGTGTGTGTGTGTGTGTGTGTGTGTGTGTCTGTGTGTGTGTGTGTGTGTGTGTGTGTCTGTGTGTGTGTGTGTGTGTGTGTGTGTGTGTGTGTGTGTGTGTGTGTGTTTGTATATTTCCATATGTAAACACATGTATGTATACATATATACATAAATTTATATATACATATATTGTGTATGTGTATGTATATGCATACATATATGTCTACACACATGTATATGTGTGTACAAACATGCACCTACTTTAATCCGTAGATATGCATGTTTTTTCATACATAGGATGAAGTAGTAGTTTGTGAACATACTTGGGTTACGGAAAGACATTATGATAATCATATATGCATATGTACAAAACCAATTGGAAGTATTCAGACTTTTTTCCATTCTTCATGTTTCAATATTTGCCTTTATAATTTTCCATTAACTATCATACACGCAGGCAAACATGGCTAGATACTTTCAAAAGTCATCGCAGGATATAGCTGAGTAATTGTTTCTCTAATACAAGGCTAGAACAGGAATCAGTGATATCCCTGTGACGCAGGTTTCCTATCTTGTGGGTATGGTTGTGGCATGTACAAGGGATTCTGTGTCCTAGAGAACATATGGGATGAGCGGACCAATGAGGCACAAGATAATGAAGTATGAGCTTGGTCGATTTGTTGCACAGTTTCCGTAGAGTTTCTGAACAGGAGCTGCAGCCTTTATACCTGGGAGCGTCAGCAAAACCTCACTCGATCTGGGGAAAGTGGGATGAAAGTTGGGTTAGTGTGGGGATTACATTGGGTGGATCATTTGGTATTCCCAAATGTACGCATGTGCGTAGAAAGATATGAAGTCGCGTAAAAAGGGTACATACTTCTGTTTATGCACGAAAGCGCTCGCGCAGACACACCCGCGCGCACACACACAGACGCATGTAAGCGTGCACACACACACACACACACACACACACACACACACACACACACACACACACACACACACACACACACACACACACACACATTCGGTGACGTGGTTGGTAGAGTCTCAGACTATGCCTACGGTGGTCCGGGTTCGAATCCTGCCCAGGGCTGAAAATAATTTCAGTATGGCTGCGCTTCGAGTCGTTACTTCAACTCTCGTGGGCAGGGAGTTGGGGTGTGTGTGGGTGTAAAGTCAAAGCGTTACCCATAGATTGGTCATACAAGCTCTGAGCTCTCTTCCAGGAGGGAAATAGCTGTCGATCACGAGTCCAACACGTGATAAAAAAAACAAGGTGAATCACACACACACACACACACACACACAAGCAAACAAACATGTGAATCGATAATTAAAAAAAAAATTAGAATATAAAGTAAGAATAACTTCTACTCTATTTCTGGTACACCATAATGGAAATAGCCCTTCTATTCTATTTTAGGTGAATTGATAAAAAAAAAATCAAACGTACAAGCAAGCAAATAAACATATGAATCGACAATTAAAAAAATAAGAATATAAAAAGTAGGAATAACTTATATTTCTTGTACACCATGGTGAAAATGGTCCTTACCTATAATAGAGGTCTAGTAGCGAGGCTGTGCAGGTTAGGAGGGCCCGGCCATCGTGTTGGAAGTGAGAAGCACGCAGAAGGAAACGAAGTTGAAGTCTGGGGCTGCCGCTTGGCTCATAGACGAGCTGCAAATGATGGTCCGAGATCTGCCGTGGGGGGAGGAGGGGAGCGAACGATCAACAATGTATATGAGCGAACAAATACGTATTCACATGAATTCATCAGAGTCGGATATTGTTTGTGTCTAAAGCACTCGTTTGTGGTGTTTTAAGTTTACTAAATAATTGGATAAGAGGTTTTTCTCATCATAAATACAAATGCACAGTATTTGGCAGTGCTTCTGTTTTGAAAGTGAATGTGTGAGTGAATATCTTATATAATTTAACTAGACAATCATTCATTCGTATTTAGTGACTTATTCGCCTTAAAACAATGGTTGTTGCAGATTTCAATTACGTATGTTACTTTTAAGATAAAATATGAATATATATATATATATATATTACATATGTATATATACATACGTATATATATACACGTACCTAGGGATTACACATGTATATATATATATATATATATATATACATGTATATATATATATACATGTATATATATATATACATGTATATATATATACATGTATATATACATGTATATATATATATATAATATATATATATACATATGTATATATACATACGTATATATATACACATGTATATATACACATGTATATATATATATATATATATATATATATATATAGAAATATGTATATATATATACATGTATATATATATACATGTATATATATATATATATATATATATATATATATATACATATGTATATATATATACATATGTATATATATATATGTACATATATTGCAGAAACCACAGGGAAATTAAAGTCGGAATACTGAACGTTTTCGTCTATTACGACATCCTCAGAGTACAAGAAAGAAAAAATAGAACACAATATTCATGCAGAAGTAAGAAAACTGGGAGAGGTTATAGCAACATTAAACTTCGGACATTATACATACATACACATAATGTCCGAAGTTTTATGTGGCTATAACCTCTCCCAGTTTTCTTACTTCTGTATAAATATTGGGTTCTATTTTTTCTTTCTTGTGCTCTGAGGATGTCGTAATAGACAAAAACATTCAGTATTCCAACTTTAATTTCCCTGTGGTTTCAGCAATATCTTTTCGTCACGCGTTATTGTGATTATTTTTATGTACATATATGTATCTATATACATATATGTATATATATACATATATGTATATATATACATATATGTATATATATATATGTACATATATATATATATATATATATATGTATATACACAAGAAGCATAGCGCAAAACCGGTCAGGAATAAACTCACAAACATGGAACTAGGCCCGTGACTTCTTTTTCTACCTTCAACAACATATATATATATATAAGTTCATTACTTAATTTTTTGTTATCTGAATAGGCATACATTCAATTTTATATTTTAAAGCAAAAATTCAAGTTGAACGCTTTTGTTCATAGGATAAAGAGAAGATGAAAACAATCGCTCTAATTAGACGAGAAATCCTTAGTGAAACCCTTTGAATGTAAAAGTGATTATTTAAATAGGCGCCAATCTTGTTGTTCAATAACGTTTTGACTTGGTTATACTCTATGTGTAATACACGAGGATGGAGCTGTGCTTATGGATTTCTATTTCTTTGCATCTATTATATATGCTTAATTGTTTATTTCACTTATGTTTTCATTCTCCTCTTTCTTTGAGTGGGTTGTATTGGATAGGTGGTTGTTTATGTTTTACTCTAAAGTTAAAAGTTCACTCTTCCTTACCTTATCTCCGTTTATGAGCCACTGTAGTTTGGGAGGAGGGGCCGCACCCGTGGATGAGCAGTTGGCCTCTAGGATTTCTCCCGGGGAGTATTGGCTGTCGCTTACCTCAATGTGCGGCGCCGTTTTGGGCACGGCTGGGGTGTAAATAAAGGGATTCAAAATATAGTAACAACTTTCAATAATTTCTCAATATATCGCATATCAAATCCTATTTTGTCCCCATCTGTTGGAATAGACTGCTAACTTGATTTCTTTGTGTATATTTTCTAAATAGAAAATTCTTCAACGTTTTCGAAACATACATACATACATACATATACCAAAGGCTTTTTTACCCCTTACACGTTTTTGAAACGGTGACATTATTTACAAATTCTATCCTTGTTAGCGGCAGAGTATTTTAATCGGCTTAGAAGAATCACTGTTGTGAAACTGTGTGTTGGTGATTCATACAGTCGTGATTGTCCTTGAAAAAATTAGTGTCTAGGATTTTTAACTTTTATTTCTATTCATTTATTTATTTATGTATTTATTTACTTACTTATTTATTTATTTATTTATTTATTTATTTATTTATTTATTTATTTATTTATTTATTTATTTATTTATTTATTTATTTATTTATCTATTCATTTATTAGTGTGGCTCTCTGCGGTAATGTGTGACCTTGTGTTCAACAAAATTACACGTGATAGGGGGTGTATGCTTATCAAAAGAAATAACTCTTCTTCACATTAATACACGTGTATAAAATTGGATTAAATAGGTCTGCCACTGGGAGCCTAACCCTTGACAGTAGGATTCTTTACCACAAGGTAAAGACGCTACCATTTTACCACACAGGACATTCAAGAAGATTATTTTAGTACTTGTCCTATACATTTTCCGACGTATAGTTTTTGTTTCATATGGCAAAGTACTTTGTATTCAGCTAAAGGGGTCGGAAGATTAAAACCGGGACTTATGAAAGGGGATTTGCCTCTACTACTTAAATTGTCTGCCTAAGAATGCGGGGAGAGGGACGAAGACTGATGGTTGGTGGGTACTATAGAATAAATTGGCGTATAGTCTGCACACAAATACAAAGTAAGTCACAGAGGTGTGGGATTGGAAGGAAGTAGTTGGTATTTGGTGGAGAATAGCCATTGGGAATTCATTTGAGACAAAATTACAAACAAATTGAGTCGTGGAGATGATAAAGTAGTAGAATATATAAACGATCAGTTATCTTTTTTTGAATGGATACTAGTCTCCAATCACAAAGGAATGCTGAATGATTTGGTTCATTGAGGCGTCATTAATTTCCCTCATCATATCTTGTCGCACCAGAACCGTGTCCATATAAGGGATTAATTTCCCTAAAATAGTAACTACGTATGCAGGCACTACCCTATATCAGGTTTGGGAAGAGACGATGTAACCTCGGGACTCACCTATGACCTCCATTGCAGTGATCTTCGAGTCTTTTTCGAAGCTCGGATGTTCCGCGAGGACTTCACACCGGTACTTCCCGGCCGACGTCCGGCTCACGTTCCGGAGAATTACCACATTACCCCCGGAACGTGGTTTCTTTAGTGGGTAAAAAAAAAGAAAAAAGAAAAAAAAATAATCATTGTAAATTTTAGGCACATAGATATAAGCACATTATATCTGGATTGTGGGTCTCTGTTATATGTAACAACAACAAAAACAACATCGACATTTTAGGAAATGGAATGAATATCGATGTTATGTTTAATAGATTGAATATTACAAAACAGGGAAAAATAATGATGTTACCCCCAAAATCGAAATAAAGACAATTCACTTCATCTCAGAAAGAAAATAGAAACTATGACTTCACTCATCGTCACACCAGATTATGTATTGGTACATTTTTTATAAATAAGAAAACAACAACAACTAATCACTGAACTCATTCAGCATTATAGTCAACTTATATATTTCATTTTGGTATAGTATTATGACCAATAAAACTCTTCAACCATTCCCCGTTAACATATGTATGGACTCTCTCGTTGTTAAAGATTTCATTAATATTATTTACACACACACACACACACACACACACACACACACACACACACACACACACACACACACACACACACACACACACACACAAACACAAATATAGAATAAATAGGTGACAAAGGTTTGTAAAACACGCTAAGAAGAGGGTTAATATCGTATCGAGAGCGACTACAAATTGGTAGAAGGCTGTGGGTATTACTGGTTTCCCTGTCGACCACCAGATGGTTGTAAACACAGAATGAAGACGACATATACCGATCTTACATATTGGAATAGTTTTGACTGTGACTCTTTTTAGATCTGCACCTTTTGAAATGATCTGTTTTTTTATGAGTAGTAACACGGAAACACAGTGAAAATTAAGCTTAATAGAATAAATTAGCGTCAACTAAGGGCTTCAAAGAGTTAAATGACTATGTTTTGTAAAATATTTCAAATAAACTATGCTTGGCAGAACATGTACAAAGGTTAAGGTAATGTATTGTTAAAATTATGAGAAAACAGAAACTCAGCTTTGCTGTATTAGTAAAAAGATACGACTAGTCTGGCGGAAAATGCTATAACGTGTTAGAAATGGAACGTGGTTGAATTCTGAAAAAGAAAACAGCACAGTTGCATTTTAAAATTGCAGCTATACTAGGTAAAAAAAATGGTGGTAGATATTCTGTTTATATATATGCCAAGATCCAGACTTTATAATTTACTAGATTTAGGAAATATGATGCAACTTCTTTAGTGAAAGAGAATTCTTGTGCCTTAGTTCTTAACTAGATTTTTCCCTTGCTGAAGCTTGTTATGCATGTATATTTTTTGTACTCTCTTAGAGATATCCTCTACATTAAATCAAATTACCAGACGCTCACTAACTAATGATAATATTTGGTAAGGGATTCACTTGGAAAGATCTTTTCGAAAGTTTTCCGTGGTAACTAACTTCAGTACTGTTGGTTTAATGATAGCATATGATGTATGCTACGGTCATCGGGGGACTTTGTCTACTCAATTACATACTTATCATTCACAGTAATTGTATATATGTACATATATATATGTATTTTTATCTATATCTATCTAATATATATATATAATATATATATATATATATATATATATATATATATATAATTGTGTGTATGTGTGTGCGTGACTGTGTGTGTGTGTGGCTGTGTGCATTTATATATACATATATGTAATGTATGCATGCATGTAGGTAGGTAGTTATATATAAATGTATGTAAATATGATATGGATCTTCATACTTATTCATGTTAACATATCTTAATTCACACATTCATCTGCAAATCAGTTCCTATATTCGTTAACCCTCCATGTATTCTGCATTTGGGTGCCATGACAGAGCAGAGGGTTCCCCAGTCCGCCTGATTTGCCCTTAGCAGTTCGTAATCGCGGCGTGGCACCCGAGGCGTGGCGGGACCGGTCGGAATTTCCGTCCGCCAGAAAAAAAAACGGCGCCTGAAGAGCGGAAACTCTGGGAGCACAGCTTTTGTCCAGCTACAGGAAACAGTGATAGACACACTTCCGGGCTCTCTAATGGACGCGGACGGGCCAAGCTTTCGGGTAGTTGAACTCGGACAAGCAACGGGGAGGGTTCCTCTCAGCTGAATGAAGTTGCGTGGCGCTATAGGTCAGCAAAAGGGTATTTAGGTCAGAATAAGTGTAGATTGGGCTCTCTGATCTGAACGGAATTATGTGGCGTCGAATGAAATAAAAGTATTAATATCAAATGTATTACCCGATCGATCGATATACACACACACACACACACACACACACACACACATATATATATATATATACTATATATATATATCTATATATATATCTATATATAGATATATATATATGATTCTGTTTAACTTTGCGAGCAACACTTTTGAGGAGGCTATGACGGTTCCCCTTACAGAGGACTTTTTATCGTGGAGTTTGATGAATCATGCTCTTGGTCCAACTCGCTGGCGACAGAGTTCAAACTAACGTCACCTCGACCTACATCATAAATAGAATAATGAAATAAAAAACTATAAAAGGAAAATAATGCAAGATAGATGATGAAAAAATTGCTATGAAACTATGACAGGGTGAAGAAAAACTGGAATAAAGATATAAAGATAAAATAAAACTTATTCTAAAATAAAGCGAAAGCATGGAGAGAGAAAATTGAAAAGTTAATATAAAATAAAACTAAATTATGATGAAAAGAAGATTGGATGATGTAACGTAGAAAATGAGATAAAGAAGATGGAAGAAGAAAAGAAATTACTAGAAGGTTGTGAAAACTAGATGAATTGATGGCAAAATAAAATGAAAAGAAGGAGGTGTAAAAAGATGATATACAAGAAATTTGTGGAAAACAATATGGTGGAGAACAAGATGGTGCAATAGAAGATGGTACAATAGAACATGATGCACAAGAAGATGACTAATCAGAAGATGATACATTAGAAGGTGGTGCATTACAATATGGCACAATAGAAGATGGTGCAATAGGTGGTACAACAGTTGTAATAGAAGTTATTGTAATAGAAGATGTTATAATAGAAGTTGTAGTGGAAGATGATGTGAGAGAAGATGTAATTGAAAATGTTGCAATAGATGTTGCAATAAAAGATGTTGGAATAAATTATGTTGCAGTAGTATTGCAACAAAACATGTTGCAATAGGTGGTGGTCTTACAAAATACGATGCAGAACAAAATAGTGCAGGAGAAGATGGCGCAAAATAAGATGGTGAACAAGATGATGAAACCATGTTTTAGCCCAAAAGAAAAACGAAGAAATATCGGACAAGGGCGCCATAATTGAACATATGAGCTTAAGGGTTCGGCATTTCAGCCCGCGGATGCAAATATTGACTAAACACACACCCACATGGCCTCCATCTGTGGCCTGCAGGCGACCCTTGACTTGGCTCCGGCCTCTAAAAGCTTGCCCTTGCCCTTGCCCTTGCCCTTGCCCTTGCCCTTGCCCTTGCCCTTGCCCTTGCCCTTGCCCTTGCCCTACCCTTGCCCTTGCCCTTGCCCTTGCCTTTGCCCTTGACCTTGACCTTGACTTTTACCTTGCCCTTGCCCTTGACCTTGCACTTCTTTTCCCCAATCCTTCTTTGCCCCTCGCTCCCCTTCCCTTCTTATTTATTTTCCTTCCCTCCCATGCTTTCCTTCCTTTCCTTCCTTTCCTTCCTTTCCTTCCTTTCCTTCCTTTCCTTCCTTTCCTTCCTTTCATTCCTTTCCTTCCTTTCCTTTCCTTCCTTTCCATCCTTTCCTTCTTTTCCATCCTTTCCATCCTTTCCATCCTTTCCATCCTGTCCTTCCTTTCCATCCTTTCCATCCTTTCCATCCTTTCCATCCTTTCCATCCTTTCCATCCTTTCCATCCTTTCCATCCTTTCCATCCTTTCCATCCTTTCTACCATTTCCTTTCCTTCCTTTCTATCATTTCCTTTTCTTCCTTTCCTTCCTTTCCTTCTTTTCCTTCTTTTCCTTCCTTTCCTTCCTTTCCTTCCTTTCCTTATTTTCCTTCCTTTCCTTCCTTTTCTTCCTTTCAATTTTCCTTTCCTTTCCTTATTTTCCTTTCATTTAATTTCCTTTCGTTCCCTTCCTCTCTATCTTTCCTTTCCATTCCTTCCTTTCCTTCCATTTCGTTTCTTTTCGTTTCCTTTCTTTTCTTTTCCCCTTCTCTTGCCTTCCTTTTTTCTTTCCTTCTCTTTCCTTTCCTTTTCTTTCTTGCCTTCCTTTAATTTCTTTCATTCCTTCCCTTCCTTTTTCTTTCCCTTCATTCCTTTCATTTCTTTCCTTTCTTTTCCTTTCTTTTCCTTTCCTTTCTTTCCTTTTCTTTTCCTTTCTTTTCCTCTTTTATTCTCTTCCCTGCCCTTCTCTCTCCTTCTCTTCCCTTCTCTTCTTTTATCTTCCCTTCTCTTCCCTTCCTCTTCCCTTCCTCTTCCCTTCTCTTCCCTTCTCTTCCCTTCTCTTCCCTTCTCTCCCCCTCCTTTTTCCTTCCTCTTCCGAGTTGAAGGTTTCCGTCTCCGAAGTGTTCGCATCGTCCACTCCTTCCTGATACCAGCCGGAGACTCTGAAATAGCCCACCCACTTACACAGCATATAGAAGACTTCAATTACTCTCCCGATAGAACGGTAAGGCAAAACTCAAGGATCGTTACTGGATACCATGGGGGTGGAGGAAGGGTGCTCTCATCATAAAAACATTTTTTTTTTAAACATGGTTTCCGATCAGATGTCTGAGTAAGGTAAGCCTATCGATCGCTAAATTGTATAAATTTGTCAAAGTGAAATGACCAGAGGACTGAGTAATATTAGAGATCTTCTTTGACGGTGAAACCCCGTGGGCTGGCATTTTGTTCCCGGATCGAGCTCAGGAATTTGACTAAGCTAGGTGTATTAGGAGGCTGATTATTGTCGTTTTATTGATGCTCTAGGACTAGACTTGTTAATCTGGGATACATTTACGCATGTGGGAAATTTTTCTACTTGTAAGGATTAACTTGGAGTAACTTTTAAATAGAAATAAAGGTAAAATGAATAAATACAATGAAGTGAAATGAAAAGTTAATGGTAACATTTAGGACAAGATATGAATAAGTTTGAATTAATATTTGGCCTTTTTTAAATATTTCGACCCATTCGGGGCTATGTGGATATATTTGGGCTTATTAGAATCTATTCAGAGTTATTCAGGTCTGTTTGGACCTACTGAAGCATATTCCAGCTTATTTGGTCCTATTCGGGCTTATTCCAGCTAATTTGGTCCCATTTGGTTCTCTTTGGTCCTATTCTGGCCTATTTTACCTTATATGATCCTATACGGACCTACTAAATCATTTTCAGGCCTATTTTATCTTATTTAGACCTATTTGATTGTTCTAGGCTAATTCTGGTCTACTCGCACCTAGGGGGCGGAGCATGCTGACAGGAGACCTTTTGGTCCATATCTAGGTCGGTAGAGAAAAAAAATAAAGACAAATAAATAAATGCATAAATAAAAACTATAATAATGTAGATAATAAATGAAATACATAAACGTGTATGTATAGTTAAATGATAAACAAACAGGTAAGTAGTAAATAATAAACTGACATATAACTGATGATAAATGAGACCCAAGCAGTTAATAATAAACAAACAAATGATAGCAAAACAAATAAACAATATAAAATAAACGATAATCATTACAGCATCTTGCTTAGGCGTTTATCTAAATGATTCTTAAAGCCTCGAACTGAACTACATTGCACAGTCTCTGTAGGAAGTTTATTCCATTCATTAACTACACGGCTGGCGAAGTTGTTTCTACCCACTTCCAAATTAAATCTATTTCCTGACAGTTTGAGACCATTATTTCTGGTCTGATTCTCATTCAGTGTGAAAATTTTCTCACTTTTGATGTTGTCAATTCCCTTAAAAATCTTAAAGACCTGTATCAAGTCACCTCTGAGTCTGCGCTTTTTTTAGGGAAAATAGATTCATATGTTTTAGTCGATTTTCGTAAGGTTTATTTTTGATATTTGGAATCAGTTTTGTGGCTCGCCGTTGTACTTTTTCCAATCTGTCAATGTTTTTAACAAGATTCGGTGACCATACGGAAACAGCATATTCCAAATATGGACGAACTAACAATTTATATAGCTAGTTAATGATCTATTCCGGCCTATTTCAGTTAATAACGGACAATTGTACTCCAATAAGTAGCAACATAATCATCATGATTTTTTTTTTTTTTTATGATGGTCTATTAGACCAACTCATTTACACAGAAACACGAAATGTTGCGTGATATACATTTATTAGAGTTTTGTTTGTTGTCACACAATATATGAATGGATGCAGAAGCCTGAAAAAATAAATTGGGAATGTTGATCTGACAAGCCTATTTTGTAGCCGTAAACAACACTGTCATATTTGAATTACAATATGTCTATTTATGCATATATGTATAAAATCTTGTCTATGTATACGTACGGTATTATATATGCATCAAATATATATAAATATGAATAGATATACATGTGTATATATACATACATATACCAAGGGCTTTTCCCCCCTACAAGGGTGGTAGCTAAAAAGAAAAAGGCATAAAAACCATTCCCACCCATTCCATCCCTAAATACACTCCACTTCCCTCCCCCCTCTACCCTCCCTCTTATCTTGGCACCTCCTGGATGACGGATCATCCCTGCATCTTGTCCACTGCCACATTCGCACCCAAATATCTAAAACTAACCACTTCCTCCAGTCTTTCACCCTTTATGCTCACTTTCAGCCTGCTGTCAATCTCTCCCCTTGTACATCTCATCACCTTACTTTTGCCCACAGTTATCTTCAGCTTCCTTCTTTCACACACCTTCTCAAGCTCTGTCACTAACTTCCTCAATCTCTCCTCTGATCCTACTACAAGCGCAGTGTCGTCAGCAAACAACAACTGGCTCACCTCCCACTTTTCTCCATTTTCTTCAACCATCTCCAACCCCTGACAGATTGAACAGCCAGGGCGACATAACACATCCCTGACGAAGTCCCACCTTTACCTCAAACCATTCACTCTCTCCATTTCTAATCCTAACACAAGCACTACTACTCTCGTAAAAACTCTTGACTGCTCTTAACAGCTTTCCTCCTATCCCATATATCTGCAGTACCTCCCACAGTGCCTTCCTGTCTACCCTGTCGTAAGCCTTTTCGAGATCCATAAAAGCCCCCAAAAAAACATTACTTTCGTGCATTACAATCTTAGTCTAATGTGTCATTCAGGAAAGTACTTTGTCTTAATGCATTATTGGAGACAATTATTGTAACTGTGGCCAAGAGATTTCTCTATGTCTGAATAAGATTGTTTAACGTGAGGCAGAATATGAACAGCACAGTTAGCTCGAATAACTAAGTGCCAATAAGAAGAATTTTGTTACATGATTAGGTCGAATGAAAAAATACGTGAACAACATCCAAACCATAACCACCAATAATGAATAACAAATAAAAAATCAAACGAACATAAGCCAATACACAATGGATAGACATTACAAAACTTTGCTTATGCGTTAATGTACGTCAAATTCAAATTTGGAACTAAACTACATTCAATCACCCAACTTCGACAAATCAAAATGAAGGAATGAAATAGACTTACATCTACGTGTATGCCAGGGGCGGTGTAGACAGTGACTTCAGGTATACTGTCAGGACTAAACTGGTAGAACTGGTCTTTGCCTCTCCACCAGGTGAGCGAGTAGAGATTGTCACCATCGAGGTCGTAGTGACAGACCAACTGGACCGTTTCACCCTCCTGGACCCTTGCAGGGACATCGACCTTGACGACGTGGAGGGCGGAGGCGAAGCCGGAGATTCTTCGAGGGCGTTCCCCGCCCCCGGCTCCGTCGCCGCGAAATGGGTTGGTTAGGGCCGCGTCCTCTGTGACTTCAGGAGACTGGATGGGGCTGAATCTGTTTCCTTCTGGCAAAAAAAAAAAAAAAATGAAAATATTATGTCAATACTCAATGGTTGAAAAAAAATAGAAAGAAGGTAGCAGAGGAAGAGGAAGAGTAGGAGGAGGAGGAGGAGGAGGAGGAGAGGTGGCATAGAAATGGGAAAATGAGGAATGTTTAAAAAATAAAAAAAAAGAGAGAAAAGAAGGGGTTGGGTATTTGCATCTGACCACGTTATGAATCAACGCGTTTCCTGTCAGCGTGGTATGACTTTGTAGGAAGATGAACAAATTAGAAAAAATAGAGATAAAAGAGAGGAGAAATAACAGGACAAAGGAAGAAAGAGGAGGAAAAGGAAAAAAGGAAGAAGAAAAGAATGACATGAGGAAAGAGAGACATGGAATCAGAAATTCAATATATGACTATTGATCGTGTAAACGTGAGGAAATGCACACGGCTACACGCACATGGATGTGCACACGCACACGGATGTGCACACGCACACGCATGTGCACACGTACACGCATGTATACACGCACACACACGCGTGCACACACACATACACACACACATACACACACACATGCACACACATGTACACACGCACGCACACACGCACGCACACACGCACGCACACACGCACGCAAACACGCACGCACACACACACGCACACGCACACACGCATGCACACACGCAAGCACACACGCAAGCACACACGCAAGCACACGCACGCAAGCACACGTACACACACACGCACGCAAGCACACACGCACACAAACACACACAAACACACAAACACACACACTTCGTGGTGCTGTGGTTAGAGATGTCGCCTGTCACTGCGGCGGTCTGGGTTCGACTTCCGCCAGGGACTGAAATAATTTCAGTATCGCTTTGCTGTGGGGTATTACTCCAGCTCTCGTGGGCGGGGAGTTGGGTGTGTGTGCATGTAAGGTCACAGTATTACCCATAGATCGGTAAAACGAGCTCTGAGCTCTCATCCGGGAGGTTAATAACTGTGAATCACTAGTCCAACACGTGATCCATGACCATGGTATATCACACACACACACACACACACACACACACACACACACACACACACACACACACACACACACACACACACACACACACATCTACTCACACAGCAGAACACAGCAGAAAACAACTCAACTCACACACCAACTCACACAACAACTCACACACCAACCCACCCACCCACACACCCATCCACACACCCATCCACTAACACAACTACACAACCACACAACCACACAACCACACAACCACACCCCTATACAACCAAACATCCAAACTCCCAAGGACCCAGGCCCACCCCCGGCGACCAAAATCCGACATCTTGGCT
>NC_134795.1:24073359-24075859 GCF_046742065.1 Oratosquilla oratoria | reverse complement strand
CATTTCCGTGAGCTTGATCAGGTTTGTTTCCGATAGGCTTATGTGTTTCGTATAATTAATTTTCATTGAGTGTACCTTCTCCTTGATGTGTGATACTGGTCTGTAGGACGGAGAGCTACGTCAAAGCTGATAAGATCTGGTGATTGATGAAACCATTCCACAGATTCACGATACTTATAAATAGTGATATTTTCTATGTGGCCAGATTTGAGGAACACTGTATACAGAATCTTGTCATCAGGAAGAGTAAAAATGTGAGTGACACTCAAAAAATCAGTGTTTAAGATGATACAAGGTCTTAAAAAAGAAAAAAAAAAAGAAAAAAAAGTTTGGGTCATGCATGGGTGTTTTCTTCTATACTTGTGTATAAGCATATAGGTACATTACAAAGGATAAAGGCGGAGCATGCCAACAGGAGACCTTGTGGTTTATATCTAGGTCGGATGCGAAAGAATCGTAATAATGATAAATAAATAGATAAATAAATAAAAGTAAATAAAAACTATAATAATGTACATTATAAATAAAACAAACTCATAGGTATAGTAAAGTAATAAACAAACATGTAAATAGTAAGTAATAATAAAGTGACATATAACTTATGATAAATGAAAACCAAGCAATTAATAATAAACATGTACAGTATAAATCTACAAACATGTACCTAGGCATATGTACACCTTGAACGTACGTATGTGTGTGTGGTAAGAACAAAATATAGAGTAAAAGATAAAAACCTTAAAGAAAGCCCAGACTAGAGTTTATTAACGCCCTTTGAGCCACTTAATGGAGTGAAAACGATCTGATAAAGAGGCGAATATAAATTGAAACAAAGAACTCTACTTGGAGAAAATAGCACCAAAACCTCGCCAGAAATCTTCGCTCAGTTTAATGAATCTAATCGCCTCACTCGCCATTTGCTTCTCCAGGCTCATTATTCTGTTTATCTGATTATTTGCTTATTCGTCTGTTTACTGAAGGTTATCGTGAGTGAAAAAATGCACTGGTATGTCATTTGTTTACTTTATTTTCTACTTGTTCTTAATCTAATTTATGTGTTTATTCATGTTTTAGTATACGTATATGTTTATATATATTTTTTTTTCTCACATTTATGCATTATACTGAAGGTTATAGTGGGTGAAAAAATGCACTGGTATGTCATTTATTTACTTTATTTTCTACTTAATTTCATTTATGTGTTTATTTATGTTTTAGTATACGTATATGTATATATATATATATTTGTCTTACATTTATACATTATACTGAAGGTTATAGTGGGTGAAAAAATGTACTGGTATGTCATTTATTTACTTCATTTTCTACTTGTTCTTAATTTAATTTATGTGTTTATTTATGTTTTAGTATATGTATATGTATATATTTTTTCACATTTATGCATTATACTGAAGGTTATCGTGAGTGAAAAAATGTACTGGCATGTCATTTACTTTATTTTCTACTTGTTCTTAATTTCATTTATGTGTTAATTTATGTTTTAGTATATGTATATGTATATATATTTTTACTTTTATATTCAAACTTATGCATTATACTGAAGGTTATAGTGGGTGAAAAATTATACTGACATGTCATTTATCTACTTTATTTTCTACTTGTTCTTAATTTCATTTATGTGTTTATCTATGTTCTAGTATATACTTGTTTGTACATTTGGGCTATCATCGATTTACTATATTAGTATGTATATTTTTGTTTATTTTTTACTCACATTTATGCATTATACTTTGTTTACTGTATGACAGCTTTTGTTCAATTATTTCATACCTTGATGTATTAAGGAAATGCAATGCTTGATTGGTTACTTAATCAATTTCGTCTTTCATGTCCAGAATATTCAGTTCTTGAGGAAGACAATTTAGCTTGTTCATATGCATTTATATATATAAATCACACACAAAGGATACAAAAGAGTATAATATTGGATGCTTAATACTATTTAGATATAGGCCACATAATTATTATTTTTTTCTTTGTGGAACATTACATCCTGCGTAATTAGTTGAATTGATTAATTGAAATGTTCCAACATGACTGAAGTAGGTTTAATTTTTTTTTTTATTAAGTTGACTAGAGGCACCAGACCTTCTGGGGACCACAGCATTTGTTCCTAAGAACAGGAATAGCTTTTACCAGAACCAAACTAAATCGAGGCTATAGGATACAACGTCGCCTTATCTCGTTACGGCCCGGAAATTCAGGAGTCATTGTGACTCAGGTTGTGGTCACATATTGGAAAAAAAAAAACGGAAAAATAAAGATGCGGTGAATTTGTTAAGGAAAAAAGTTAAAAGCAGACGAAGAAACTATGTCTGGATGTAATTCCCTGTTCCAAAAGCCGCTCAGGTAGCCAGAATTAGTAAGGAGCAATGGGATCGTAATATGTCCCGTTGAACACATCTCATACCATTTGATGCCTTTTCTTTTATTTTTGCCGCCTCGAATTGATTTTATTCATCTCATTGCCACGTTCATT
>NC_134795.1:24048359-24053359 GCF_046742065.1 Oratosquilla oratoria | reverse complement strand
TTACTGACCAAGCGCTTTCGTCTGAATAGACGAAAGCACTTGGTCATCAGTTTATCTTTTTCCTTGGTGTTTTTTCCGCATATTTAGAATCACGAGTTTGTGATTTCTCATGCATACAGACGTCTATATATATATATACTGTATATATATATATATATATATATATATGTATATAATATACATATATATACATATATACATACATATATATACATATAAATATATATACATATACATAAATATATATATACATATATACATATATATATATATATATATATATATATATATATAATATAATAAAGTAGTACCCTCTGTCTATCTGTCTGTTTGCTGACGAACTTCTAGGGTTTTGGAGATAAACCCCCATAACAATATATACTCTGATAGCCTATCACTCCAGGTACCTGGACAACTATATTTCATTAAAAAATATTTTGGTTAGGGTTAAGGGTTGAAGTTAGGTGGGGTATGGTGTGGTAACACGCCACTACTGTAGTGTCCTCTTAAGGCGCGTAGCATTTTTGTGACATGCAAATTACCATGATTAAATAAACCATTGTATGTGTCTATAAATATTTTTCCATTTGTGAAATAAATGTTGCCACAAACCATGATAGCCTTTGTAAGGAGAAAGCATGTAAATGTAAAATGATTGTATAATTTTACCAAATGTTGAAATATTGTTTATTTTTATTTGATTCTATCACGGGCGGTAATGCAATAACAGAGTCCGAAAATATTTAAAGTTTGTTTCAATTCTTCTCCTACGGCTGAATACCATTCACCATGTAGTGTTAATAATCCACTACAAAGGATAGGTTAAAGATTATTCACAAACTTCTAGGTTTTTACAGATAAACCCCTATAACCATATATATTCTAAACCCCTATAACCCAAGGTGCTTGGATAACTATATTTTATTTTTCTGTTTGTTTATTCACGAACTCTTCTTAGGATTTTGGAGATTGACCCCCATAACCATATATATTCTGATACTCTACGACTCCAAGTACTTGGATAACTATATTTCATTAAGAAAAATGATTTTGATTAGGGTTGGGTTAAAGTTAGGTAGGGTATGGTTAGTTTAGGGATTATTCACGAACTCGCAGGAACGCGCGGGTAATATGGCTAGTATATATATATATATATATATATATATATATATATTATATATATATATATACATATATAAATGTTCGTCTATTGGGTATTTTGAACAAAATGCAACTGTATACATCATAACTTACATCCTTTTATAATCAATTTCATAATTGTTTTATACAAATTCAAATAATGTCATAAAGTTGTTGTCTTTTTCGTTATCTAATCTAAACGTAGATAACAAAATGGTAGATCCATTTGATTTAACAATTTGATTTAAGTTCCGGAATCATTTTAATACTCATTGTCTAATAATAATGATAATACATACATACATATACCAAGGCTTTTTCCCCCTTCCAAGGGGGGTAGCCAAAAAGGGAGAGGCATAAAAACACTCCCACCCATTTCATCCCTAAATACACTCCACACCCCTCCCACCCTCCCTCTCATCTGAGCACCTCCTGGATGATAATAATAACTAATAATGATAATAGTGATCGATAATGATTGATAATGATTAATAATTAGTTGATGATAATTAATAATGATTAATAATAATTAGTAATAATTAATCATAACAAGGAATGCATGTAGACAAGAGTAACATTAGGAGCAAGAAGTTCTAATCTAACTTAAATAAAATCTTCTAATATTTACTAGAACAAAATATGAAAGGGAAATTATAAGGTCAAAGGGTTGAACGAGGTTAGATGGTTTGCTAAGCTGTGGGGACTCGAACACTGCAGATGATATTACGAAACGTAGACGAATTTCCACGACAGCCCAGAATCAAATTATCTGCTACGTGATATAATTGTTGAACCGATTTCGCATAGTTGAGGCTAAAAGGAGGCCGTTCTAGATTATATACGTAACCTGAATTAAATGCAGCACATTGCACACTATTTCTCCCTAAGGCACGCAAACACGCACAAACACACGACTCTGTGGCGCGGTTGGTAGAGTCCCAGACTGTCAGTATGGCGGTACCGGTGGTACCTGGTTCGAATCCTGCCCAGGGCTAAAACTGTTTCAGTATCGCTGCGTTTCGAGTCGTTACCTCCAACTCTCGTGGGCGGGGAGTTGGGTGTGTGTGTGCGTGTAAGGTCATAGCATTACCCATAGATCGGTCATACGAGCTCTGAGCTCTCTTCTGTGCGGGAAATAGCTTTCGATCACGAGTCCAACACGTAATTCCAAAGACCAAGGTGAAACACACACACACACACAAACAAACAAACACACACACACACACACACACACACACACACACACACACACACACACACACACACACACACACACACAAACACACACACACACAGATATACACACACCATTCTCTGTATTTATTTTATATATATTTTTTTTTCAGAAAAGTAGCTTTACCTTTCCCAAACAAAAACCTTATTTCATTTCAGCTTGACAGGCTTTCATATTCTTCTTTCTTTCTACTTGCGTTCTGAATGATTAATGTACTTGCTTAAAAGTGGCAGTTTGCCGACAAGATTGACGAGATAAACACCATATGAGGACGGAGCCTTTATTTGTACGACGTTTCGCTTATTACAGCTTTTTCAAGTACAAGTTGAGATACAAATGCTTGAGATTAAATAAGGGGAAAGGAGGGAACGGGGAGAGAAAAGGGGGGAAGGAAAAGGAGGAGGAGGAGGAGGAGGAGGAGAGGGGGATTGGACACTGGGAAAGGATGAGAATGCTGGCCCCAACGTCCAGGGGGGGGAATTGCCAAAAAAAGGGTGGTTTAAATATTTAATATTTTGCTGGCCATGGGTGTTAGGGGAATTATGTGGGGCGAGATGTTAAACATGCCCTATTTTGTTCAATAGTGTTCGTTCCTTGAATGATTGCTGCTTCTAAACACTTCCTGCGGATTTTGTCTGGTTCACGAAACACGAAAATACACAACAACCAGACACCGGGCACCAAAGCCGATGTTTATCGTATTCCGTGTTTGGGACGTGATAAATCTTACATCGGAGAAACGTCACGCGACCTGAATGCACAAATACGTGAACACCGTTACGACGTCAGGCATGATGTCACCACCAATGCATGTGTGACACATAGAAACAAGGAAAACCATCTTATGGACTGGAAGAATGAAGAGCTGCTGATACGGGAACCAGACAAAATCCGCAGGAAGTGTTTAGAAGCAGCAATCATTCAAGGAACGAACACTATTGAACAAAACAGGGGCTTGTTTAACATTTCTCCTCACATTATTCCCCTAATATCCATGGCCAGCAAAATATTAAATATTTTAAACCACCCTTTGTGGACATTTCGCCCACGGACGTTTGGGCCAACATTCTCATCCTTTCCCAGTGTCCAATCCCACCCCTCCTCCTCCTCCTCCTCCTCCTCCTTTTCCTTCCCCCCCCTTTTCTCTCCCCGTTCCCTCCTTTCCCCTTATTTAATCTCAAGCATTTGTATCTCAACTTGTACTTGAAAAAGCTGTAATAAGCGAAACGTCGTACAAATAAAGGCTCCGTCCTCATATGGTGTTTATCTCGTCAATTAATGTACTTGTTCTATATTCACATATGTTTTATAAGTACAATTATAATTAAGATTTTAATAACTATAGTTATAATTACAATCATAATCATAATTGTAATTATAATAACTATAGTTACAATTACAATCATAATCATAATTGTAATTGTAATTTTGCTATTTTATTATCTTTTCAAGTAGCTCCCAACTATATATTTATAGCAGACGGTGCATTTATCTTTTTAGCACACACATACACACATACACACACACACACACACACACACACACACACACACACACACACACACACACACACACACACACACATATATATATATATATATATATATATATGTGTGTGTGCTGTGTGTGTGTGTGTGTGTGTGTGTGTGTGTGTGTGTGTGTGTGTGTGTGTGTGTGTGTGTGTGTGTGTGTAGACAGATAGATATTGTGTTGTGCGTCTGTGAGCACAAGAATCATTGCTTCATGAATATTGTAGCTTTCCATTTCCTTCCCTCAAAAGTATCTTTGCCCTCCGATAACAAGTACAGCCTTCGTCACGATTCTTTTCATTAGTCATTACCGCATTACACTGTAACACGACCAGCTACACCATAACGCATTTTCACATCCTCTTTTTCATCTCTAAAGTGTGATTGGAATATATTACTCTTCCAGTTAACATTTCGTTTCCTTTGAGAATTTAAATAGAATATTTTCACCATCCACATAACTTAATTTTCCACTTCTTTTCCCAGCTCTTCTTATCTTTCTAACCGTAACTTAGTTCTTAATCTCGTTCCACTTAAACTTGTATGGCTTAGAGGTTCTTCTGAGCCAAATTAAATAGTCTAGCATCTGCCAAGAGAAAGTTATTAAACAAAGTTTGAGGGAAAACGCAATACTTAGTGTTATTGATCCTGTCTTAGTCTGACTCATTGTCATCTCCTCACCTTCCTCATACTTCTCGGTCAGCCTGTAGTGTTCTGTAGCCAACGCGTGTAGTTACCCCTGTAAGACTCGTGACCGCCGAGCACAGGATAAACTATAGTCACCCCTTAGAACATGCGTTCGATTCATTTTAATTAATATAATACATAAATATCCTTTTTACAGGATACATGTAGTGTTCTGTAGCCAACACGTGTAGTTACCCCTGTAAGACTCGTGACCGCCGAGCACAGAATAAACTATAAGCCCAATCATTCGCCCCTCATCCCCCAAAACACCAACATAAACATTTCCCTAGCCACTAACTCCTGACCCCATTTCCATTGAATTTCACAATCACATCCCCGTCCCCATCCCCGTCATCATCACCATCCTCTATCACCATGACCATGACCATGGCCACCATCGCCATCACCAT
>NC_134795.1:24020859-24033359 GCF_046742065.1 Oratosquilla oratoria | reverse complement strand
TAGCTCAGGACAGCCTCGCTTCAAGAAGCAAGACTTAGTCATACTTGATAAGAAATCGTGTTATGTAAAGGGATGGATCTTCACCGGCAACATAAAGTGTACAATAGTTTTCACTTTTATATACTACATTGGCTGAAATCCCCTCGGGAGATGCGAGGATCGTAAATCTTTAGGTCGTATATTTACGACGTGATTGAGTTGTTTGCTTCTTCGAAGCAAAGATTATACTTGTTAAAAGTTTACAGAGAACGTCAACCATTACAGTCTTTACGATCAAAGCCAAATTAATTTGTATAAAAAAGAACAGTGGGTACTTTTGTTCATCTTTGGTCGTTTGTTGTATCACTTGAAGGGGATACTACTTTTTGTGCTGATACAAGTCCTACTGCGAGGAAAAGATCTAAAGAAACCATCTTTAAAAAATTATCAAAGTAGAAACTAGCATCATCTTCAACAAAATTTGTCTATTGGAAAACTTGCTACACCTCTACACTTTGAATTCAAATTGACAACTAGCTTTGAATTGTAAACCGAGACATCGAGGGATGTCTTCAAGGTTTGTTATGTTATCATTTAACAAGACCTATCATGGAAAAAGAACTAAAAAAAAAAAAAAAAAAAAAAAATCCAGACACAATCGAAGCCCACTTTGATGAAGAGAGATCACCATAAGTGAACCTCAAACCATGGGGCTCAAAATAAAAAATAAAATAAAAAATATATGAGAAGAAAAATATACTTCTTGAGCATTTCTGCGATCTCCTTAAGAAACAACATTGAAAAAGCTATGTCATAATGAAAGAAAAATGAAAAAATTATTCGAGAAAATAATTGAAAAGTGTATTCACATTTAACCAAAGATTGACAAAAAATACACCTTGCGTAATCGTGCATTGCATAGTTTTGTGTGAGGCTAAGTCAAAGACTAAAAACATTCTTTGTTGTGATGAGGAGAATCTCAAAAAATAATAATAAAGAATTATAAAAAAAATTAAAAGAAAAGATGAGGTCGTCCTCATCAAAATTTCTTGAAGAAGAGCGAACGTCTTTGGGAGGGATTAGGAAAAGTTGTCACCGAAGAGAAGGATCTACGCGAGGTGAGGAAAGAGAAGAAGAATTTTCTCTTTAAACGATGGTAAGAAAAATACATTACTGGAAAGATCACTGTCGTCTCTGAAGACCATCCTTTTCTTTTTTTATTTTCTTTTTATTTCCATGACCCTTTTTCAATTGGGATGTGGACTTTGACTTAAATAAGATCGCCTTTCTTAAAGTCACGTTGGGACGGGGCTAGTTTGGTAGCGGCTAGTGCTAACTGTAAGTATTGACACCTGGATTTCTTGGAGGCGGCTTTACTAACTTCCTGTTGACAATGGGTAAGTGTAGGAGTAGTTTACAAATTGCTAGCACTAGCGGTTACTAAGCTAACTCAGTGTCATCAAGGCTTTAGAGTGACTTAAGTAATAAACATCAACAAATGAGGATTTGCTCTTCTAAATGAAATTAACTGGTGGCAGCTTCAACAAGCAATTAAACCAAAATAAAAAATACATAAATAAATCAACAAATAATTAAATAGATAAGTGAATAAATAGATAATGTAGGTTAGCTCGAGATAGCTTCTGTCCTTTAAAATGCGGACGTTGGGCTTCATTCAACTGAATAGAATAACTTGGCGGAAGTTGAGAGAAAATATACTAAAGTCGTATAGAACTATAGTTTAGGGAACAGAGGGTAGATTCTTACAAAGAAGAGAGAAAAAAAATATTTTCCTTTAAAAGATGCTAAGGAGTGGGACGCAAAGAATAAAAAATACAGCAATGAGCAGTATCAAATAGTGAAAAAAATGGCTCTAAGAGAGGCGACGGCAACAAAGATATCTACGTCAATCTTTAGCCCAAGAAAATGAAAAAAAAAGAAGAAAGGAAGAGAGATAGCGAGGGAGCAGTGAGGAAACAAAGAAAGTCAGGGAGAAGGACGAAAGGAATGGAGGGAGGACGAGAGGGAAGGAGGGGTGAGGATGGGAAGGAGGACGAGAGGGAGGGAGGAGGAGAGAGGAGGAGGAGTGAGGATGGGAAGGAGGACGGTAGGGAGAGAGCTGTGAGGAAAGGGGGGAGGAAGGGAGTGAGGGGGGGAGAAAAGGAGGGAAGGAAGTAAGGAGGGAAGGTAAGGAAAGGAAGGAGGGAAGGAGAGAGGAAGAAAAAAACGGTGAAAAATGAAAGGAAAAGGAGAGAGGGAAGGAAGAAAAGAGAATATTTACAAATACATCTTTTCTCAGTTAAGTATTCCAGATATTTCTATAAACAAAATTTTCCTGATTTTTATATTATAAAAATGTTGCCTGGTCAACATAGTTAATATATTTTATAGGCTTGCTATTTCAATAGAATAGCGCATCTTTATACATGTAAATTATTTCAACAAGTTTCCAGGCAGACCTTCTACTCATCACCACTTTAATTCTTTTCGGGAGATAGTAGAGAGATGACTGAAAACACACACACACACACACACACACACACACACACACACACACACACACACACACACACACACACACACACACACACACACACATATATATATATATATATATATATATATATATATATATACATATATATACATATATATACATATATATATACATATATATATATATATCAATTCATATAGAATGAACTAATAAAGTTACGGTTATGATAGTAGATGTGAAATAAGTAATACAACTGAGAATTAAACTGTAGAGTATAAGACTAATAGGAAAAGAAAAATGAATGGAATGTGATAATGAGCAAAAATATGCATATAACATGTTATGAGAATCATAATGAACGGAATAGATCTAACAGGAAATTATAGAACTCAGGAGACAACGCTGTACGCTTTTAAACAATAATAGAAGAACTATTATATATATAATAAACGCTTCAACGAAAGAGGTGAGAAAAATAGAAATGTATATAAATAAAAGAGGATAACTGATGTCATGAAAATTAATGATTGAATGAGGGACAGACATGTTTGTGTGCGTGCGTGTGTGCATGTTTCTGTTTACCTTTGTGTGTAGTACATATATGTCTATATATATTTATATATATATATATATATATATGAGTATATATATATAGAGTTGTATATATAATATGAACATTACATGTAAGGGAAAGAGCAACACAAATTGTATATATATGTATATATAAATATATATATATTATATAATATATATATATATATAATATATAATATATAATATATTTATATATATATTATATAATATATATATATACATATATATATATATATTATACATATATATATATATATATATATATATATATATATATATATATACATATATATATATGTATATATAATATATATATATATATATATGTAAATATATATAAATGTGTATATACATACATATATATATCTATATATATATATATATATAATATATATATACATATACATATATATATGTATATATATATGAATATGAATATATATATATACATATATATATAATATATATATAATGTATATATAGAGTTGTATATATAATATGAACATTACAATTAAGGGAAAGAGCAACACAAATTGTGTGTATATATATATATATATATATATATATATATATATATATATATATATATATATATATACATATATATATATATATATATATATACATAATATATATATAACATATATATACAAATATATATATATATATATAATATAGTTATATAATATATAATATATATATAGTTATATATATATGTTGTATATATAATAACATTACAAGTAAGCAAAAGAGCAACACAAGTTGTATATATATATATATATAGTTGTATATATGTAGTTGTATATATAATATGAACATTACAAGTAAGGGAAAGAGCAACACAAGTTGTTTGTATCCAGACAGGGAGAGAGAAATTAGAAATTATTAGCATCTGCAGAGTAAGAAATGAAAATGAATAGCAGAGTCTGATGTCTGGCAAAAGAGAAATACTACAAACCATAAATACAAGGGACTGGAATAAATTTAACGAATAGGCGTATTAGAATATCAACTCTAAAGAACGTACTGTCCCTACTGCTGTAATGAATGTTCTCGCTAAAGCAAGAACAAGATTATTAAACTTTTTTTTCTATATGTATCTGCATTGTTGAAATTGTGTTTGGGACTTCCCCATAAAAGCTATAAGGTAGATAAATTAGTAGATGAAATAGAATAGGGTAAAAATTTCGACATGAAAAATAAATCTCGGAGAACTTTTCCTAAATTCAAAGAAGGAAAGGGAAAAATACGATTTCAAAATCAGGTGTGCAAGGGAAAAGCCATGAACATTGTCTTTGTATTTTGACAAAGGTAGTAGGTGGCAATTACGAATCACTATATTGGACATATATAGAGCCTCCATCCTTTACACCAGCGTTTCTCAACGTTTTTACCCTTGCGTAACCTTTAGAATAAAGTGCATGTCTCATAAAACCCTTGCGCAAAAAAAAAAAAAAAAATCGTATCATATTTTATTTTCATCGTAATAATAGGTTAGATAAAATGATGTCTATGTTGCATTATTACAATAACCAAGAATATGTTGTGCGTGTTTATTTATATTACGTACATGAAATTAAATACCGTTAAAACCTCAGAAGTGCATTAGCTCATCTCACTTGTTCTCGCGAAACCTTTAGGGAACTTTTGCGGAACCTTAAGGTTCCCCGGAACCCTGGTTGAGAAACGCTACTCTAGATAATGGGAACCTTTTATCTAATTTGGGTAAAAAATAGAATATAATTTTATTCCGCTCCTTATTGGTTGACCGTTTGAAACCAGGAAGATACTGTAGTTCATTAAATTAACTCAATTTAAGTCAGGTACTGAAAAAGCCTGGGTAACTGCTTTCACTTCAAAGTACAACAATGACTACGTCATCTGTAGCAAATATGTCTTTCGGTTGAACATTTGAAGCACCCAGGAACAGAGAGGCATCCTCGCTACTTCTGCTAATTTCGAATTAAGAGCGGATATGTATATATATGTAATATATATATACATATATATATATGTATATATATATGCATATATATATGTATATATATGTATATATATATATATGTATATATATGTATATATATATATATATGTATATATATACATATATATGCTTATGGATATATGTATATATATGTATATATGTATGTACGTATGTATATAATATATATGTATATATATGTATACATGTGTATGTATATATATGCGTACAGATATATGTATATATATATATATGTATGTATACATAATGTATATATGTATGTGTGTGTGTATATATGTATATGTATATATATACATATATATACATATATATGTATATATACATATATATATGTATATATACATAATATATATATACATATATATATATATATATCTTTATTCAACCACAAACAACTTTTAATTCCATGCCATCGCAATCGAGACTGAAGAATCGCTCGATGGAGACATTTTGTTGGAAATTGAAACGTGGACGAGCCGAGGATTCGAACCCAGCTAACCCGTAACAAAGTTACAGTGACTTAAACCAATGCGCTATCAAGAGAGATATTTGGGATATCTCAACTGTGTTCCGATGTCATACATTTTGTTCATTTCGTCATCCACAAATTCTGGGCTGAACAAAATTTATGACATCGGAACACAGTTGAGATATCCCAAATTCTTTTTGGACAAATGTTTCAAAAAAGCACAAAGGACATTCTATAAAGGGGAACCAAAACAAAAGTTTGAGAAAAAAGAATTTACTTGTACTTCCTTTTAATGAAAATCTTGAGATTCCTAATATTCTTAAAAATTTCAATGTAAATGTAGCCTTCAAGAACAACACAACTCTAAAAAATCTTCTCATAAAGAATTCCCCTGACAATTCTACAGGCTGTGTATATAAAATACCTTGTAGTAAATGTGACAAATATTATGTAGGTCAAACAGGAAAAGAATTAGAGGTTAGGATTAAACAGCATAAAAACAGCATAAAAAAGGGCCAAGAATCTAGTGCACTTTTTAAACATGTTTGTGAATTTGACCATCCTATTGACTAGAAAAATGCTTCAAAAATTATACAGAAAGAAATATCATAGAGTCAGGAATTATCAAATGCAATTATGACCAACACATTAATAATAGTTTATGATTATATAAATTAGATCCATATATTGTCAGTAATATAAATAGTACATATTTTAAAAGTTAATGTAATAATAATATGTTTCCATGACCTCACCGAGTGACCCAACCTGAGCTTTCAGGCTTCGGAGAGGAGGGTAAATGTCTCTCTTGTCCTACTTATACTCTGTATCTCCATTTTTTGTTCTCATCTTTCTGTACTCCTTGATAATGTGAATATATCACGAAAGCGCTCGGACTCCGTGTGTTTTTCCTTTTCCTAGTGGACTCTGCATATTTGTGATTCGCGTGTGACTTGTGAAATTTGTGCATATATATATATATATATATATATGTGTATATATATATATATATATATATATACACATATATATATATATATATATCAGAGGCTTTTACGGATATCACGATCCGTGCTTAACTCGAAAACAGTAAAAGTGGCGTGGATGCCCATTTGTTTCTGGACACTTCATTTGTGACGAGAGTGAAGCTATCGAGTATTAGACTATTTAGTCATGTTTTAAATATGCCACCCGAATTTATACAAAGTGATGAGATAAAAGAGATGTTAAATAGGTTTTAATTGTGTAAAACGTGTCACATCAACTCGGTCATCCACCATAGAATGAGAGGTCAGATACAGATATAGAACTGTCATGTACAATGTACATTTAATATTTTATACTTTATGCATTATGTTAAACAAGTCATTTGTACAATGATGTAAATGGAAGTTTCACTAAATATTATGTTCGTTTTCACTTGTCCTAGCTCATCACTGGTGACTTTAGGAGTTAACGAAATTGTACGCGAAAGTGTGCGTACATTTGCGTATGAATGCGTGCGTGCGTGTGTTTGCGTGTGTGCGCATGTGCGCGTGTGCGCGTGCGTGTTATGATCTAATTTTCGTCTAATTCTAAGCGTGGGCGTATACACGTGTCTGCCTAAGTAGTGATTATATAACTCCTAGGTTTTATGCAAAATTTCTTAATTTGATTTCATCTGGCTTCAATGGCATCCCTCTTTTTTTTATTTTCTTTCTTTAATTGGGTATTTACTTTCACCTGGCAGCCTATTCCGTTAGTCTCCTGGTCTGCTTAGAAATCAGCTTATTCTTTACATCTGTCGCCCCCATCTCTAGTATACTTATGCGTTTATACCCTCTCCCTCTGCTTTTTGTAGTGGTGCGTATTAGTTTAGGTTTGGTTAGCTTGAGTTGAGATATGGTTTAGTTCATGTTGGGTTGAGATATGGTTTTGATTTTGATTTTTTTTTTTTTTTTGCTTCTGTTTTTGTTTTGGTTTGTTTGAGTTTCATTAGAACTAGTTTGGTCAAGTTAGATTTTTTCTTTCTTTTTTTTTTTTGGTTGGTTGGTTTGGGTAAGTTTTTTTTTTTTCTTTTTGTTTGACAGAGTTTTGTTTAGGTTGGTTGGATTTTGGATGAGTTGGGCTTGGTCGAGTTGGGTTGGGTTTGGTTGGTTCTGCTTGGGTTGGGTTTGATTGGAGTGGGTTGGGTTGGGTTGGATTAAATTTGGCTTTAGCTTTGGCTTTGGTTTTGGCTTTAGCTTTGGCTTTGCTTGAGTTTCATTGGGTTGGCTTGGCTTAGGTAATGTAAGGCTTTGGATAGAAATTATGTTAAAAAGCAGGTGATGATGAAGTATTTCGAAAAGAAAAAAGGTAGAAGAAAGGTCATGTCAGAGATTGTACTTACATCAAAGATATGCAGAAGATGTGGAAAAAATAATAAGGGAATTAAAACATTGAGGAAAATGGAGAGAGATGAGGAGAAAGAAAGTTGTCATTGAAAAGAGAGAGAGAGCAAGAGAGAGAAAAAGGGATGGATAAAGATGGAGAGAGAAGGAGAGGGAAGGAGATGGAAAGAGAGGAAAGGAGAGGGAAGGAGAGGAAAGGAGAGTAAAGGAGAGGGAAAGAAAAAAGTAGGGGACTGCTATAGCAGAAAATTGTTAGTAGATTATTCTTGGCAAATTTGCCTGGTTAGTAATGTTTGCTACACATTTCTAATCCACAGTCACCCATCATAAAAAGAAGAGAAAATATGTGCTCCAGTAATGTCAGTGAGTTTTACAAAGCAGGTTTTAATGAATGCTTGTGTACATTATATAATGTGTTCGTATATCTACATTATGTGTGTATATCACATATTCATATATAATGTGCGTATATGTTAATGTGTGTGTGTGTGTGTGTGTGTGTGTGTGTGTGTGTGTATGTCCACAAATACACACATAATGACATAAATTTTCAGTTGGGACACAAATTAAATCATGAAAGTTTACAATATGTAATTGAAAGGGGTTATATTAGAGAAAATGGAAATCATCGTATTAATTCAGTTTGCGTACCTCGGTTTCTTTGCACTAATGCACAATGCAAATTGCATTCGTTCTCTCAATAAGAAACTAATCATTGAATAAGGACGTTGCCTGATAACACAACATGAACCACTTGTTATTATTTGTTATTGATGTATACTAATTTATGTATATATATATATATATATATATATATATATACATATATATATACATATATATATATGATATAATGTTTGTGTGTGTGTGTGTATGTGTGTGTGTGTGTGTGTGTGTGTGTGTGTGTGTGTGTGTGTGTGTGTGTGTGTGTGTGTGTGTGTGTGTGTGTGTGTGTGTGTGTGTGCCTATGTGTGCGTATGTATATGCCTATGTGTATTTACATTTCAATTGACTAGACTACTGACAGTACAAAAGACCTCCATTGGAGCTACCACCTACAATCCTGAACACGCTTGAGTAACCAAGGAAAGCTATTTTACTGGCTTCACAGGTTATACTTATCTAATACAGTGTGCTAGGGATTATACGGGGTAGTTCCAACTCTACTCCTTTGTACATACATTCAGTATGTGCGTATGCATTTTTCATTTACTTCATTAAATTTCACAAATTATTTTTTCTTATCTGGTGATAACACCATATCTGAAGACATTCGTATATATTTCTTTGAGGGAAACATTTGTAATTAAGCACCTGGTGGCTCATGGTCTAGGGTCCTAGACCAAGACTCTAGAGTCTTGGCTTCCGTTCTCTCTCCTCTACCCAGCAAGCTATGAAGCTTCATTTTCTTCTTCCCTTTCTTCTTCCCTTTCTCTCTATTCTCTTTATTTTCTCTTTTCCCCCTCCTCTTTATCCTGGCTTTTGGTCTCCTGTTCGTCCCTTTGTTTCTCCATCTCGCCCCTTGTTTCTCTATAGACGCTTACTTTTGTCTTCTTAGTCGCTCATTCTGTTGTGTCTTCCTCTTGTTAGTTTTAAGGGACATTTACACGATCAAACAGTTTGCCAAACCCGGTTTGTCAAACAAGTATTTGAAGTGATGTTTATTCGTGTGAATGGGGTATTTGGTTGTCAAACATGTTTGTCAAATGTGACAACCAAATACCCCATTCACACGATCAAACATCACTGCAAACATTTGTTTGACAAACCGGGTTCGACAAACCGTTTGATCGTGTAAATGGCCCTTTAGCCTCAATGTGAGTCCCTTAACATTTCTTCCTACTCTTCTTACACTGTCCTCCTTCTCGTTTACTTTTGTCTGTCTGTCTGTCTCTGTCTCTGTCCGTGTGTTTCTCTTTGTTTCTATTACTGATATCTATATGGCTTCACAGGAATTTTTGTAACGTATTCGTTACATTGTCTAAACAAAATGTCATTACCTTCCTACCTCGCATCTTGCATACTTTCCTTGCTTTCTCCCCAAATACTCGTTTCTTCATGCTCTAACTCCCTTCATTAAATTTATATTCCCTGGAGAGGCACGAGAGAATCACAATTCTGATACTATTTCTTCATGTAAATAGCATTGTCTTGCGTTAGGCAGAAACCTATGAATTATGATGAGTGTAGAAGAGATTAGATGCATTGTTGATTTAAACATGAATTTGGTTTTCCATATGCTTTTGAATATCTGGCATACTATTCTATTTCAACTAGTTAGCATCTTTTCATTTTATTATTTCTATTTGATGTTAATATATGTTGTATTCTATTTCCGCTTTTTGGAATGTACCAAGTTAAGATAAAGATTTTCAGATATCATCAGAGAAGCAAAATTATTTAGCTTGAAGGTGTTAGAAAAAGACAAAGAAACAGGTGACTAAGGGAAATGGAGAATAAGAAAATGGGAGACAAACGTAAACCATAAAGATGGTACACTAAAACATAAATACAAGTAAAACAAAAAGAGGCAAATATGCAAATTATTTGTAAGATGAGTAAGTGGAAATTGAATAAAGACGATAATATATTAAAGTTTGTGAGGTACAGAACGATGTTCATGTATTAAAGGAGAGAAGCATCAACCCTGAATGGATTGATTGAAGAATTACAGAAGTCCTCCCCTTGTTATTTACATGCAGTCCATGCTTATGCATTGCTGTTTTTATACCTCCGAAGATCTCTCCAAGAGTGAATCTTTAGGGATTCACTAAATACAAGTTTTTAGTTTCGGATTCCATCTGTGAATCATCATCGTCCTTAAGAGGTACATGGCACTCAAGATGTGAACCACTATATTATAGCAATATTTTTTATAGAATAACTGCAAAGGGTTTATCGATATAATAAAAGGGGGTGAAAGAAGATAATCCAGAAATGACGAAAAAAAGAAAAGAAAATCCAAGGCCAAAAAATTGAAATAAAGTAAGCATAGGAGGAGGAAGCGGTAAACAAATGAAATGTCTCTTTCACAAATTATATAGTGTCAAAGTGACGCAATAATAATGAAATGTCCAAAAATATATCTTGGTGCTTAAGGAAGTATAAAAACAGTATATGTAGAATAAAGTAAAGTTGTGAAGAGAAGACTAAGAAAAATCTGGGTTAAAGCAGGTTAGAAAGGAAAACTTTTGAAGAAGTTGCGCTTAGGCTTGCAGTGGCATTGTAGTTAAAGAAAACGGTAAGATTTTCAAGAAAATGCAAATTAATCTTAATACACGGCATCATACTAGATCCAAAATAATATTTAGCATTAAAGCGGTGTGTGTGTGTGTGTGTGTGTGTGTGTGTGTGTGTGTGTGTGTGTGTGTGTGTGTGTGTGTGTGTGTGTGTGTGTGTGTGTGTGTATGTGTGTGTGTGTGTGTGTTTCTTTGGGAGAGGGGTGCAAATGTGTTTGAAAAATGCGACTCCCTTTCCACACAATAAAGGAAATTGTAATTAAAAGCGACACATCACTCCGTGTTTGGCACCTGCGGTTGGAAATAATTCCAACTCAAAAATCCATCCCCACCAAGTCGCCATAACGAAGTAACCAAACACAGTATCTTTCATGACTTTTATGGTCTCACAAACGCCAACACTTTTTCTTCTATATACGGAAGTCATTAGACCCTCTTTCGGGTTCCGCAGTGGATAATTTGAACACCGACTTAACGATGCCGTCAAGAGCACACTGGGACTCTTCTACGCCATGAGCACCTTCCCAACTAAAACACAATTCATTTTGTCTGCTCACGGACAATGAAGCCAATTTAGATCCTTTGGATTTCACAGTCGAATCTTGGTTCATATTCTCGTTTCTCGACGGCACAGTCTTCCTGTTCCACGATTGAGCTCATCATCATAAATGTGTGAATGAAGAAATGTAAAATGAGAATAGAAGTTATGTTCATAAGTAGACAATAGGAGTATAATACAAACGTATATTATGATAGTAATTTATTGAATTGTAGGAGAATTGTGAATAATTTTTAGAAACAAAAGTGTAATTATTATTTGGAAATAAAAATGCTACTATGCACCGTATATATTGTATGATAGAATAGCCGTATTTGATTTTACGGAAAAAAACAAACATTTTGTGTACTGTTGCTATTATCAAATTGTTTCCTAAATATAGTCTATTAATCAACTCTGAACAAAGTGATACAGAAATAGAAATAAAATTTTATTGAAAAATGCTGAAAAATTACTGTCTTCAAATAGATCTTAGTGATTTTAAGATTTGAAATAATCTAAAGAACAGGATAGTATCTAATGTTTTTTTTATCATATTCATGAAAAATTATAGACTCTTTTAAAACCGGGTTTCTTGTGAAATATATCAACAAAACATCATCGTCTGAATACTAAAGTATTTATATTCATACATCTATACGGATAGACATATACTTGTACATACATACGTGATTTTTTTTTATCCGACCTAGTTGTGGACCAAAAGGTCTCCTGTTGGCATGCTCCTCCTTTGTAATCCTTTAGATTAGTGTTTGTGTGTGCGTGCGTGTGTTCGCTCGTGCTTGTGCACGC
>NC_134795.1:24003359-24010859 GCF_046742065.1 Oratosquilla oratoria | reverse complement strand
CATCAGGAAATGAAGGTGGATGAGAATTTAATCAGGAAGTTGCATGGATTCCAAAAAGACTGAGGAAGGGCTATGAAAAGTGTAACTCAAGATGAAGATGCTATCTAGGGCAGAAGTTGGAATGGTGGGAAGCATAACGGAGGCGATGTTTATGTATGGGGCTGAGACGTGGACTCCCGGGTCAGCGGACAGAATGGAGGCAGAGGCGGTAGAGATCGAAGGAACGTCTGTTATCACAGCACTCGATCTCATACAGGAGTATTAGTTCTTTTACCCTTTGCACCATTGCACAAGTGCGCTGGTGGTATTATCGAAAGTGTGCTAGTCTCATATTAGCTAAGTTGTGGGGTGAAAATCCGCACTCCTCTCCGGCTCCCAGCGGCGACTGTTACCTGCTCAACAGTCCAAGTGCAAAAGGCGAAAGTGACATACTTGGCCGCAGCCACCTTCCATTGTGCCTGATGGCGTTTTTATGTCTACCTAGACTTTTTTCTTTTACAAATTACCTTGCATTTATTGACATATTTACTACTTCACAGCTTATTCGCTTCAATACATGTTCATGCAATTCCTTGTTTCTTGTTCGATATTACTTGTAAATAACTCTTCAGACCACTGAATCTACTTCACTAATTCATCATTGATATATAACTGAACTTTCCATTTGCTATTCCACATACTTTCGTACCATCATCAAATTTAGATACGGTGGATTTGATTCCAGAACAAATTTCAAGTATGCAAGCGGGGAAGGTGGACAAATGTCCGTAAGGATAGGAAATAAAAGGAGGAAGATGGTCTCAAGTACAATTGATTAACTACACTCAGACACATAGAAACAACAACAGAAGATAAAATGAAAAAAAGAAAATAAGATAAAAGGAAAAAGACAAAAACTGAAAAAAGGGGAATAAAACCCTGGAAAGGGGAATTGAAAAGCTACACTGAAAAGCTACCTTTGAGAATGGAGGTCGGACAAATGCCACCAATTGTATGATCGCAAACAAGCAAACCAAAAGTAGAAAATCAGATCAAATCTTGTTGATATTTACATAAATGAGAACACCTTATACAAAAGACAAAGATATATATATACAGATATATATATATATATATATATATATATATATATATATATAATATATACATATATATATATATATGTATGTGTGTGTGTGTGTTTATGTATATATATGTAAATATGTATATATAATTATATATATATATATATATATATATATATATATATATAGTGTGTGTGTATGTGTATATATATATATGTATATGTTATGTATATATATATGGGTATGTATTTATATATATATATATTATATATATATATATAATGTGTGTGTTTGTTTATATATATACATAAATATGTATACACAGTACGTTCAATAAGTAATGAGAAAATGTCAGGCGACACATTAGATATAATTTGATCAAAATACTACTTCATGGTGAAGTACACATACATATATTCTATAAAATGACTAACTGGCAACTTTCTATATCTATAGGTCTGAGTGCAGCGGTGAACGTGATGGAACCAGTCTGATTCGGTTTGCCGATCTGTGAAAACTTGTCAAAATGCAGGGAAACATAGAGCAACGTTACGACATTAAAATTTGTGTTAAACTTAAGAAAACCGAACAAGAAACTTATGGAATGTTAAAGGAGGCCTATGAGGATGAACACCAAGCAAGTTTCTATCAGTGGTTTAACAGGTTTTCTGAAAGAAATGAACAGGTTGAGGATGAACCCAGATCAGGAGCACCGAAAAGTGCACGCAAGGAAGAAAACATTGAGGAAGTGCAAAGGTTAGTGATGCAAGATCGTCGAATATCTGTGAGGATGATATTTGAAGCTGTTGGTATTAGTATTGGCACAGTAAAGACAGTTCTGACCGAAGTTCTGAAGCTCCACAAAGTCTGTGCCAAGTTCGTGCCAAAGATCCTCTCTGACGTCCAGAGTCAGTTACGTATGGAATGTTGCACTGACATTCTCGTAATGATAGAGGTTGATTCAGGTTTCCTGAATAAGGTAGTGACTTGCGACGAGAGTTGGGTGTTCACTTACGACCCTGAGAGCAAACGTCTGAGTGCTCAGTGGAAACAAGCAACCTTCCCCAGACCCAAAAAGGCAAAGATGAGCAGGTCGCAAGAGAAGACCATGGTCATTCCTTTCTTTGACTCCTAGGGGCTCATTCACGTTCAATGGGTTCCTCAGGGTTAAACCGTCAATAAGGAATATTACCTTACTGTTCTGAATAGGCTTAGGGAGAAGATGAGGAAGAAGAGGCGTCAGCAGTGGAGGAGTGGTCAGTGGTGGTTCCACCAGGACAATGCCCTATGCCATAAGTTAACGCTGGTGACCACCTGGATGGCCGACAGGGGAATGAAAGTGGTACAACACCCACCCTACAGCCCTGACCTAGCCCCTTACGACATCTTCCTTTTCCCACGCATGGAAGATAGCGTTAGGAGAACCAAATTCCAGTCAACAGAGGAGCTGAAAGATGCATCGGAAAGTTACCTGAAGGGACTACTGAAAAAAGACTTTGAGGAGGTCTTACAGGATTGGGAGAGACGCATGCAGAGCTGTGTAGATGCAAGAGGCAATTATATTGAAGGAAACAGTTTTGTAAGCTTATGAAAATAAGTAGTATCGCTCCTGACATTTTTTTCATTATTTATTGATCGTAGTGGTATATTCATTATATATATATATATATATATATATATATATATGTATATATATGTGTGTGTGTGTGTGTGTGTGTTTGTGTGTGTGTGTGTGTGCATATATATATATATATATATATATATATATATATGTATATGTATGTATGTACGTAAAATACTTACCTAGTTGTATTTTACGGGAAGGGGAGCTATGCTCGTGGTGTCCCGTATACATATCTCGTTTTATCTAGAATGTTTTTAAATTTGTGTATCGTTTTTGCACACACCACATTTTCATCTAACTTGTTTCAAACTTCTATTACCCTGTGGGGAATGCTGTTCTTTTTCAGGTCGCTTCTATAACATTCTTGATTGTCTTTCCGTCTCTTGTATCTCTACTATCCCATTTTATTAGATCCTCTCTGTCAATAGTTTCTATGCATTTCATGATTCTATAAATAGTTGTTAAGTCTCCTCTCTCTCTTTTTTGTTCTGATATCTGTAGCTCTAGTTTTGCCAGTCTCTCCTCATATGATAGTTCTGAGAGTGTTGGTGCCAATTTTGTAATTGCTCTTTGTATTCTTTCGAGTTTTGTTATACATTTTTTTTGTACTTGGTCGCTGCATATTCCAATCTTAGTCTTATCAAAGTGACTAGTATTTTCTTTACTATTTCTTCGTCCAGGTATGTAAATGATACTTTGTTCTTATTAAATTATAAGTTTCTCAATTTTTTTTTATGTTTCTCAGGGGACATATTATTCATGATAATGACTCCCAGGTCCTTCTCATTTTTTACTTATTTAATTTCTTCCTCTTCCAATTTGTATGATCCCACTATTCTTTTTTTGCTTCTTCCAAATTCCATTATACCACAATTCTTAATATAGAATTCTATCTCCCACTTCCTACTCCATTCCCATACTTTATTGAGATCACTCTGCAGCGACTCGCAATCTTCTTGTGTTCACTTTTTTCAGCAATCTTAACATCGTTCACAAAGAAGCTCATATAACTTTCAATTGCTTTATCCATATCATTGATATATATAACAAACATTATTGAGGCCAGAACTGTTCCTTGTGTAACTCCACTAATCACTTCATCCCAAGCAGTGTGTTTGTCTCTTACCACTACTCTCATTTTTCTTTCATGCAAGAAGTCTTCCATCCACTTCAGCAGTTTGCCCTTTATTCCTCCTGCAGTTTCTAATTTCTTTAGCAATTTCTTATGTGGCACCTTATCAAAAGCTTTTTTCAGGTCTAGAAATGCACAATCTTTCTTGTATTACATCTATTAGCCTTGAATAGAAACATATTAAGTTTGTGACGCATGATCGTCCTTGTCTATATCCTATCTGCCTTGGATTTAGTACTTTTTTCAAATGCATAACCCATCTACTTTTGATCATTCTTTCACAAATTTTAGCTATCGTACTTGCAAGAGAGACTGGTCTATATTTTTTAGGGCCTTCCTTGTTTCCCCTTTTATATATTGGGACTATATACCCTTTTCCAATCTTCTGGAACTTTTCCTTCTTTCAATGAACTGCTTATTAGACTTTGTATTTGTCTGTTAGTTCGTTCCTGTATTCTCTCAAAATGCATTCTGCCATTTCATCAGGTCTATGCGATTTTCTGACATCAAGATTGATCAAGTGATTCATTATTTCTTTCCTTATTACTTCTATCTCTTTCATAGGGGGAGACTTTCTCCTCCCACTCGACATCTCTAAGTTGTAGGTTCTCCCTCGTGAACACCGATTTAAAATGCCTTTTCATAATTTCTGCCATTTCTATTTCCTCTGTGTATTCAACTCCTTATCGTAGTTTCTCTAATTCTTGTTTGTTTTTCAGTTTGTTGTTTACAAATCTATAAAATAGTTTTGGTTGATCTTTACATATTTCTATGATATCTTTTTCGTATTTTCTCTTTTATTCTCTGCACACCTGTACTTATTGACTTCTATAACTAGTATATATTTTCCATTTTTCAGGTCTTTTGTCTTTTTTCCATTTTATCTAAGCTTTATCCCTTTTGTATTTTAACTCCCTACATCTTTTGGTGTACCAACACTTTACATATCCTTTTTCTTGCTTTTGTCTTGGAACATACTTTTCCACTCCTTTATAGTTTTTTTGTCAAAATAATCCATTTCTCTTCTGTTGTTTCCTCCTTGTGTATTCTTTCCCAGTCTGCTTTTTGAAAGAATTCTCTTATCTACTAATGAAAATTAAACCTTTTCAAAGGTGACACATTTTAAAAATGTTTCATGTCTTGGAGAGGGGGGTCTGTAAGTCCTCCGAGGTCGTAAGTTCTCGGAGGTAGTAAGCCTTTCGAGGCTGTAAGTTCTTCGAGGGTGCAAGTCCATCGAGGGTGCAAGTCCATCGAGGGTGCAAGTCCATCGAGGGTGCAAGTCCTCCGAGGGTGCAAGTCCTCCGAGGGTGCAAGTCCTCCGAGGATGCAAGTCCTCCGAGAGTGCAAGTCCTCCGAGGGTGCCAGTCCTACGAGGGTGCAAGTCCTCTAAAGTTGCAAGTCCTACGAGGTTGTAAATCCTCCAAGGTAATAAATCCTCCAAGGTAATAAGTCCTCCAAGGTAATAAGTCCTCCAAGGTAATAAGTCCTCTAAGGTAATAAGTCCTCCAAGGTAACAAGTCCTCTAAGGTAACAAGTCCTCCAAGGTAACAAGTCCTCCAAGGTAACAAGTCCTCCAAGGTAACAAGTCCTCCAAGATGACAAGTCCTCCAAGATGACAAGTCCTCCAAGGTAACAAGTCCTCCAAGGTAACAAGTCCTCCAAGGTAACAAGTCCTCCAAGGTAACAAGTCCTCCAAGGTAACAAGTCCTCCAAGGTAACAAGTCCTCCAAGGTAACAAGTCCTCCAAGGTAACAAGTCCTCCAAGGTAACAAGTCCTCCAAGGTAACAAGTCCTCCAAGATAACAAGTCCTCCAAGGTAACAAGTCCTCCAAGGTAACAAATCCTCCAAGGTAATAAGTCCTCCAAGGTAGCAAGTCCTCCAAGGTAACAAGTCCTCAAAGGTCGCAAGTCCTCAAAGGTCGCAAGTCCTCAGTGGTCGCAAGTCCTCAGTGGTCGCAAGTCCTCAGTGGTCGCAAGTCCTCAGTGGTCGCAAGTCCTCAGTGGTCGCAAGTCCTCAGTGGTCGCAAGTCCTCAGTGGTCGCAAGTCCTCAGTGATCGCAAGTCCTCAGTGTTAGCAAGTCCTCAGTGTTAGCAAGTCCTCAGTGTTAGCAAGTCCTCAGTGGTCGCAAGTCCTCAGTGGTCGCAAGTTCTCAGTGGTCGCCTTGAACTGACCAGCAAAAAATGTCCCTTGGGCTCGGCCTCGGCCTCGGGGCGGAACCCAAACACGGGATTTCTAACGTGCGGTTGAAGGCCGCTGCGGCTGTAGGCCGCTGTTTGCGCAGCCAAGGGAAGGGCGAAGCCCGCGGCTTGTTTTATTAAAAAAAAAAAAAAAAAAAAAAAAAAAAAAAACCATACATAAATCTTCCTTTTCTACATTTTTCGAGTGGGAGTGTGGGAGTGGAGCTGGGAGGTACTCAGGAGTGAAGAGGGGACGAGGGAGAAAAGGGGTGGCTATACTAGTAAGTGAAGAGATAAATAAGCGTGTAGTGGAGTGGAAGGAGGTTCACCAAGGTTGATGTGGATGAAGGTGAAGCTGGGAAGGGAGATGTGGGTTTTTGTAAGTGCGTATGGGCCTCGTAGTGAGAAGAGCGTAGAGGAAAGGGAGGCTTTTTAGGTAGATATAAATGAGTGCATAGAGGGATTAGGGAGAAATGTCAATGTAGTCGTATTGGAAGACCTTAATGATAGGGTAGGAAACGAGCCAATAGTCGGAGTTATTGGGAAGTATGGAGGTCCAGGTAAATATCGTAGTGGATAATTAATGGCGGAGATGTCTTAAAAAGAGTTGATGAGAGCAAATACAGTGTTTAGGAAGAAAGTCAAGCATAAGTACACATGGGAGAGGGTGGTGGATGGAAGGGTGGCAGATAGAGCGTTAATGGACTATATAGTGGTGATCAGGAGTATGGTAGGAAGAGTTAAGGATGTACATGTTCTAAGGGGAGAGAGTGTGGGAATATCAGATCATATTCTGGTGGTAGGTAAATTGAGAGTGGAGAATAGGTGGAGAAAGAGGAAAAGAGCAGAAGGTAGGGAGGTACTTAGAGTGAACTGCTTAAATAAGAAAGAAAAGGAAAAGGAGTATAAGAAGAAGCTGAGAGAGGAATGGGAGGGAGTGAAGGATATAGTAGAACTAGGAGTGGAGGAGGAATGGGGATGGTACAAGGAGGAATTCATAAGGTGTGCAAAGATGCGGAAGGAAATAGAAGGAAGGGTAGTAAGTGGTGGGATGTAGAAGCAAAGAAGAGTGTAAAAGAGAAGAAGCAGGGATTCATAGATTGGCTACAAATTAGGACGAGGGAATCCTATGAGAGGTACAAAGTAAAGAGAAGGGTAGTTAAGCATAAGATAAAGGAAGCAAAGAGGAGAGAAGATGGGGGGGGGGTTGCAATATTCATAAAGAGGTCTTCCTGTGAATGTGCTTCTGACCCAGGGCAGTAGACAAGATGCATGGATGACCAATAATCCAGGAGGTGCCAAGTTGAGCGGAAGGGAGAAGGGTGAAGGGGAGTTGAAAAAGTAGAGAATGGAATGGCTGGGAGTGTTTTCAATGCCCTTTTCTTTGTGGCTACCCCCCACCCCCGTGTAGAGGGGAAAAATATATTATGAATATGCATATATATATATATATAAAATGTTTATATTAATAGTGTATATATATATATATATATATATGTATA
>NC_134795.1:23988359-23990859 GCF_046742065.1 Oratosquilla oratoria | reverse complement strand
AGCCTGCGCATACACACAGAGACGGACACACACACACACACACACACACACACACACACACACACACACACACACACACACACACACACACACACACACACACACACACACACACACACACACACGACTCGGTGGCGCGGTTAATAGAGTCCCTGACTGTCACTACGGCGGTCCGGGTTCGAATCCTACCCAGGGCTGAAATAATTTCAGTATCGCTGTGCTTCGAGTCGTTTCTCCAACTCTTGTGTGCGGGGAGTTGGGTGTGTGTGTGCGTGTAAGGTCACAACATTACCCATAAATCGCTCATACGAGCTCTGAGCTCTCTTCTGGGAGGGAAAATAGCTATCGATCACGAGTCCAGCATGTGATCCAAAGATCAAGGTGAATACACACACACACACACACACACACACACACACACACACACACACACACACACACACACACACACACACACACACACACACACATAGCGGAGTAGGTGTTCTGAAGTTTTCTGCAGTTGATTAAAATATGTTGGTGGGTAATTCAAAAATATAACGATGAAAAATAGTTATAATATCCGACATATGCGGGTACATTATTTAGTATCTATCTCAAGCTTAACCCCAATTAACCCCTTTTTCTGGCGTTTTGTGACTTAGTCGTTTATACTTTAATATAGCCTAGACCAGTGTAGATATATATTTTTTCATTTTAGTATTTGATTGGCCATAGCTAGCATTTTCACCTGTGGGAGCAATATTAATATGAACAGATGAAATCATAGAGACAGTAAAGAAGAAATTAAAGAAGAGTTAAGATCGAAAAAGAAAGGATGGTAGAACCTAATAGTACGAAACCTTCTTCTCTGAGTGGATACTTCTCCACAATCATTAAATAGTGTTAAATGACACCAGTCGTGTAGGAATGTTCCTAAACTCCCTAAATGTTTAGCTGCATAGATATAATGCAGTCAATTCCCCTTAAGGGATTAGCTATTGGCGTCTCTCTCGTCTGAGGGGAATCTCACTGTACATGGAAAGAATTTGACTTTAAATAGATAAAAACAAATAACTTTAGTATTCTATTCATATATGTGTTGTATCAATGGTATAAGCTTTTTTTTTATCAAATGCTGGACAATTGATTTATTACTTCTCATCTTCTTTCAACTTGGTATGAAAGAAGTCTGTCTTTGCATTTAGAAGTGCAATATAAGTATTAATTAAAGAATTTCTCGTCTATCATGTTTTGGCTATAATCATAGACAACGTTTGCTTGTAGAGACTTGATAAATCCATGTAAGTCATGCAAGAGCAATTCTACATAGCCTTAACTTAGGCAGTCTGCCTTTGCCATGAAACATATCGTAAAGAGAAAAACACGCATATATATATATATATATATATATATATATATATATATATATATATATATACATATACATGAGAGCTCAGAGCTCATATATGGCCGATTTATGGGTAATGCTATGACCTTACACGCACACACCCCTAACTTCCCACCCACAAGAGATGGAGTAACGACTCGCAACGCAGCGATACTGATATCATTTCAGCCCTGGGCGGGATTCAAACACGGACAGCCTTAGTGGCAGCCGAGAACTCTGCCACCGCGCCATCGAGTCGTGTGTGTGTGTGTGTGTGTGTGTGTGTGTGTGTGTGTGTGTGTGTGTGTGTGTGTGTGTGTGTGTGTGTGTGTGTGTGTGTGTGTGTGTGTGAGTGTGTGTGTGTGTGTGTGTGTGTGTGTGTGTGTGTGTGTGAGTGTGAGCGTGTGTGTGTGTGTGCGTGTGGTATTCTTTTTTTATTATTTCTCTGTAGTAAATCAAAATGCAAGTTAAGTTTCCTGAGTTTATGTATCGAAAGCTGATATTTATGAAAAAATATTATACCTGGTGACGTGAGAGTTGTTCGAAAGCTTCTATACCACAATGGCATTTTCCTCATCCGTAGTTGGCACAAGATTATATAGAAATGTCCAGAATCAAGCGAATCTTTTGTTGACCTAACCCAGTGTCCATTTGCTCACATTATTACAAAGTAATTGTGTTTTCTGTTCTCTGTTTCATTTCGAGTTTTTTTTAACACTTAGGCAAGTCATCATTTTTAGTTTTCTTAATTTTTTTTCTTCATAAGTGTTCAGATATTTTGTACATTTATTTTGACTGCCACGACCCTATTCCTCAAATAGAATCTATCGACGACATTCTGGTTCTCACAAATCAGTTTCTTTCACTATTAGAATGTCATGTACTTTCTCCAAACAAACAAGGAAATGTCAACATTTGAGACCAGGACAAAACATCCAATTTTCAATATCCAATCAACGACTCGGATAATAAACTATTACAATGATTTTGCATAAAAAAACATAAAAACGCAATACTCGAACAGGCTAAAGAGAGAGCGACAACAGTCGTCTCTCTTGGAGTCGCTTGCAAACAAACAAAAGAAGGTCGACTTGTACGCGAGAGAGTAGTACGCTCGTCGGCTGCGTGCGC
>NC_134795.1:23970859-23983359 GCF_046742065.1 Oratosquilla oratoria | reverse complement strand
TTGTTTTTGATGCTTTTGTTTTTGTTTCTGTTATTGTTGTTTTTGTTGTGTTGCTTTTGTTGTTGTCGTTGCTTTTGTTGTTGTCGTCGTCGTTGCTGTTTTTGTCGTCGTCATCATCACCGTCGTCGTCATCACCGTCGTCGTCACCACCGTCGTCGTCACCACCGTCGTCGTCACCACCGTCGTCGTCACCACCGTCGTCGTCACCACCGTCGTCGTCACCACCGTCGTCGTCACCACCGTCGTCGTCACCACCGTCGTCGTCACCACCGTCGTCGTCACCACCGTCGTCGTCACCACCGTCGTCGTCACCACCGTCGTCGTCACCACCGTCGTCGTCACCACCGTCGTCGTCACCACCGTCGTCGTCACCACCGTCGTCGTCACCACCGTCGTCGTCACCACCGTTGTCGTCACCACCGTCGTCGTCACCACCGTCGTCGTCATTACCGTCGTTATCATTACCGTCGTCATCACCGTCATCATCACCATTATCATTACTTTTTCCGGAGATTATTGCTAGAATTAACTCTCTATACATAATAGACTTTTCCTCAACTAAATAATAGTTACTTATGATTATTACACAGGATATACACAATATGGCAAGAAGACCAAAATATTGGCCTCCACCCCCTAATGTAATTCAAATAATCTGGCGTTTGCCAATAAAGAGTTGAATAAAGTGTGACACTTAGCTATAATAACTATAAATAAATGCAAATTGTAAAACTAAAACTTAAGTAATCCAGGCTGTTATCAAGTGGTCTTATATGTTTAAAAAAATACCGTAATTAAGAATATTACAAAACCATTAAATAACAAAGATATATGAAAACCTTGACACCGTAGAAAAAGTAATAATGAAAGAACAAGGAAGAAATATTAAATTCAAGGAATTAAAGAAAGGTCTACAAATCGAGCTCACCATTCAATGGGAATCGATTGGGAATCAGCAGTCAAAAAGGGAAAAGAGAATATAAGAACATAAGAACATAAGAATGAAGGAGACTGGAAGAGACCATAAGGCCTACTCAGGCTGTTCCCATTTACAGTCACCATCTGTAAAACGTCATCACACTCACTCTTCAATACAACACCACAATGTATGACTTTATCACATTCAACTTTTGTAATATATAACCAAGTCCATCTCACATTCTTTTATACATGTTTATACTTTGATTTTTCACTATTGTTTGTGTTTGGTTTTTTTGCATTCTTTGTTTGGAGGTTCAGAGAGAGACAGAGAGAAGAGAGAGAGCGAGAGGCGAGAGTAGAGAGAAAGAGAGGAGAAAGAGTAGAGAGGAAAAAAGGAGAAGGAGATTAAGAAAGGGAAAAACTAAGAAAAAAAAAAAGAAGAGAGAGAGAGGAAGTCCGAGAAAGACAGAAAAGATTCAGAAAGAGAAAAAAAAAGACAGAATCCGAGAGAAGGCAAAAAGAGAAAAGAAAAAAGAACAAAGAAGAGATGAAAGAGGAAGAGAAAGAGAACGAAAGAGCAGACAGAGGAAAGAGAAGGAAAAAAGAGACAGAGAGAGAGAGAAAGAAGGTAGCGGCAACATGAGATCAAGCAGAAAGACAGAGCAGAGCAAAAGAGACAAAGAGAAAAGAGCAAAAGAGAGATAAACACAAAAGAGAGAGAGCCCAAGGAGAGCAAGCAGAAAAAGAGAGCAAAAAAGCGAGGAAAGCGAGAGAGAGAGAGAACAGGAGACAGAAGCACGTCCACATCTCTCTCCCTCTCGCTCTCTTCTCTCCCCCTCTCTCCCCCTCTCTCCTCTCCTCTCTCCCCTCTCTCTCCCCCTCTTTTCTCTCTCCCTCTCTCTCTCTTCCTCTCTCCCTCCATCCTCTCTCTCTCCCCCTCTCTCTCCCTCACCACTCTCTCTCCCCTCTCCCTCTCCCTCTCCCCTCTCCCTCTTCCCTCTCCCTCCTCTCCCTCTCCCTCTCCCTCTCCCTCTCCCTCTCTCCTCTCCCTCTCCCTCTCCCTCTCCCTCTCCCCTCTCCTCTCCACTTCCTCCCTCTCCCCTCCTCTCCTCTCCTCTCCTCACCTCTCCTCTCCTCTCCTCTCCTCTCTCTCTCTCTCTCCTCTCTCTCTCTCTCTCTCTCTCTCTCTCTCTCTCTCTCTCTCTCTCTCTCTCTGACTATCTCTGACTCCCATTTCCATGGAGCCATATGTAGATAATTGTGGGCCTTATAAGTTATATATTATCCATACATTATACATATATACATATCGTACATTATATGTCTCACAGTAAGCTTCACGCGTTATTTGTATGTAATGCAAATATTATACTTTCCTCATTATGCGCTGCATATGTTTTGCACATCCAATACAATATGTGCGTTACATATTACACAATATCCATGGCGCAGTAATACACGTTATACATTGTATATTATACATTTTACTTTGTACTGTACAATATACATTATATTCTATGCACCATGTCTTAAGCGATGTATGTCAAGTGTTAAACGTCTTATGCTGTACATATTACGTTATACATACACACATGTTACATTATACATTATTTCACATGATACATTGTGCAATGTACGCCACTTACTATGCGGTGTAAACGATGTGACATATATGGTACATAATACACTATTTGTGATATAGAGTGCACAATAAATTATACACTATGATGAATGATTCGGTCTGATATTACGAACTGCCTTTCTCAGAAAGGGCTGGGAATGTGCCTTCCTCCTTGCGATATACAGTACAGGAAGATAATGAAATATTACCCTTAGTACGAACTCTATAGCCGCCAGGTAGCTTCGAACCTCCTCCACTCGCATCCTATTATGCACCTCTTGGACTGCTGGGGTAGTTAAGTCACTGCTTAGAATACGAGAGAAATATGGGACTCGAACCCATAATTAATCGAATGCGAAAGCAGAGCAATTTCGGTTAGTGTGGGATCTTCCCCCACCTACATTCTTCATCTAGAGATGCGGCTTTAAGTAGCTCACATTAAGTCTTTGTTTCATCTTCGCCTTCACATAAGAAGATCTGACGACAAAAAACTCTTCCCCTCCTATTCTTATGAGCCGATGAAATACAAAGTCCCATATTTGTACAATAGAAAAAAAGTCCTAATTCTATTTCACAAAGGGATTACAAAGGATTACAAAGGCAAAGCATGCCGACAGGAGACCTTTTGATCCATATCTAGGTCGGATGAAAAAAAAAAAAAAAAAAAAAAAAAAATCATATTAATAATAAATTAAAACTATAACAATGTAAATAACAATTAAAATACATAAATAAATGCATTGGTATAGTTGAATAACAAACAAACAGGTAAATAGTAAATGATAATAAATTGACATATAACTAATGATAAATGAAAATCAGACAGACAAATTATAACAAAACAAAAACAAATAATATAACATAAATTATAATAATTACAGCATCTTACTTAGGTATTTATCTAAATGATTCTTAAAGCTTCGAACTGAACTACATTGCACTACCTGTGCAGGAAGTTTATTCCATTCATTAACTACACGGTTGGCAAAGTTGTTTCTACTACTTCCAAATTGAATCTATTTCCGGACAGTTTGAGACCATTGTTTCTTGTCTGATTCTCATTCAATGTGAAAATTTGGTCACTTTTGATGTTGTCAATTCCCTTTAAAATCTTAAAGACCTGTATCAAGTCACCCCTGAGTCTACGCTTTTTTAGGGAAAACAGATTCATGTGCTTAAGTCGATTTTCGTATGATTTATTTTTGATATTTGGAATCAGTTTTGTGGCTCGCCGTTGTACTTTTTCCAGTCTGTCAATGTCTTTAATGAGATTCGGTGACCATACGGAAACAGCATATTCCAAATGTGGACGAACTAACGATTTATATAGATTGTTAATGAGTGATGGACTTTTGAAATCAAAAGATCGCGCAATCAATCCCAGAATCTTATTTGCTTTCTCAGAGGCTGAAATACACTGCTTGGATGATTTGAGGTCGTTACTGATAATTACGCCGAGATCTTTTTCACTATCCACTTTTGTTAACGAATTTCCAAATAACTTGTAATCGTACTTGCTGTTATTTTTACCTATGTGCATTACCTTGCATTTACTTGTGTTAAATTTCATTAGCCACTTTTCAGACCATTGCTGTAATTTATCTAAATCTTCTTGAATATCTAATTGGTTTGAGTGATCATTTGCCACTCCGCACAGTTTTGTATCATCAGCAAATTTGGAAACAGTAGATTTTAGTCCATGGTCTATATCATTTATATATACTATGAATAGAAGTGGCCCAAGAACGGAACCCTGAGGAACTCCACTTGCAACACTTTTCCATCCAGAAGTTTTTCCATTTAAAACAACTCTCTGTTTTCGACCTTTCAACCAATTACTAGTCCAACCTAATAGGCTACCACTTATTCCATGCAAAGCTAATTTAGTAAGTAGTCTTTCGTGTGGGACGGTATCAAAAGCTTTTGCAAAGTCTAGATATATTAAATCTATATTGTTTCTTTTGTCATAATTCGAGACAACTGTGTTGTAGAATTCGAGTAAGTTAGTCACGCAAGAACGTTTCCGTCTGAAACCATGTTGGCTATCATTTATCAAACGGTTACTTTCTAAATGATATTCGATAGCATCTCTGATGATAGTTTCCATTATTTTTCCTACGATCGAAGTCAAACTAATAGGCCTATAGTTATTTGGTTTCTTTTTGTCACCTTTTTTGAATATGGGAGTAACGTTAGCTAGCTTCCATTCTCTTGGGACATCTCCGGATATGATGGATTTCTTGAAAATAATTTCTAATGGAACAACAATCTCATTTTTCATTTCCTTTAAGATTCTTGGATGCCAACCGTCAGGCCCTGGTGTTTTATTAACTTTGAGTTTGTCTATACACCTTTTAATTGTTTCTTTTGTTATATTTACCGTAGTGAGTAAGTTTACCCCAGACTTTTCACAGGTTTCAGTTTGGAATTCACTTTGAGGTGTTTCGTTTACGAATACCGAGCTAAAATAATTGTTTAAGAGATTACACATTCCTTCATTTGAATATTCAAGTTGACCGTCAGCAGATAATAGTGGACCAATGTGATTCCTAACAACCTTTTTATCTCTAATGTAACTATAGAATTCTTTGGGATTCTCTTTGGATTTCTCAGCGATGTTCATTTCGTATTGTCGTTTTCTTTTTCTTATTGTCTTTTTTAAATCTCTCTGTATTGATACATAACTTTCATAGTCATTAGATGCACCCGAGCACTTATATTTCTTATAAGCCTGTCTCTTTTTAGCAATACTTTTTTCAGTTTCTTTGTCGAGCCACTTTGGGCGAGCCTGATTTGGGGGACGTCTGTCCTTAAAAGGAATGTAAGTTTGAATCATCTTAGTGAGCGTATTTTGAAATATTTCCCACATCTGATCTACAGGCCTTTCGTTTAATTTGTCCTCCCAATCTGTAAGCTGAAGCTCCTGACGTAGTTCTATGTAACTGTCCGAGGACCGCTGCCAGCCTCTCGGGGCTGTGGTCTTCTAGTCGATAAAATCTTGATAGAATTATTAATGCTATTCTATTTACGACGATTTTCTTCATTTTGAGAACGTTTTCAGGTCAGGAAATTAATTATTACAGAAATTTGAAATTAAACTGAGAAAATATAAACGCGTCTTGAATAAAAGGCAATATAAAGAAGTGACTAACAAAAAAGAACGAGTAAATAAAAGGAAGCAAAAGAAAGGAACTATAAATGAACTCGGTATATGAATGGAGTTCGACCGAGGTATGAAGACAAAAGAAGAAAGTGTTGTATAGGCAAGATATATAAGGAAACGAATAAACGCGTGAAAGAAAACCTCGACGTGACGTTGGAATATATACAAAAATAATCTAGCATCAATTAAACAACAATATGTGACGTATGTACACATGCAAAAGAATCAAATGCCATAAAAGTCCATAAGTGATGTATGGTCACATAGGGATGATGACAAATGTCAAAGAACAAAAGATGACGTAGAACTTTAAAAGAAATGATTCTACTAGGATAAACAAGATTTACGTTAAAAATAATAATCGATATTCTATTATAGTTACAGAGACTAGAAAAGATATTTTCGTGAAAAAAGTGACCGGATAGAAAAGATACATATGTATATGTATTCATGGATATTGATACACGCACACGCGCATACAAACACACACGCACGCACGCACATACATATATTCATTTCATATATATACATATATAATATATATATATATATATACATATATATATATAGACATATATATATGTATATATATATATATATATATATATATATATATATATATATATAATATATACGAGGAACGGGCTGCGCCCAACCCCACTATGCGGAGTCTCGGCCCTTCGGGCGAGCTCGCTTCGCTCGCAGGCGCCTTCGGCATTTCATGTCGAAATAATAGGATTTGAAATCCTCGTTACAGCTAAACCACCCACTTTGGGATATAAACGATCTATATCCAGCCTAGTAGTGAGCCACATATCTCTTCTCTTCTTCAGGATCTATATCTCCATCATAATCTGTAAGATCCTCAAGGCTCAGCTGTCGAGCAGGATTGTTCTTAAACTCCTCTAGGCGCTTAATTATTCTAAAGAACAACAAAACATTCTTCTTGATTTCTGACGCCTCATTAGCTTTTTTCTTGTCGAAGAATGTTAACTAACTCCTGTTTTAAACTCTTATTTTTCCTCACATCACTTAGTGAATATTTCCTTTTGTTATCCAATTCCTAAAATGGCGTTGCCTGCGTTAGTCTTGCGTACTTCCGGCCATGGTGTTCGACAACCTTGCAGAGACACACCGGGACGAATCACACAACCGTGCCAGAGGGGACGTGTCTCCTTGAGGGATTTCCGGTTTCCGGTCCAATTACAAGAAATCTTTTATTAGTACCAGGGGTTTCCCTGAGGGCTTTCTAGGGGTTCCATAGGGGCTCCCCAGGAGTTTCCAGAGTGCACCCCAGGGGCTCCGCAAGTGCTCCCTTTGGAGTTCCAGGGGGATTCTTAATGGGGTCCTCAGGAGCCCCCAGAGGGTTCCACAGGGAATCCCCACAGGGATTCTCGGAGGTTCCCTAGTGACTATCCAAGGGCTTCCAAAGGGCTACCGGGTGTTTTCAGAGTTCTTTCCCGGGGGTTTGTGGACATTTTGCTCTCAGCCAATCAGTCGTCTCCGTTGCTGTAACATCACCTCTCCTGGCCAATCAGGGGCCTGCGTTTATCCTTAGAAGACGTTACCCCATGTTACTGGGCCAACTATACCCAGCGATGTCCTCTTTTCGGCGGAACCGCCGTTCCGACCATTTCGATATGTTATTTTAGTACATATACTTATATATATATATATATATATATATATATATATATATATATATATATATATATATAATATAGGGGGTGCGTGTGTGTGTGGTTGGTTGGTCGATCTAGCTATTATGATGAAGGATCAAATCCGGCTTCTAGAACTGTAGATTGGCCTCCTACTCCGAATTGTTAAATGGATTGAAAGCTTTGGACTGGTAGCCCAGTGGCCTGGGTTTGATCCCTGCTTTTAACACAGATTAGTTATCTATATATATATATATATATATATATATATATATATATATATATATATATAACATCACCATGCATTAGTCATTTATATAATCCGCATATATGCACGCACGTGCACGTTTGTGTGTATTCATGTCTGTATAGAGTCAAGAGAGAATGAGACAGACAGAACGACTGACAGACAGACAGACAGGCAGACAGACATAGACACAGACACATACAGACAGACATACAGACACATTCAGATAGACAGACAGATTGAGAGACAGAGATAGAGTACCTAGAGACTTAGACATAGAGACAGAATCCTATTGAGAGACATAGACACAGAGATAAAGAACTGCTTATAGACTTAGATATAGACCTACCTAGAAACTTAGACATAGAGACAGAGACTTTGAAATAGAGATGTAGGGACTGACTTGGGGACTCGGGGATGCAGAGTATAATATATATATATATATATATATATATATATATATATATATATATATGTATATGTATGTATTATATATATGTATTATATATATATATATATAATATATATATATATATATATATATATATATATATATTAGCCCAGTTTTAAAACTTTCATTTGTATTGCACGATTTTACCTGTAATTTTTTTTTCTTTTTCGATCAAGATCGTCAACATTGTTTTTTGTGTATGTATCAATCAATCCACATTATATCCTGGTAACGAGGAATTAAACTGTTATGAGTGATTTCCTAAATAATTTTCTACGATTTCATAATGCTTTGTCCTAGACAGTTGTGCAAATCTTAGATTAGCCTCTTCACGTTCGTCAATGTTTGTTTTACTTTTAATTACATTTCGCACAACTGTGTCCCAGATTTTGAATCAAGTCGACTTAGAATCTCGATCTAACTGATTTCCATTTATATTTGGCGAATGAGAGATGATTTAATTCAGCTAAAGAATTTTCCTACAGAGTACTGCATAAGTCATATAGAATCACTATTTTAATGTCATTAGTTCCACCCTTACGGACTAGAATTACATACCATTCTTTGATGGTTGGAGACAAGTCTTGACTCATAAAGAAATGAAGATCACTTTTAAGTTTTACTCTTCCTCCTCTCTGCTTTATATCTTTCATCCCTCCTTTACATTGCGTGACTCCTTGAAAACATAAAAGCATAAGAAGGAAGGAGACTGCATAAGGCATTAGGCAGTTCCATGTCTTTTACCAACCTTCATCCCTATCCACAAATTTATCTTCTCTTCTCTTAAGACAATCAATTGTTTCAGTGTTCACTACATAGTTATCAAGTCTATTCTATTCGTTAACCACCTTATTGGTAAGCCAGCTCTTGTCTTGCTTTTCCTTAATTAATAAAATAAATCAATAAAATAAATAAATCAAATAAAATAAATATAATAAAATAAATATAATAAATAAAAATAAATAAAATAAATAAAAATAAATATAATAGAATAAATAAATAGAATAAATAAATAAAAGAAGGATAGAAGCGCTGATTATTGATGACTATTAGTTAGAACTAATGTGTGATCTAAAGGTTGAAGGTCTGAGAACTTGGTTGCCATCTTCATGGAAAATAAACGAACAAATAAGTAAGTGTTGGTCATAGCTTCAAGGGGATTTGTTTAATTGGGAGTTTACCCCACAAAAAATGGAAAACGTAATCAAATATTCAGCCTTGAGATCCCCGCAGACTCCCTATACTGTAACTTAGGGAGACCATGGATTGAAGTGTCTATAAAGTATAAGAATAAAAAAATATCGAGGATCTAGGATCCAAATCACTGTGAAATGGATTGGGGCTCTTGTTAAGTCCTGCAATAAAAGAGAAGATACAATATCGGCCAATAGAAATTTATATACAACGGAATCAACCAATCAAATCACTCGTGTCACCTCATCCAGAGAGGTGACGAACGGCTCTGTCAACCAAGTTTGATTTTATTCGTTCTTGCTCGAAGTTCATCAACAAAAGGAAACGAAATAGCTCGCAATAGGAGAACACCGTTATCAATCGCGTTTAACTAATTTCATCTGATATACGGTAAGGTTCGCCAACGGAAGGAAAGAAAAATTATTTGCCAACGAGATTTTGCTGGAATTGGCAAATGAAAATATTCTCGTAAGCATGGATTTTGGTGAAAGAGTATAATTTCCATAGGGTCCAATGACACGTCTTAGAAACCTTGTTCTTGCCAGACCAAAAGATTTCACTTTTTTTTTTCAATACGTAAGTATTGATCAGCTTTTCTTGATTATATCAGTACTGAAAGAATTTTCAATTATGCACTATCACTTATCTATTTATCTAATATTTATTGATCTATTTTTAGTATTTATTAATCTTGTTAGATTGAATAATCAAGTGTGTGTGTGTGTGTGTGTGTGTGTGTGTGTGTGTGTGTGTGTGTGTGTATGTATGTATGTATGTATGTATGTATGTGTGCGTGTGCGTGTGCGTGTGTGTGTGTGTGTGCGTGCGTGTTTTGTCTCTATCTTTCTGTCTCTGACTGTCTCTCTAAATGTCTGTCTGTCTGTCTGTCTGTCTCTTTCTGTATATATCCAATGCTAAAACGAACTATTCAAAGAACGCCACGGGATTGACAGTAATAGCTCCTTTATTAGCAATGGGGTGCCATACAGGCAAATGAAACCAGTTGGCCATAGATTGAATAAAAAGGAAAAACTGTCAACCGGTAAGGAAGTGAGTCAAAATAAGCTACCTATTACGCAAAAAGTATACCAGTGTTGTTAATAAAACCACCTGGCAACAGACAAAAGGGAAATGAAAAAGTAGTATCCGGTAGAGGAGTGAGCAGAAACGGTAGAGAGGCGAGTTGTCGTTTCTGGAAGAGAAGGGGGGAAGAAGCGAAAATAGAATAAACAGTGTAACGAAGTGAGGCTAAAAGATTCTTAGAACGAAATAAGAAGAAGAGGAGAAGAGAAAATTAAATATGTTTTTTACGGAAAGGAGCAGGAGGAGAAGGAGGAGGAGGAGACAGGCAAAGAAGAAAAGAGACACAGAAAAGGAAAAAGAGAACTTGGAATATGCAGTTTAGTAAAGAGAAAGTATAGTGAGTGTAGAAAGAAATAAGCAGAAGACTGTGGAACAAGATGAAGGGAAAAATGATCTTGCAAAAGGAGAAGAAAGAAAAAACTGAGGATAGCGAGAATAAGAGAGATGAAAACTGTGAAGGAATAAACAATTTGATAATTAAAAAGAAGAGGGGAAGTATAACAAAATAGGAATAGTAAGAGAATGAACGAAAAGTTGAATAAAGGAAATGTAGAGAAATGAATGAATTAGATAAACACTTGAAAAAATGGAACTGTTGAAGTATACAATATGATAAGCGATTGATTATTTTAATCATATAAAAAGGTTTTCCATGGTCAGATCACTAGTATACATGCATATATATATATATAGATACAGATATATATATATATATATATATATATATATATATATATATATATATATACCCCGTCTGGGGTATTGGCTGCATGTTATTGTGGCAAAGTAACATGCAATTGATACTTTAGGGTCTATATGGAGCGCCCCTGCGGACCAGAGCACACATCATTATGTTTGCGATAGAGAAAGACTCTGCTTACAGAGAGATGATGACACTTTTATTATACTGCTACTGTCCCTCCGTTATGTTGTTCCTCAACCCCTTGTTACTGTCCTGTACCATTTCTTTGAATATTATTATTTTTTTCACCTACCCTGTGGTAGGGGAAAAGAGTGCTACCACCAAGTCTTCCCACTTGAGTCGTAAGAGACGAGAAAAAACGGGCCGGTGGATAGGACTAGGAATCATTCTACCTGTAGCCCCACAGGGGGCACTCCTAAAAAACGTAAAGGCATAAGAGGGTCTAGGAGCTTTCCAACCAGTACCCTAAGGTTTGGGTCTTTTAATGTATGTGAATGTGAAACAAAAATGGATGTGCTGGCTTTGAGTGAAACTAAGTTGAAAGGGAGGGGCGAGTGTGAGTTTGGGAGTGTAGTTGGGAGGTTCTCAGGAGTGAAGAAGGGATGAGGGAGAGAAAGGGTGGCTAGGCTAGTAAGTGAAGAGATAAGTATGCTTGTAGTGGAGTGAAAGGAGGTTTCTTCAAGGTTGATGTGGATGAAGGTGAAGCTGGGAAGGAAGATGTGAGTCTTTGTAAGTGCGTATGGGCCTGGTAGTGAGAAAAGCAAAGAGGAAGGGGAGGCTTTTGGATAGATTTAAATGAGCGCGTAGAAGTATTAGGAAGAAATGTCAATGTAGTGTATTGGGAGATCTTAATGCTAGGGTAGGAAATGAACCAATAGACGGAGTGATTGGGAAGTATGGAGTTCCAGGAAAGAATCGTAGTGGAGAGTCGATGGTGGAGAAGTGTCAAGAAAGAGAGTTGATGATAGCAAATATATTGTTTCGGAAAAAAATTCAAGCATAAGTACACATGGGAGAGTGTGGTGGATGAAAGGGTGGCAGATAGAGCGTTAATGGACTATATAGTGGTGACCAGGAGTATGGCAGGAAAAGTTAAGGATGTACAATTTCTAATGGGAGAGAGTGTGGGAATATCAGATAATTTTCTGGTGGAAGAGAAGTTGAGAGTGGAGAATAGGTGGAGAAAGAGGAAAAGGGCAGAAGGTAGGGAGGTACTTAGAGCGAACTGCTTAAATGAGAAAGAAAAGGAGAAGGAGTATAAGAAGCTGAGAGAGGAGTGGGAGGTAGTAAAGAGTAGAGTAGAATTAGGAGTGGAGGAATGGCGATGGTTCAAGGAGGGAGTCATAAGGTGTGCAAAGATGGTGTGTGGAACAAGGAGGACGGGAGGAAATATAAGGAAGGGTAGTGAGTGGTGAGATGAGGAAGCAAAGAAGGGTGTAGAAGAGAAGAAGCAGGTTTT
>NC_134795.1:23953359-23965859 GCF_046742065.1 Oratosquilla oratoria | reverse complement strand
GTTTATTCGTTTATTCGTTCATTCGTTTATTCGCTTATTCGCTTATTCATTTATTCATTTCTTCGCTTATTCGCTATTTTGTTTGTTTATTTGTTTATTCGTTTATTCGCTTATCCGCTTATTCGCTTATCCGTTTATCCGTTTATTTCTTTATCCGTTTATTCCTTTATCCGTTTATTACCTTATCAGTTTATACCTGTATCCATTTATCCGTTAAGCCATTATCCTTTTAGCCACTTATCCATTTATCCGTTTATCCGTTTAACCGTTTATTCGTTTATTCATTGATTCATTGAGCCATTGATTCATTTATACATTAATAAATTAAATTTTTCTTTTTATTAATTTTTTCAATTCAATAATTCATTTGTCTTTTTTAATTTATTTACTTGTTTATTCATTTATTCGTTTATATATTCATTTCTTTATTGATTTTCTGTTTGTTTACTTATTTATTTCTTAGTTTATTTATTGATTCATTCACCTGTTTATCCATGTATATATCCTTTATTTGTTTAATTATTTTGATAATTTTTATGGGAGTTTCTTCCGCATGATTCCAAAGTACATTTCATTTATTTTTCTTCTGTTCCTATATATACTTATAGATATTCAAATCAACTCTAATTCCTTCATATGCATGTATAACTTTAACAGACATATCCCTATATATATGTATATATATATATATATATATAGATATATATATATATATACATGTGTGTATGTATATATATATATATGTGTGTATGTATATATATATATATATATATATACATTTGTGTATGTATATATATATATATATATATATACATTTGTGTATGTATATATATGTATATATATATATATATATATGTATATATGCATCTTGTGTCATTATGACATATGGAATTAAAATCTCTTACTGGGATTCGAACCCTCGCCTTCTTATAATAAGCAAGCTGCTCAGGCGAGGGTTCGAATCCCGGTAGGAGAGTTTAATATATATGTATATATATATATATATATATATGTATATATATATGTATATGTATATGTGTATATATATATATATATGTGTGTGTGTGTGTGTATATATTATATATATGTATATATGTGTATATATGATATATATGTATATATATATATATATATATAATATATGTATATATATATATATATATGTATATATATATATATATATATATTATATATATACACATATATAGATGTATATATATGTGTATATATATAATATATATTTACATATAATATATATGTACATATATATATATATATATATACATTTATTGTGTGTGTGTGTGTGTGTGTGTGTGTGTGTGTGTGTGTGTGTGTGTGTGTGTGTGTGTGTGTGTGTGTGTGTGTGTGTGTATGCATGCGTGTTTGTGTGTGCTTGAGTTTTCTTTAAATGTTAAGAAACATTAAGAAAAGAAGAGAAAAAAGAATGAGGAGCAAGGACAAGAGAGGAGGAGGGGAGCAGCTAAAAGTTATGTAAAATTTAAAGGAAAAAAATAAAGGTGAGAGAGAGGAAGAAAAAGAGGGAGAGGTCTTTGGCCAAGTCATTTTATCCAGCGTTGACTCTTGGGGCTGCTCTTCCATGTCTATTTCATTGGATCATCATTTATAGATAAGAATTGCTTGTTATATGGATGTGTTTATGATAATGAAATCCCCTTTGTCATTCAGAACACTTCTTAAACATTCAGTGCCTTTTGGGATACCCTTAAATATGTCTGCTTGTAGGCAATGTGGAATATTTAAGTGGTATAATGGTACTGAGGAGTACAAACGTTATAATATAAGCGTTTTCATATATGGGCTATCTTTTAAATCGTGCATAATCGTATCTTATAGGTTAATAAGGCAACAAAATTATATAGGATATTAGCCCACCTTGAGTACCAGGTTACACCAAATCCTATATTAAATTGACAGTAGCTATAACATGTACCAAATCAATTACCATAGCAAAAAGAGTTAAACAAAGCTGGGTCCTCTTAAGATGAATAAAATTATGAAGAAAACCTTTAGAATTGTCATTCTGAAAAAAGATATGACGTCATATTTGTGACGTCATAGACAACATCAAAGAATTATGTCATGAAATGGCACTCAAGAATGACACTAGAGGAAATGACGCAAAAGAAGGACGCCAAAGGATGACGTCAGAAGGATGACGTCAGAGGGGCCGAGAAAAGAGGCATTGAATAAAAAGAATTGGCCGCTCCAAAGACTTCACGGGAATGGCAATTGGGTATGACCGCACGTGGTGCCGGTGTGTGTGTGTGTGTGTGTGTGTGTGTGTGTGTGTGTGTGTGTGTGTGTGTGTGTGTGTGTGTGTGTGTGTGTGTGTGTGAGAGAGTGAGCGTGAGAGTGAGCGTGAGAGTGAGCGTGAGAGTGAGCGTGAGAGTGAGCGTGAGATTGAGCGTGAGAGTGAGAGTGGGAGTGAGCGTGAAGGTGAGCGTGAGAGTGAAAGTGTTAGTGAGCGTGAAAGTGAGCGTTAGAGTGAGCGTGAGAGTGAGCGTGAGAGTGAGCGTGAGAGTGACCGTGAGAGTGAGCGTGAAAGTAAGCGTGAATAAGCTTGTGCACTCGCGTGTGATTGTGTAACCCCGTGACCATGTTCATGTGCACATGTACGATCATGTGAATGTGTGTGTGTGTGTGTGTGTGTGTGTGTGTGTGTAGGTATGACTATAAACCCTCAAACTATATATATCTTTTTTAAAACTTTATTGCGGTACGCGTGACTTCATCCAAGACCTGTGAGAATATGCACTCAAACAAATGATAATACAACGAGCTTTCCAGTACCATCAAAGTTTCAGGTTTTAGCTCAAATGAATTCCTTAGGTGGAACGACACTACAACAGCATATATATATATATATATATATATATATATATATATACATATATATATATATATATATATATATATATACATAAAGAGACAAAGCAAGAGTACGGTAGAGAGAGAGCGAGTGGTTGTCAGGAAAAACTTTCAGTGAAAGCATTTTTTTGTTTTTGAATAAGTATCGGCGAACCACAAGGTCAAAACTATAAAAGTCGGAGCTCCTCTGTCTACCAGATGTTTCCCATTTAAATATCCTCGAAAGAGCGGCAACACTATCTGTTTTGCTTTGGCTGAGGACAGATGATTTTTATGGCTTGTCTACGGCCTCCAAGAGTATCATGGTCTGGAAAGACCACTTTCATATTGGATTCCAACCCTCAACATAAAAGCATTCTTCATAAAAAATACATGCATACATGCCTGTATGTATGAATGGATGGATGGATGTATGCATCCATACATGTATGCATGTATATATACATCTATGCATATCTACTTGCATGTATGTATACACACACACACACACACACACACACACACACACACACACACACACACACACATATATATATATATATATATATATATATATATGTATGCATATATGCATGCATATGCATATTGTATATACATATATATACACATATATATATATATATTCATATATATATATATATATATATATAAGTGTGTGTGTGTGTGTGTGTGTGTGTGTGTGTGTGTGTGTCTGTGTGTGTGTGTGTCTATGTGTATGTAGGTGTAGGTATATTCTTTTGCATCTTTCTCTGCCTTTGCCTCTGTCTGTGACTGTCTGTGTTTGCCTATGGGGTTCCTTTCTGTTCAGGTTTTGTGTTTACGGAGGGTGATTCGACTTCAATTTTCCTCTGTCTCTTCACTATTGATCCTTCCCCTGGACCCCTTTCTAGGAGCAGTTCTGAATTGAGACAAAAATATAAAGAAACGGAAAATGAAAGGAGCGTACCCAGAAAAGTAAGAGTTCACCTTGTCCCTAGTTTGAGCAGTTTGTCCTTGATGTAGAATAGAATGTAGATGATAAAAACGGAGAAAACTTGATAGTTTTTTCATATTATATATATTTGGTTGATTTATATATGCTGAGGTCGTTTTACAGTATTGAATTACATTACGCCTTTAAGTATTGTATCTATACGTTTCTCTGTTTTTAAACTAGATATTTTTTAGTTTACAAAGGAAAATGATTCATCAATACATTCAATTAAAAAATTTCTTTATCTATAATATTATACTATTTATTTGTGTTTTCACTTATATTTGTTTTTGTTTATATACCTTTTTATATTCTTACTCATCAAATTCACTTGTATTTGTTTATCTTTAAATTAACTTATTTACCTACATTTATTTGTCCATTTATTCATTTGTTTGTTCTATTTAATATTTCGTCATTCAATTATTCAACTATTTGCTTATTTATTTACTTTCGTTTGGTATTTATTCATTATTAAGTTATTATTTTTTACCTGCTTGTATACAAATTTCTTTGTTAAAGTTCTTGCTTATCTATGTTCATAATTCGTCATTATATTCAGATATATGTGCTATACGGTTAGTGTTTACAAATGGTTACCCAATCTGAATAATTTCTTTACCTTAGATTTTTTTTATGATAGTAATAGATTTACTTGCAATTATAAATATTTCAAACCAAGTACCATCAACAATTGTCTGTTTTTTCCTAATCTTTGAAACGTCAGTTTACCATTTTCTATCTCACTTTCCCCTTTGGGTTGTCTATTTGTGTTGCGAAATTTGTTTACTGGTATTTCTTGTCGTTTGGATATTTCCATCAATAATGTTATTGATATTCATATCTCACACGACGGCTGTTTTCCTATCAATATTTTATGATATATCTAATGAATTATCGTATTTACAATACGTTTCTTTCGCCATCGCCTGTTTTCTTAAGACTTCGATCAATATTTTTATCAATATATTTTTTTTTTCGAAATTCCTTCACTTCAAAAGCCTTCGTACTCCCTCTCAGTTCCAACCTTTGACTTTAATTTTTTTCATTCTAATCTCCTTTTCAAATCGGCCTTATTTCTTTCTTGACCACTCCTCCGACATCTCCATCCACCTCCTCCACCTTCCCCTTACCCTACGCCTCATCTTCCACCCTTTCCCTTCCTCTTCCACCCTTTCCCTTCCTCTTCCACCTTTTCCCTTCCTCTTCCACCTTTTCCCTTCCTCTTCCACCCTTTCCCTTTCTCTTCCACCCTTTCCCTTCCTCTTCCACCCTTTCCCTTCCTCTTCCACCCTTGCACTTCCTCTTCCACCCTTTCCCTTCCTCTTCCACCCTTTCCCTTCCTCCTCCACCCTTTCCCTTCCTCTTCCACCCTTTTACTTCCTCTTCCACACTTTCACTTCCTCTTCCACCCTTTCCCTTCCTCATCCAGCCTTTCCCTTCCTCTTCCACCCTTTCCCTTCCTCCTCCACCCTTTCCCTTCCTCTTCCACCCTTTCCCTTCCTCTTCCACCCTTTCCCTTTCTCTTCCACCCTTTCCCTTCCTCTTCCACCCTTTCAAAGGATTACAAAGGATTACAAAGGCGGAGCATGCCGACAGGAGACCTTTTGATACATATCTAGGTCGGATGCGAAAAAAAAATCATATTAATAATAAAACAATAAATAAAAACTATAATAATGTAAATAACAAATAAAATACATAAATAAATGAATAGGTATAGTTAAATAATAAACAAAGAGGTAAATAGTAAATAATAATAAATTGACATATAACTAATAATAAATGAAAATCAGACAGACAAATGATAACAAAACAAAAACAAATAATGTAAGATAAATTATAATCATTACAGCATCTTACTTAGGTATTTATCTAACTGATTCTTAAAGGTTCGAACTGAACTACATTCCACTATCTGTGCAGGAAGTTTATCCCATACATTTACTACACGGTTGGCAAAGTTGTTTCTACCTACTTCCAAATTGAATCTATTTCCGGACAGTTTGAGACCATTGTTTCTTGTCTGATTCTCATTCAATGTGAAAATTTGGTCACTTTTGATGTCAATTCCCTTTAAAATCTTAAAGACCTATATCAAGTCACCTCTGAGTCTACGCTTTTTTAGGGAAAACAGATTCATGTGTTTTAGTCGATTTTCGTATGATTTATTTTTGATATTTGGAATCAGTTTTGTGGCTCGCCGTTGTACTTTTTCCAGTCTGTCAATGTCTTTAATGAGATTCGGTGACCATACAGAAACAGCATATTCCAAATGTGGACGAACTAACGATTTATATAGCTTGTTAATGAGTGATGGACTTTTGAAATCAAAAGATCGCGCAATCAGTCCTAGAATCTTATTTGCTTTCTCAGAGGCTGAAATACGCTGCTTGGATGATTTGAGGTCGTTACTGATAATTACGCCGAGATCTTTTTCACTATCCACTTTTGTTAACGCATTACCAAATAACTTGTAATCGTACTTACTGTTATATTTACCTATGTGCATTACCTTGCATTTACTTGTGTTAAATTTCATTAGCCACTTTTCAGACCATTGCTGTAATTTATCTAAATCTACTTGAATATCTAATTGGTTTGAGTGATCATTTGCCACTCCGCACATTTTTGTATCATCAGCAAATTTGGAAACAGTAGATTTTAGTCCATGGTCTATATCATTTATATATACTATGAATAGAAGTGGCCCAAGAACGGAACCCTGAGGAACTCCACTTGCAACACTTTTCCATCTAGAAGTTTTTCCATTTAAAACAACTCTCTGTTTTCGACCATTCAACCAATTACTAGTCCAACCTAATAGGCTACCACTTATTCCATGCAAAGCTAATTTAGTAAGTAGTCTTTCGTGTGGGACGGTATCAAAAGCTTTTGAAAAGTCTAGATATACTAAATCTATATTGTTTCTTTTGTCATAATTCGAGACAACTGTGTTGTAGAATTCGAGTAAATTAGTCACGCAAGAACGTTTCCGTCTGAAACCATACTGGCTATCATTTATCAAACAGTTACTTTCTAAATGATGTTCGATAGCATCTCTGATGATAGTTTCCATTATTTTTCCTACGATTGAAGTCAAACTTATAGGCCTATAGTTATTTGGTTTCTTTCCCTTTCTATTCCACCCTTTCCCTTCCTCGTCCAGCCTTTTCCTTCCTCTTCCACCCTTTCCCTTCCTTTTCCACCCTTTCCCTTCCTTTTCCACCCTTTCCTTTCCTCTTCCACCCTTTCCCTTCCTCTTCCACCCTTTCCCTTTCTCTTCCACCTCCAACTCTTTCTACTCGAGCTCCTGCTCTTTAGCTTGCATATCCTCTTCTTCCTCCTCCTCCTCCCACCTCCTCCTCCTCCCCCTCCTCCTCCCCCTCCTCCTCCCCCTCCTCCTCCTCCCCCTCCTCCTCCCCCCTCCTCCTCCCCCTCCTCCTCCCCTCCTCCTCCCCTCCTCCTCCCCCTCCTCCTTCCTTCCTCCTCCTCCTCCCCACTTCCTCCTCCTCCTCCTCCTCCCCTACTCTTCCTCCTCCCCCTCCTCCCCTCCTCCTCCTTCCCTCCTCCCCCTCCTCCCCCTCCTCCTTCCCTCCTCCTCCACACCTCCTCCTCCTCCTCCCCTCCTCCTCCTCCCCTCCTCCTCCTCCTCCTTATCCTTTTTCCACTTTTCTCCTCTTCCTCCTCCTTGTCTTTCTTTTTCTCCTTATCCTTATCTTATTCCTCCTCCTCCTCCTTGTCTTTACCCACATCCTTCTCCTCTCTTTCCATCTCCATCTTCTATCTGCTTATCCTTCTACTCTTTGTCTTCCTTCCCCTCCTTATTTGCTCCTTCCTTTTCTTCTTCCTTTATGCTTCCTACTTCGATCCTCTTCTCTTCCACCTTCTCCCTCTCCTTCTCATACACCTCCTCATTCTCCTCCTCCTCTTCCTTCTCCTTCTCTTACCCCTCCTCCTCCTACTACTACTCCTCCTCCTCCTCCTTCTCTTACGCCTCCTCCTTCCCCTCCCCTCCTTCTCTCACATCTCCTCCTTCTCTCACCTCTCCTCCTTCTCTCACCTCTCCTCCTTCTCTTCCTCCTCCTCTATCTCCTCCTCCTCCTCCTACTATTTCTTCTTCTCCACCCCTTCTCCTCCCCCTCCATGCTCAAAGTTTCCAAGAGACCCATTACACCTAGCTGCCATCCTGACCCCCTCTCCCTCCTTCTCCTCCTTCACCTCCTTCCCCTCCTTCCCCTCCTTCCCCTCCTTCCCATTCTTCCCCTCCTCCCCATCCTTCTCATCCTCCCTCTCCTCCCCTCCTTCCCCTCCTTCCCCTCCTTCTCCTCCTTCCCCTCCTCTCCTTCCTTCCCCTCCTTCCCCTCTTCTCCCTCCTTCCCCTCCTTCCTAACCTTCCCCTCCTCGCCCTCCTTCCCCTCCTTCCCCTCCTTCCCCTCCTTTCCCTCCTTTCCCTCCTTTCCCTCCTTTCCCTCCTTTCCCTCCTTTCCCTCCTTTCCCTCCATATCCTCCCCCTCCTCCCCCTCCCCTACACCCTTCCTCCCAACTCTTCCCCTCCCTTACCTCTCCCCCCTACCCCCTCCCTATCCCCTTCCCCCTCCCTATCCCCTTCCCTTTACCCTCCCCTCCCCGTTCCCTCACTCTACCCTTTCTCTTCCCACTGTACCTCCCTACTCCTCTCTACTCCTCCCTACTCCCTCCTCCCTCCCTCCCTCTCCTCCACCATCTTCTCCCTCAACTTTTATCCCTTTGCCCGTGGGGGGGAAGCGGCGGTCAAAAAAGTTAAGAAATTCGGCGGAGGATCAAACAGCTCTCGGTTCGATTCTCTCGCACTGGCATCGCTTACGTGGCGTAATTGGCCCATAGACGATCAGTTCTCCCCTCCTCCTCCTCCTCCCCCTCATACTACCCTTTCTTGGATCCTTTTACAATCGAAAATCTAATTAAAAAATCACTCGATGGTCTTGACCTTTGGACAAGATTTACACCCGCCACAAAAAAGAAAAGGAAAAGAAAAAATAAAATATAAAGAAACAAAAAACAAAACAAAAAAAAACGTAATGAATAAGAAATAATAAAACTAAATATATAAATAAAAGGTAAATAAAATGAAATAAAATAGAATGAAATAAGAAATGAGAAAAAATCTAAAAACAAATGTACAGTATCTATCTATCTATCTATCTATCTATCTATCTATCTATATATATATATATATATATATATATATATATATATACTAGTAGTAGCCTCAGTCTGTCTGTTTGTTTGTTTGTTTACGAACTACTCCTAAGATTTTGTGGACCCCCATAACCATATATATTCTGATACCCTATCACTCCAGGTACTTGGATAACTATATTTCATTCCCCCAATTTTTTTTTTTTATGGTTATGGTTAAGGTTAAAGTTAGGAGGGGTATGGTGTGGTAACACGCCACTATTGTAGTGTCCCCACGCGCGTAGCATTTTTGTGACATGAGAATTACTATGATTAAACAAACCATTGTATGTGTCCATAAATATTATTTATATTTGTGAAATTAATGTTCCCACAAACCATGATAGCCTATGTAAGAAAGCATGTAAATGTAAAATGATTGTATAATTTCCCAAATGTTGAAATAATGGGTACTTCTATTTGATTTTATTGCGGGCGGAAATGCAATAACAGTCAAAAAATACTTAAAGTTTGTTTCAATTCTTCTCTTACTTCTGAGTACCGTTCACCGTGTAGTGCTAACAATCCACTACAATGGTTAGGTTAAAGATTATTCACGAACTCCTAGGTTTTTGCAGATAAGCCCCTATAACCATACATATTCTGAAACCTTATGACCCAAGGTACTTGGATCTATATTTCATTTTGTCTGTCTGTTTGTTTGTTCACGAACTCCTTCTAGGGTTTTGGAGGTAGACCTCCCATAATCATATATATTCTAATACCCTATCACTCCAGGTACTTGGATAACTATATTTTATTTCATTTATTTTATTCTATTTAGGGTCAACGGTTTAGGTTATGTGGGTTATGGTTAGGTTAGGGATTATTCACGAACTCGAAGAAACGCGTGGATACTTTGGCTAGTATATATATATAAAGCAAACAAGCCTACGAGTCTCCACTATTTTACCTTTTTTATATTTTGTTTTGAATGTCATATTAATGATTACCTTCAAGAATTTTGTATCAGCCTATAAGCCACTCGATACACCTAGCCAAAGCTGCCATTATCCTTAACACTTTCTTTGATGATTTATTTTTTTTACTTCTTTCTCCAAAGTCTTTCATCTCCTCATCATACTCTCCTCTTCCTCTCTCTCAAACTCTCTCCTACTCTCCTACCCTCTCCTTTTCCTGCTACCCAAGGTACCCTCCCGTTCTTTCTTATTGTTAACATAGAATCGTAACTTTTATCCTTCAGCTAAATGACACATTCTCTCGAAATCAGCTGAAGTTTCCTTGATCAATTTATTCATCTATCTACTTATTCGTTTATTTATGTATCTATTCATCTATTAATCTATTTATACATTTCTCTATTTCTATTTGCTTTATCTTATATCTTATAGTATTATATATCATTTGTATTTCATTTGACCTTCTTTAGTTTTATCTTTTTTGTGTGTGTTCTATCATACTCCATGTAATTTATTTGATTTTTTTTATCTATTATGTGTTATTGTTTAGGATCGCGCACTTTTCTAGTTTCGACCTCTGTTCTTAGATTGTTTATACCTGTTCGTATTCGTCCACCGCTGATTAGGGCCATGTTCACACTAATGGCTTGAATCGCGGCGGTTCAATTGGACTGTAAGTCAATTGAGGTGTTCACACACAACCACGCAGATTTTTCTTGGTTATGCTGTACCATCGCGATTTCCGCGCGATTCAAACCGCTTGTGTGAACAAGTCTTGAGACGACCCTGGGAGAAGATTCTACATTTGGCTCAAAGGAATGGGGGTTTGAATTCCTTTACCTAAATTAAATCACCTGGACGTAGCCAAACTTAATAACAGCAAAAGGACGAAAACATTTTTTATGGCTAAAGTTGTCACATTTGCCTTAAGTACGTGGCTAACCAAGGCAAGTAATGCTCACATAATCGTTGACAATTGTACCTTGATCTTCGTACTCACAAGGAAAAACCAAATCCAAACATGATAGAGCTACAGAAATGAATCTTACCTTTTTCTTTGAAGAAAACAAAACTACAGAATTTTTTTAGTCATCTTTGGGCATTCCCAGCCTGATGAGGAAGACTCCTCTTCCACCAGCTCCTCCTCCTCCTCCTCCTCCTCCTCCTCCTCCTCCTCCTCCTCCTCCTCCTCCTCCTCCTCCTCCTCCTTCTTTCCTTCCTCCTCCTTTTCTTTATAATTCCCTTTTTCTTCTTCAACCTCCTAATCCTTCTTCTTTCTCCTTTTTCTTCCTTCTCCTACATTTCCTTCCTCCTCTTCACCCTCCGAAGCTTAATCTCTTCCTCTACTTTCCCTTCTCTTCCTTTCTTCTTCTTTTTTCTATTACTATTCCTTCTCTTCTCCCTCTTCCTTTTCATTCCCCTTATTCCCTTTTTCTCTTCCTACTACTGTTTCTTTTCCTTGTCCTTTTTTCTTCTTCTCCTCCTCCCTCTACTCTTCCTCCTCCACCTCCACCCACTGATCATCTTCCTCCTCGTTCTCCTCCTCCACCTTATCCCCCTTTTTTTTCTCGTTATCCTATTTCTTCTCCTCCCTCGTTCTCCCCATCCTCTTTCTACTCCTCCTCCTTCCTCTTCGTTCTCCCTTCCTTCTCCTCTTTTAGCTCCTACTGATATTGCTACTGCTTCTCTTGGCGTGGTTGCTGCTACTTTTTCTCCTCTTCCTCCTCTTCCTCCTCCACCTCTTCTCACTTTTCTTCCTACTTCCTCCTACTCCTCTTTCCCATCTATTCCTCCGCCTCTTCCTCCTATTCCTCCCTCTCCTCCTCCTCCTCCTCCTCCTCCTCCTCCTTCTCTTCTCCTTCCTCTTTCTTCCTCTTCCTCCTCTTCTTCCTTTTACCGGACCGCTCATATTTCCTTCTCGAAACAATACGAGAGTTCCAATAATCTCCTTCTTAGGCTGGAAAGCTTCTGGATCCTTCTTCCAGACACTTTGGTGGACTTCGAGAGACTTGGGGCAGACTCCTCCGTTCCTTCCCGCCTCCTCGATCTCGAGTCCCCTTGCTAATAAACACCCAAAGGCGCTCTCAGGATCTCTGCCAAGGCCCAAATCAAAAGGTTCTTGGTATACTTACCCGGTTGGCGACGAGAAGAAACAAAACGTCGGTCCGTTTCTTCGGCAAGAATTGGTTTACAAATAGGGTGGTCGATGAATGGAATAAACTTAGTAACCACGTAGTAAGCGCTGAAACTATCAGTTGTTTTAAAAAACGATTAGACAACTTTATGGATGGGGACGACAGGTGGTGATGGATACGGAGCTGCCTAGTGTAGGCCTTATGGTCTTTTGCAGTCTCCTTTATTTCTTATGTTCTTATGTACTCCAGGTGGTGATGTCTTCTAGACTGGGAATGTCTTTTGAGTTATAGACTAGAGGTGATAAGTATAAATTTCTCAAGCGTAATGACAGTTACTAAAGTTACATATTTAGTTCATGTATG
>NC_134795.1:23943359-23945859 GCF_046742065.1 Oratosquilla oratoria | reverse complement strand
TGCCACCGTCCCGCGCGCGCTCGCTCCGCGTCTCGCTCTCTCGCCCGCTCGCTCGCGCTCTCTCTCTCTCCTCGCGTCCCACCGCTCGTCGCGCGTCCCTCTAATCGCGCTCGCCCCTCTCTCTCTCTCCTCCCAGCGCGCGACTCCTCTCCCATGCCAGCGTCTCGCTCGCCACTGCTCGCCTCTCTCTACCCTCTCTTCTCTCGCTCCCATCTCTCAGCAGTCCTCTGCCCGTTCCCCTATCTCTATCTCCCTCGCTCAACAGCGCGCTCGCTCATCTCTCACCTCTCCCCGTCGCTCTCTCCTCCCCTCTCGCGCAGATGCTAACCCTCTCTCGTCGCGCGATGTGCACTCTAACCGTCGACTCGCGCCACGCGCTCGCGTTCCTCGCGCGCGCTCACGCCCTGCTCTCATCAGCATCTAAACACCTTCCTTCTGATCTCGCTCTGCCCGAACTCTGCGCTCTCTCCCTCGCTCGCCTCTCCCGCTCGCTCTCGACTCCTGTCCTCCTCAGCGCTCTCTGGTGCGATCCCCGGGACGCGCTCTCGCGTCCCTCGTCTCGTCTCTCCGCGCCCCCAGCTCGCTCTCCCACCGCTCGCCTCTCATCTCCCCGCTCGTCTCTCGATCGTCTCTCTCTCGTCCACCTGCTCCGCTACCTCTCTCGCTCACCTGTCGCTCGCGCTCTCTACGACGCCGCCTCGCTCTCCTGACGTCAGCGCGCTCGCTCGCCCCACATCCTCTCCCCGAAGGCTCCTCGCCCTACTGCCTGCTTGCCCTACTTCCGCGCCCTAACGTCATCGCCATAACCGCGCTCTCCCGACTGTGTCCCTCTCTCCGGTACCCCGCTCCCGGCCCCCTCTTCCCTTGTCCCCCTCTCCAGTCCCCCGCGCCCGCCCCTGCCTCCCCGGCCCCCATCTCCCCTCCCCCGTCTCCCGTGCCCCCTGCGACCCTCCCCCGCGCCCGGCCCCCGCTCCCTGCCCCCTCTCCACTGCCTCCCTCCCCGCTTCGCACCCTTCCCCCGCCAGCCCCCCCCTCGTTTTCCCTATGCGCAGCCCCCTGCCCACCGTCCCCCTGCCCAGCAACCACGCCCCCGCTGCCGTGGCCGTGGGCCCCAATGCCTCGGGAGTCATCCCTGTGCCTTCCGTCCCTAACCCTTCCCCCCCCGGGTCCCCATGGAATCTCAGGCATAACACATCCAGACCGCACAATTTCGACATGTGCTCCACGCATGACAATAAGCTCTGAGGTACCCAACGCCATGACATATTACTAACAAGTTTCAGTGAAGACCAAAATGGCTTTCATAAACACCATTTCTGATACACGAGTTCGATAATCTAAGTATATCCAGCTTTTACCAGCACACACCTCAAAACAATAGTACAAGTAAAAGAGTTTGCATCCTCGCTTACCATATGTGAACACCGTTAAATATATATATATATATATATATATATATATATATTAGATATATATATAATATATTTAAATGCATAATGTATAATATGTATGTATGTTATATATGTTATATTAAACAACAATATATAAAATATCATATATAATATATTATATAATATATATATATAAATAAATATATAATATAAATGTAATATTACTCCACTAGTGTTAGCAACGTTTCCGAAGTCATAAAAACTCGAAGGCTGTCATAAGCTGCCATCGCTAATATGTAAGTTGCCAACTTAAACGGAGCACTCGATATCAACATCTGACTTATTAAGAAATTCTTGTTGTTGGATTTATAAGGATACATATATTCATATGTATATGTATATGTATATGTATATGTATATGTATGCGTACATTATTATAACTTTAAAATCTTTTTCTTATTATCTGTTTGTATGTTTACTAATTGGCATTCACAACTATCTGCTTATCTGTGTTTTTATGTACTTGTACATTAATCTAACTTTCCATCTGCAGCTTTAGTCTTTGAAGCCCTTAAATGATCCTTAGCGTGATATGCAGCGTTTCCATTTCATGATTGCTTAGATAGAAGAGGATAATGAATTGTTTTCACACACGATGATACATTTGATGATAGACTTTCCTCAGCTCGATAGGCACCTGTTGGCTCTAAAGCCTAAAATATTAATTAGATTTATAGATAGAAGTTAGGAAAAAGTAATAGGCGAATATTAAAAGGTTTCAAATTTGCTTTGCTAGCAAGACAACAATGCTCATATTTAATAGAATTTGTAGTCTGTCACTGTCTTGAAGTGTTTATGAGGAAAGTGACTTTTGTTTATGAGTGTATATGTTACAGTAAGAACACGTACCTAGGGATTACGCGTAATCCCTGAATGTTTATTCAGTGAATACGCGTAATCCCCGTTTCACTAACCTAACCGAACCTAACCGAACCTAACCGAACCTAACCGAACCTAACCGAACCTAACCGAACCTAACCGAACCTAACCGAACCTAACCGAACCTAACCGAACCTAACCGAACCTAACCGAACCTAAGCGAACCTAAG